>NC_067137.1:600000-1200000 GCF_903995435.1 Acomys russatus | reverse complement strand
GAATGAAGCCTACCTAGTCATGGTGAATGATACCTTTGATGTGTTCTTGTATTTGTTTTGTGATTATTTTATTTTATTGAGTATTTTTGCATCAATGTTCATAATAGAAATTGGTCTGAAAGTCTCTTCCTTTTTTGAGTGTTTGTGAGGTTTAGGTATCAAAGTGACTGTGGCCTCATAGAATGAACTTGGTAATGTTCTATCCATTTCTATCTTTTGAAGTAGCTTGAAAACTATCGGTACTAGCTCATCCCTGAAGATCTGGTAGAAATCTGCACTGAAACCATCTGGCCCTGGGCTTTTTTTTTTTTTTTTTTTTTTTTTTTTTTGGGTGGGAGATTTTAAATGATTGCTTCTATTTCTATAGGGGAAATGGGACTATTTAGCTTGTTTATCTGTCTTCACTCGATTTTGGCAAGTGGAATTGATCAAGAAAATCATCCATCTCCCTTAGATTTTCAAATTTTGTGGCATATATGCCTTCAAAGTAGGATCTTATGAATCTTTGTATTTCTTCAGTGTCTCTTGTTATGTCTCCCTTTTCATTTCTGATTTTGTTGATTTTGATACTGTCACTTGGCCTTTGAGTTAGTTTGCCTAACGGTTTGTCTATCTTGTTGATTTTCCGAAAGAACGAGCTCTAGGCTATTCTGATTCTTTGGACTCTTCTCTGTGTTTCTAATTTATTAATTTCAGCCCTGAGTTTTATTATTTCCAGATGTCTACTCCTCTTGGGTGTTTCTGCTTCTTTTTTTCTAGGGCTTCCTGCTGTTTCATTAAGTTGTTTATGTGGGATGTTTCCAATTTCTTTTTAAAGTCACTTAGTGCTATGAATTTTCCTCTTAGCACTGTTTTCAATATATCCCACATATATGGGTATGTTGTTCCTTCTTTTTCATTTAATTTCAGGAAGTCATTTATTTCTTCCTTTATTTCTTCCCTGACTCAGGTGTCATTAAGTAAAGAGTTGGTTAGTTTCCATGTGTGTCTAGGCTTTTTGTTCTTTCTATTGTTGCTAAAGTGCTGCCTAAGACCATTGTAATATGATATGACTCAAGGTACTATTTCAATCCTCTTATATCTGTTGAGGCTTATTTTGTGAACTAATATGTGATCAGTTTTGGAGAAGGTTCCATGATGTGCAGAAAAGAAGGTATAATCCTTTGTGTTTGGGTGAAAATTCTATAGATATCTGTTAGAACTATTTGACTCATGGCATTGGTTAATGATGTTATTTATTGGCTTAGTTTCTGTTTCAGTGACCTGTCCTTCAGTGAGAATCAGGTGCTGAAGTCTCCTACTATTATTGTTTAGGGATCAATGTGTTGTTTAAGGTTTGTTAATAGATCTTTTACAAATGTGGTTGCCCTTCTATTGGGATCATAGATGTTCAGAATTGTGATATCATCTTGGTTGAGTTTAGCTTTGATGAGTATGAAGTGTCCTTCCTCATACCTTCAGATTAAATTTTGTTGAAAGTCTATTTTGTTAGATATTAAAATGGCAACACCAGCTTGCTTCTTGTGACCATTTCCTTGGAATATTTTGTTCCAGCCTTTTACCCTGAGCTAACATCTATCTTTATGGGTAAGGTATGTTTCTTGAATGAAGAAGAATGTTGAATTTTGTTTATGCATCCATTCAGTTAGTCTGTGTCTTTTTATTGGAGAATTGAGACCATTGATGTTGAGAGGTATTAATGACCAGTGAATGTTAAGAGTCTTAATTTTGATGTTGGTTCCAGTAGAGAATTCATGTGGCTGTGTTTTTGCGATGGTGTAGTTATCTATTTCTTGCGTTGTTTGCGTTGTAGCTTGTCCTTTTAGGGTTGAGTTTTCCTTCTAGTAACTTCTGTAAAGGAGCATTTGTGGATAGGTACTGTTTGAATTTGTTTTTGTCATAGAATATTTTGTTTTCTCTGCAATGGTTATTGATAGTTTCTCTGAGTAATGTAGTCTGGGCTCGCATCTGTGGTCTCTTAATGTTTTTCAGGACCTCTGTTTAGGCCCTTTTGGCTTTTATGGTCTCTGCTGAGAAGTCGGATGTAATTCTGATAGGTTTGTAAATGTTATTTGGACCTTTTCCCTTGCAGCTTTTAATATTTGTTCTTTGTTCTGTATATTTTGTGTTTTGACTGTTATGTGATGGCAAGTTTTTTTTTTTTTCTGGTCTATTCTATTTGGTGTTCTGTAGGCCTCTTTTATGTTTATAGGCATCTCTTTCTTTAGATTGGGGAAGATTACTTCTATGATTTTGTTGAGAATATTTTCTAGGCCTTGAAGTCTGGCATCTTCTCTTTTCTCAATGTCTATTATCCTCAGATTTCTTCTTTTCATGGCGTTCTTGTTTTCTTGGATATTTAGCGTCTCCTTTTATGGTTGTTTCAAGATCTATGGTTGTATCATTTCAAATAATATTTTATTAATTTATTCATATTACATCCCAGTTGTTATCCCATACCTTGTATCCTCCCATTCCTCCCTCCCTCCCCCTTCCCCTGCTATTCCCCTCCTCTATGACTGTGACTGAGGGGGACATCCTCCCTCCCTCCCACTTTCCCTCCTATTCCACTCCTCTATGACTGTGACTGAGGGGGAACTCCTCCCCCTGTATATGCTCACAGGGTATCAAGTCTCTTCTTGGTAGCCAGCTATTATTCCTATGATGGGTGTATCTGGGCCCAGGGGTTCTGCTCAAACTATGTATACTGCAATACATGCAGTAACTTTGAACCCCTAGCCAGATCTAGCCAATGGACTGGACATTCTCCACAGTTGAGTGGATAGTGAGGACTGACTTTCACATGAACTCTGGTGCCTCTTATTTGAGTATGTCCCCTATATGGGGAGGCCTGGTGGCACTTAGACAATTGTATGTTCTTGTTGCTTCCCTCTTTCCATCTTTTGCCCTATTCACCTTTCTTAGACCTCAGACAGAAGCGGACCTCCTCCCCCACCATATGACCATAGGCTATCAAGTCTCATCCAGACAACCTGCTTCCCCTTCATCTTTATGCTGTACGGCCACACCACTAAAGGATATTGATCAAATTTGGGGCATCAAAGTTCATGCCAGAGGCATTACCCACTGTCCCTACGACTGGAGAATAAGCTGTCCATTGGCTAGATCTACTCATTTATATGTGGGTATTAGCTCAACACAGAGGTCCTCTGAAAGTATCCACTTAGCAGGGAATTGGGACAGATTCCAGCAGAGAGTGTTTTTTAAGAATGGGGAGATAAAAGGACCCACTGTCTCAGGAGGGCCCAGGGGTCATGAGAGAATGGGAGATGATGGCACTTGCAGGAGTGTTTTCTGAATCTTGCAAGGCCTGCACAGTGAAACTGACCCTAGTTGATGAGGTGCTATTGAGCTTGGCCTTGAAAACATGAGCATGAGAGAGCTGGTCCCACCACTTGTTTTCATGTGATGGCATAGGCGAGAGAAGATGCCCTCCTACCTTACTCATCCCCATTTATATAGCAGGCAGAAAAGATGGGTATGTCATCACAAGAGTGGGAGAGCTGGCCCCACCCATTTCTGTAGCAGTACTACAGAGTATACCCTATATCTTACCTGGCCAACACAATAGAGCTGGCCCTGATGGAAGGAACTAGTGTGAGTGGCATTGAGAACATGAGAGTAAAAGAAGTGGCTCTGCTCCTTGACAGCCACTACACTTGGTAAGCCAGGTGAAGAAGTGATGGAAATATAACCCTGATTGTGCAGGTTCAGAAAAGCTGATGGGTTAACCAACTCAGCAAGTATACAGGCACAAATCCAGGGTGTGGATAAGAAATCCTTATTTCTTAGGGTTTCTTTGAATATTTGGTTTTTTTAATAGTTCAATATACAATTTGAACATTTTCCAGGGTATGAAATTATATTATAAGTCTATGTATGGGTTTTAAACATTATATGTTCTACTATAAAATTCTCACTAAAAATGTTGCCAATGGAAAAAATCAAATAAAAATATGAATCAGGTGATAAGCAAAGAAGGAATTGAACATCACAATGTTAAATGAACAAGTCATAATCAGAAATGCCATTGCCATATTCTGTCTCATATATAGAACTGACATATAATTTTATGTGTATGTCTGCATTTATCCAGTGAAAATAAAGCAAATTAGTTGGGAAAAAAGACATGAAGGCAAAAGAAGCAGTAATTGAGGGAGAAAAGTGATGAGTATTAGAAAGAGGTGACAAGGAAGGTACTGGAATCTATATGAGCAAACCAATGAAATGCATGTATGAAAAATTATAATCAAATTATAAATAAAATAATTTCATATATGTAAAAGTATCTTTTACTCACCTGATGTAATTGTCATCCTGAAGCTTTAGTGCTGAATAAGCTCACATTTCCAAGTCTTTTTGAACTCTACCTTACTCTGATGTAATGTTTCTTTTATTCATCTGATGTGATTTTCTCTCTGAGGCTTACTGCAAAATAAATTCACCCTGCCTAGATTTTTTTCTGACCTCTGGCTGGCTAATTCATCTCTGCTGTCCTGGAAACTCCCTCTCCATGCTGACTGATTCAAATTGACTTCTCTCGGTTTCTCACTGAATTGTTCTGCTTACCTCATATTAACTTTGGCAATATGTTCTAATCCTTTGTGCCTTCTCATTTCTTTGTCTCCTTCTGTATTAACCTGAGACCTATCTCTGTAAAACAATGTTGGTCAAACTGCTCCCCCACCCATAATGCTTTTACTTTCCTCTATTGTTCTTATGAGAGTTGAGCATATTCTATCTCTGACACATTCTGTCAAAATTTTCTCTGATTCATCACTTTATCTTCACCTCAATTAGAGGTCATTTTCAAACATGGGTGTTTCCTTCTACAAACTACATTGTTTTAGATTAAAGATGTGTTCTAAGGATGTGACCATATTTCAGCCAGAGGGATTAAAGGTATATAACTCCTGATGGATCACACAGACCTAGAAGATCTTTGGATATGATCTGTGCCAGCACAGCCATAGTCATGGATTAAAATTCCTCTATGCATATATAGGTTAACTTACAATTCTAATATGAATATTTATGTAAGTATATTTAGTTGTGCATCTAAAATTATATATGCACATATGTTATTGTTGAAAGATTTTTACTTTGGACACTACATGAGGTAGCAAGTAGATGAATAAAGGAGTTCATACATTAGCAAATCAGGTGATATAGATATAGGAACAATTTAAGTCTCTTGCTGTAATATAAGAACAGAAAGGAAGCCTCCAACTAACAGAATCTCCTTGAGAAGCATTTGGTGATCATAACAACCATGACTTCAAATGAATAGAAATATTTGGACAATATTGTGTGAGTTTACTTAGAGAATTATGAACCAAGGTCAGGAATAATTGAAGTTTGGGGTAAAAAATACTTTTCAAAAATAAATCAATCTATTGAGGTGTGAGGCATATAGAGAAACTATGCATATTCACTGTCTAAAACATGATTCTGGAAATCATAATGATATTCTACATCATAAACTCTTGCAGATTTTTTTCTTCTTCTGTCTTCATTTATAACTACTGATTTTAGGTATGAAGCACATGAAAATAACCCTACCTCAATCCATTTGTGGACAAATGGATTGAACTAGAAATGATCATAATGAATGAGTTAACCCAGAAGCAGAAAGAGTCAATAGGTATATACTCACTTATATCTATATACTATCCCAAGGGGCATGTCCCATGAAAATTATCACTAACCAGGAAACTGGGACAGAGGGGAAGACATCCTTTTGAGACTCTAGATGAGAGATGCATGGGAGAATGGCAAAGTTGAAGGATCCAGAGGATCCTATAAACCTACAAGAAGAAAATTATGATAGGCAGATTTGGGCCCAGGGGTCCCGCTCAAACTATGGCACCAGCCAAGGACAATACAGACTGTAAACTTCAAACTCCTACCCAGATCTAGCCAATGGACAGGACATTCTCCACAGTTGAGTGGAGAGTGGGGTCTGACTTTCACACATACTCTGGTGCCTCATATTTGACCATGTCCCCTGGATAGGAGACCTGGTGACACTCAGAGGAATGATAGCAGGCTACTAAGAAGAGACTTGATACCCTATGAGCATACACAGGGGGTGGAAGTCCCCCTCAGTCATAGTCATAGGGGAGGGGAGTAAAGGAAAAATGGGAGGAAGGGAGGAATGGGAGGATACAAGGGATGGGATAACTATTGAGATGTAATATGAATAAATTAATAAAATAAATTTTTTAAAAAAGAAAATAACCCTACATTTTTAGTGAATTTTAGATATTTTTCAAGTTGTCTCTAAAAGTGCAATGTTGGTGAATTTTGAAATTATATTTATCTTGTTCACGTAAAGGCTATTTCATTTACCTAATATGTCTTTATACTCTCGCCTTTTAACAAATATATTTTAGTATTATCAAAAAACACATTTTTCTGACTATATTGTATTTAAATTTATGATGATATTCATGTTTATATTTTTAAATATTTCAGTTTTCCTTCTTAAACTACTGAAAATATCAATCATCTTTTGTTGCAAACTTGCTGACATGAGTTTTTGGATGCATTTCATGAAACATAAAAGTCCACATTTAAAAGCTCTATTGTGACCATTTCTTTATTACCAAATAATTCTGATTTCCCACATAGCCAGCATAGAAGGTTTTCTTGTAGTCTTAATTTGCATTATCATCTGATTAGCTACTTTGACTAAATTCTATTACATTATTTGTTATTAATGAAGTTGATACCATTATTGATGTTTAATATGTCTTAGTTTTCTGGATATTTTTAGCTTTCATGGTTACTTATTTTTGCCTTTTTCTTCTTAATACATTTTAATTTCTCTTATGTAAGTTAGAAATTTTGCTTTATATTTTATTGGGTAATTTCAAACATCATTTATCTGCTGGTTATTTTTTGCTCATATATTTAATTTTTAAAAACATTGAAAAATTTATCGCAGATGAAATGAAATTTCCTTTTTTTTTTTAAACTCATTGCTTTTCCTGCCCCATCTACAAATCTAGTGGGATCTATTCTCTTTACATGTAACGAGATGCTCCTTTGCACATTGGCATTCATCCTATTGGGACCCATTCTTTCACTAAGGTATCAAAGAAGAATGTTAACACATTTGTTATCAATTGGATAAGAACATTTTTCAATTCTATTTTTAGTAACTAAAACTTAGGCAGTGTACCTTCTTTGTAACTAATAAAGCCTTTTTGTTACTCCATCCAGTGTTTTGTCTATACTGTTTGTTACTTGTATATTTGAATAGTTAACATTAGAAAATAAATGATGATATCAAGGATAATTCTATCATATACACATGATATGTTCTACATTACCTGACAGCATTTAAGAATTTTAATTTTAATTGCTTTAAAAATAGTATCATAAGAGAAAACATTAAATGTAGTTGAAAGTTACTTGCCTAGTATATGCAATATCCTGAGTTTACTTATCAGAAAAAATGTATAGTATAAATACATCTCAAAATTGCTTACAGATCTATTTTCTTACCACTAAAAATTTATTTTTCCTGATATTTTTTGTTTTTTGCTCAGTGTTCCTTAAATCAGGGAATTCTTTGCTATAAAATTATATGTTATCTCAATTTGGAGTGTTTTTGTAGAATATATTTATATTACTCAATATGGTGATCTTAAAGATTTCATTCTTACCTGACCTTCATGCCACCCACTTAGACCTCTTACTCAGCTACCTTGAGAAAAAAGCATCAGGAAATGTCTCATGGTTTTCTGGCTGATTCTGACCACTTCCACTGACTTGTGCTGATTTGCGGAGCCTTGCTGTTTCTGCTGGTTCATGCTGCCATTACTATTCATGTTGCTGTTTGGTGTTTGCCATTGGTCTGTACTGCTGGTATCCAGACAAGAGTGGAATCACCGCCAAAGCACTACTTCTAAAGAGGCTTTTCTGTGTATCCCTGGCAGCCCTGCACTGGCTTTGTAGAAAAGGCTGGCCTTGAACTCAAAAATATCTTTCTGACTCTCCATCTCTGGGTGCTGGAATTACAAGCATGCACCACTGTGCTTGGCTGAGAGAATTTAAAAAATTAGAAATCACTAGGGAGGGGATCCAAGATGGTGGCGAGCAGTGTGGACCGCGTTTGGAGGCTCCAGTGAACAATTCAGGGAATTGCACAGATTTCTGAGCCAGGAACACCGAGGTCTGAACATCACGGCAGCGGAAGTGCTCCACAGTTCGGAGGGACCAGGGTACGGAGGACCTGTGTGCCCCTGCACATGGGAGGAGCGTGGATTTTCTCTGATCAGAGCGACAGCTGCAGAGGCAGCAGCACCAGCGGCGCCAGCAGTGGTGGCTGAGGTTTGCAGCTCATAGCCTTCCAGTGGAGGCGATTGGGTGTGGTGGCTGGTGGGAGTTGATGTGAGAGAGGGGACTCGGGGCAGGATTTGGGTTGCGTGGTGCTTGCCCAGCCCAGCAAGCAATTCTGCCTGAGACATTAACTCAGCTTCAGCCACAGCTCCCCTGCTGAGGTGCAGGCTTAGTGGAGCGCACAGCTCCACACTAGGCAGCACCTCAGCTCAGCGGTAGCTCCCCTGTGGTGACACAGTCTGGGCAGAGCACTTGGTTCCACCACCAGTGCTAACTCAGAGCAGCCGCAGTTCTCCTGCTGTGGTGCAGGCTTGGTGGAGTTCTCAGTTCCATCCTAGGCACCACCTCAGCTCAGCGGCAGCTCCCCTGTGGTGACACAGTCTGGGCGGAGCACTTGGTTCCACCACTGGCGCTAACTCAGAGCAGCCGCAGTTCTCCTGCTGTGGCGCAGGCTGGACAGAGCGCTCGGTTCCACCAGCTCTAATATTCTGGTTGGACACAGTGCGCAGTTTGAATCCAGAATTCCTGGCTGTGATTGGTGGACAGTTCGGGCCCTGAGTCAATAATTGACCACAGCATGCACTTTGGGCCAAAAGGCCCTACCAGAGCTTGGTGCGTAGTCCCAGCCCAAAAACTCTGGCTGGACCCTGTCTGCATTTTGGGCCCACAATCCCTAGGTGAGCTTGGCAGACGGTTCAGGCAGTGAGAATCTAGCTGAGTTCAGCCCGTGGTTCGGGCCCAGTGTTCCTGGCTGAACTTGACAGGGAACAGAGAAGGCTGTGAATACCTTGACCTGACCCAACGCTCATTCAGAGACCCAGAAGAATTGCAGGATCCACAGCACAGGGGGGCTGAAGATCACTGGCTGTGAGAGACCAGAACAAGAGGGCTAACCTCCTGACATCCACACCAGTGAAGCTTTCAGCTCCCAGCCTAGGGAAATCATGAGAAAACAAGGGAATCTATCATCAGACTCCCTCCATCCAACTTTGGAAGCAATCCAACAAAAACAAAGACAGCAAGATGTCTAAAGGACAACAAAAAAGCATATGCAAAAAAAACCCAAAACAACATGGCGTCTCCAGTTTCCAGCTATCCCAATGAAAACAACCCAGAGAACTCAAATACAACGGAAATACAAGAAAATGACCTCAAATCCTTTGTAATGAGGATGATAATGGAGGAAACAAATAAAATTCGTAATCAAATGCAGGAAGACGCAGACAAACAGGTGAGAGACATAAAAGAAGCATATAGAGTGGAACTGGAAAAATTGCAGGAAAATGCAAACAACCAGATAAAAGAAATAAATAAAACGGTTCAGGCTCTGAAGACCTATAAAGAGGCAATGGAAGAAACTCAGGAATATACAAAAAAATCAGATGAAAGAAATCAAAAAATCAGTTCAAGATCTGAAAATGGAAATGGATTCAATGATAAACACACAGACAGAAGAAAAACAAGAACGTGAGACCTCAGAGAAGAAGGCGAGCAACACAGAGGTGAGCTTTTCGAACAGAATCCAAGAGATGGAAGAACGAATCTCAGGTCTAGAAGATACAATCACAGATATTGAATCAACCTTGAAGAAAAAGCCAAATCTGGAAAACTCCTGACACAAAACATCCAAGAAATTAAGGACACCATGAAAAGAAGAAATTTGAGGATAATAGGCATTGAAGAAAGAGAAGACATCAGACTCCAGGGCCCAAAAACTATTCTCAACAAAATCATAGAAGAAAATTTCCCCAATCTAAAGAAAGAAATGCCTATAAACATACAAGAGGCCTACACAACACCAAATAGAATTGACCAGAGAAGAAAAACGGCCCGCCACATAATAATCAAAACACAAAACATACAGAACAAAGAAAAAATTTTAAAAGCTGCAAGGGAAAAGGGCCAAATAACATTTAATGGTAAACCTATCAGAATCACACCTGACTTCTCAGCAGAGACCACAAAAGCCAGAAGGGCCTGGACAGAGATCCTGCAAACCCTAAGAGACCACAGATTCCAGGCCAGATTACTTTCCCCAGCAAAATTATCAATAACCATTGATGGAGAAAACAAAATATTCCATGACAAAAAGAAATTCAAACAGTACTTATCCACAAATCCAGCTTTACAGAAGGTACTAGAAGGAAAACTCCATCCCAAAGGGTCAAGCTACAACCAAAACTACCCAGGAAATAGATAACTATCCCATGGCAAAAACACAACTACACAAATGCACGACTGGAAACAACATCAAAATTAAGACTCTTAACAGTCACTGGTCATTAATATCTCTCAACATCAATGGCCTCAATTCTCCAATAAAAAGACACAGACTAACTGAATGGGTACATAAACAAGATCCAACATTCTTCTGCATTCAAGAAACACATCTCACCCATAATGAAAGGCATTACCTCAGGGTAAAAGGTTGGAAAAAAATATTCCAAGCAAATGGTCACAAAAAGCAAGCAGGCATAGCCATTTAAGTATCAAACAAAATAGACTTTCAACCAAAATTAATCAAAAGGGATGAGGAAGGACACTTCATACTCATCAAAGGAAAAGTCAGCCAAGATGACATCACAATTCTGAACATCTATGCTCCCAATACAAGGGCACCCACATTTGTAAAAGATCTCCTAAAAAAGCTTAAACCACACATCGATCCCCACACATTAATAGTGGGAGACTTCAACACCCAACTCTCAATGAAGGATAAGTCATTGAAACAGAAACTAAGCCGAGAAATAACATCATTAACCAATGCCATGGGTCAAATGGATCTAACAGATATCTATAGAACCCTTCACCCAAACAAGAAAGAATATACCTTCTTCTCTGCACCCCATGGAACCTTCTCCAAAATTGATCACATCGTAGGTCACAAAGCAAGCCTCAATAGATACAAGAGGATTGAAATAATACCTTGTATCCTATCAGATCACCATGCTCTTAGGCTGCAATTCAACAACAACAGTAACAACAAAAAGCTTACACGTACATGGAAACTAAACAACTCTCTGCTAAATGACACCTGGGTCAGGGAAGAAATAAAGAAAGAAATCAAGGAGTTTCTGAAATTCAATGAAAATGAAGAAACAACATACCAAAATTTGTGGGATACATTGAAAGCAGTGGTAAGAGGAAAATTCATAGCACTAAGTGCCTTTAAAAAGAAATTGGAAACATCACACATAAGCATCTTAACAACACAACTGGAAGCCCTAGAAATAAAAGAAGCAGAAACACCCAAGAGGAGTAGACACCTGGAAATAATCAAACTCAGGGCTGAAATTAACAAATTAGAAACTAAGAAAACAGTCCAAAAATCAACAAAACCAAAAGCTGGTTCTTTGAGAAAATCAACAAGATAGACAGACCATTAGCCAAAATAACTAAAAGGCAGAGAGACAGTATTGAAATCAAGAAAATCAGAAATGAGAAGGGAGACATAACAACAGACACTGAAGAAATTCAAAGAATCATAAGATCCTACTTTGAAGGCATATACGCCACAAAATTTGAAAATCTAAGGGAAATGGATAATTTTCTTGATCAATTTCACTTGCCAAAGTTGAATGAAGAACAGATAAAGAAGCTAAATAGTCCCATTTCCCCTACAGAAATAGAAGCAATCATCGATGGTCTCCCAACTAAAAAAAGCCCAGGGCCAGATGGTTTCAGTGAAAAATTCTACCAGACCTTCAAGGGTGAGCTAATACCGATACTCTTCAAGCTACTCCAAAAGATAGAAATGGATGGAAAATTACCAAATTCATTTTATGAGGCCATAGTCTCATTGATACCTAAACCTCACGAAGACTCAACAAAGAAAGAGAATTTCAGACCAATTTCTCTTATGAACATAGATGCAAAAATACTAAATAAAATACTTGCAAAACGAATACAGGAACACATCAAAGATATCATTCATCATGACCAAGTAGGCTTCATTCCAGGCATGCAGGGATGGTTTAATATATGGAAATCCATCAATGTATTCCACCATATAAACAAACTGAAAATAAAAAACCACATGATCATCTATTTGGATGCAGAGAAGGCATTTGATAAAATTCAACACCCATTCATGTTTAAAGTTTTAGAGAGATCAGGGATACAAGACACTTTCCTCAACATAATAAAGGCTATATACAGCAAGCCAATATCCAAAATCAAAGTAAATGGTGAGATACTCAAGGAAATTCCTCTCAAATCGGGAACAAGGCAAGGCTGCCCACTCTCTCCATATCTCTTCAATATAGTACTCGAAGTTCTAGCCAGAGCAATAAGACAACAGATATCATATTGGACTGATAGTGTATCAGGAATGAATTTCCTTATATACTGCCAGTGTTTATAAGTTTTTCTCATATGCTAGCAGTATTGAATATATACATTATCCCACAAACCCAATTTTAGGAGAATTAGGATAAGATCTGTTTAATTAGTAATGATTATAATACATTTCAGACATAGATTTGTTGTATAAATATATTTCAGCAACTATTTCTTTTATTTTGAAATAGCAAATCATAAATATTTACTCTTGCCGGAGGATTTCCAAGATAGCTGCTCCGAACATGCACTGTATCTTATCTAGAGGACAGAGACTAGGGACCTGCGGGGAGCTACAGACGTCAAGACCTAGAGAACCTTAGGTGAGAGGGGTCCGCACAGTGAAAACCACCGGAAGGTCTGACCTGTGGTCATCTAATGACTCATGGAGAATGGGTGCCCAGTCCCCAGAGTCTGGACCAAAACCTGCCTAAGAACTCTAGCCATATTCTATAGCACGAACTCAGTATATGGGATTGAACTCTGGGCAGTGAAGCACCAGAATTACTTGCCTGGGAAATCTCATGAAAATGGATGGATCTGACAGCAGAACCACCCCACACCAGTCCACAGAAAGCCCCAGCAGCCACACGGGGGCCCAGACAAGGCTGCCCAATTCTTCCATATTTCTTCAGTATAGTTCTTGAAGTTCTAGCTCGAGCAATAAGACAACAAAAAGAGAGCAAGGGGATGCAAATGGAAAGAAGGAAGTTAAATTATCACTATTCTCCGATGATAGGATAGTGTACATAAGTGACACCAAAAATTCCGTCAGAGAACGCCTACAGCTGATAAACACCTTCAGCAAAGTGGCTGGATACAAAATTAACTCAAAAAAATCAGTAGCCATCCTATAAACAAATGACAATCATGCAGAGCAGGAAATTAGGGAAACTACGTACTTCACAATAGCCATAAGCAATATAGACTATCTAGGAAGAATTCTAAACAAGAAAGTAAAAGACTTGCTTGAAAAATACTTCAAATCTCTGAAGAAGGAGACTGAAGATTGCGGCACCTGCGCCACTGCGGCACCCAATCAAAGGCGAGGGACTGCAGACTTAACACACAATAAAACAATGGGTCCTTCATGCTAGAGAGTGGAGGTTGCCTTTATTCAGCATCCAAACAGCCTTTTTTTAGGCGGCAAAGCGGGAATGCCACTTGCTGGTGAAATACCTCAAGAGGTGATTGTGCACATGAGGGAAAGTCCCAAGAAAGGCAGGGGTGCATTCTTAGAGCAGGAACCATGCCTAGCTAACCAACATAAGCACAGACACAGAAGCTGCTAAAAATAGGACATGCAACAGTAAGGCAGGCAGCACAGTCGGCCCTGGTTCCCGCAGCAGATGGAAAGATCTCCCTTGTTTGTGGAATGAGAAAATTAACATAGTAAAAATGGTCATCTTACCAAAAGCAATTTACAGATTCAATACAATGCCTATCAAAATACCTACACAATTTTTAAAGACATTGAAATTTCAATTCTCAACTCCATATGGAAAAACAAAAAAACCTGAATAGCTAAAATAATCCTGTACAATAAAAGATCCTCTGGAGGAATCTCCATACCTGATCTCAAGGTGTACTATAGAGCAACAGTATTAAAACAGCATGGTACTGACATAACAATAGACTGGTTGAACAATGGAACTGAGTTAAAGACCCAGAAATAAATCCAAACACACATGGACACTTGATTTTTGAGAAAGAAGCCAAATCTATTCAATGGAAAAAGGTTAGCATATGCAACAATTGTGCTGGACTAATTGGATGTCTACATGTAGAAAAATGCAATTAGACCCATATTTATAACCATGCACAAAACTAAAGTCCAAGTGGATTGAAGACCTCAACATGAAAGCAGAGGCACTAAATCTGTTAGAAAAAAGTGTGGAAGAGCCTGGAGCTCATTGGCACAGGAGACAACCTCCTGAACAGAATTGCAACATCCCAGGCCTTAAGTTCAACAATTAATAAATGAGACCTCTTGAGGCTAAGATGTTTCTGTAAGGCAGAAGAGACTGTCAGTGGACCAAAGCAACAGCCTACAGACAGGGAAAAGATCTTCACCAACCTTACATCCGACATAGATCTAATATCCAAAATACATAAAAAGCACAAGAAATTAAACACCACCAAATAAAATAACCCAATTAAGAAATGGGGCTCAGAATAGAGAGAATTCTCAACATAGGAATATTGAATGGCTGAGAAACACTTAAGGAAATGCTCAACATCTTTGGCAATCAGGAAATGCAAATCAAAACGACTCTGAGATTCCATCTTACACCCATCAGAATGGCTAAGATAAAAGCTCAAGTGACAACACATACTGGTGAGGATGTGAAGAAAGGGGAACACTCCTTCATTGCTGTTGGGAATGGAAATTTGTACAACCACTTTGGAAATTAATCTGGCCCTTTCTCAGAAAACTGGGAATAGGGCAACCTCAAGACCCTGCTATTCCAATCCTTGGTATATACCCAAATGATGCTGCACCACACAACAACGACATATGCTCAAGCATGTTCATATATCCCTCAGTCTGAAAATGGATAAAGAATCTGTGGTACATTTACATTATGAAATATTATTCAGCTATTAAAAAACAAGGAAATCCTGAAACTTGTGGGCAAATGGATGGAACAAGAAATGATTATGTTGTGTGGGTAACCCAGACCCAGAAAGACTCACATGGTATATACTTAAAATTGGTCATAAGTCCAAAAGGGATGTCACATGAAAGTCTACGTTTACCAGGATATTGCGATAGATGTGGCAAATTCCTACTGGGACCCTACTTGATAGAAGTATGGGAGAAAGGTGACATATAAGGATCCAGAAGGTCCTAAAAACCTACAAGAAGAACATCATGATGGGTGGATCTGGTCCCAGAGGGACCAAAAACAATACATGCGGTAAAGATTCAAACCCTATTGAGACTTAATCAATGGACAGGACATTCTCCACAGTTTTGTAGAGAGCAGCGACTAACTCTGACATGAACTCTGGTAGCCCACATTTGACTACTTCCCCTTGGTGGGGAGGTGTAATGGCACTCATAGCAAGGATAAGCAGGCTTCCAGGATGAGACATAATAGCCTGTGACCATATGGTGGTGAAGGTGGTTCCCTTCTGTCACAGACATAGGGGAGAAGAATTGGGTGAAAGAGGGATGGAGGGAGGAACAGGAGGATACCAGTGATGGAATAATAATTTAGATATAATCTGAATAAATAAAATAAAATAAGAAAAAAATAGTACTACTTAGAAATAGAGAGAAATCATAGGAGAAAATGCTGCAAAAATATATAAACATTCATGTTTAAAGTTAAAATTCATCATTCATATTTTAATAGTTTTATCTAAAAATAGAAGGAAGCATTAGTTCATTATTACTCAGTTATTATTATACATGGGCAATGAATGATTTCAATCCAGCTGGGCTAATTGAGACTGCATTATCTTCTTCTGTGAGAATATAGATCATAAATAACTTCTGAATTCAAAAGGATTGTTATGCAATAATTCTTATAAATTATGGCTTTATGATAAACTGGATGAGATTTTAGTATTTTAGTATTCATT
Organism: Acomys russatus; assembly: GCF_903995435.1. Classification (NCBI taxonomy): domain Eukaryota; kingdom Metazoa; phylum Chordata; class Mammalia; order Rodentia; family Muridae; genus Acomys; species Acomys russatus. The sequence goes on along the minus strand of NC_067137.1, from coordinate 1,183,701 downwards.
AAATTGTGAAGGTTTAGAGTCAGCAAACCTGTTTTGTCCCCTAATGAAAGTAATTCTTTTATAGTTAATTACCATCATTATTATAAATGTATGGAAATTTAGATTAACTTATAGGATTAAAGTTAATATTTAAGCTACACATATTTTATTTTAGGATAGAGACAGCAGTCTGGTACAACTCTTAAACAATTAACATACAGAGCTGTAACAAATGCTATGCCATAGCTTATTTTGTATTTGGCATATAACTATACAATTAAGCACAAACTTATGTAACCTTTTAGAAGCTTAACTGTACTGCTCCTTAACAAATATCAATACATGATGACTTGTTTTTATACTTTGTTCTTTTTTCACAATGTTTAGAACTTCATACATGAGTGTTTTGTATTTACACCATAACCCTATCCATCTACCCCATGCTTTTTCATTTCATTCTTAACTCACTAACTCTTTCACACATATTATTGTGTAATACATGGTTAAATAAATAATACATTAAATATATACAGCCTATTATGCTGATTAAATTTATACACACACACATGCTTAGGCCTGATCACTTAGAACTGAGTGCTTATTCTACCTCCTTCAGCTGACACTCTCTCAGAACCATCATTCTGGTCCTCACACACATAATTTTTCTGCCCTACTTTTTATGATCTGAGCCTTAGGTATACTGGTTGTTTTATAGATATTTGATTTGAAGATGATCATTCCATGTGTTTATTCTACTTTTTTTGGGCAATTGTTGATATTAGTAATAGATTCTTCAAAGGTAATAATTAATAATCATTGAGAGATGAACTTATTAATGAGTCTAAAGGGTTAGCATTGAGAAGATTGTGAGGATTGTATTGATTTTAGCAAAGTGTTAGTAGTTATACTTCTGTTAAGGTCTATCACATCTCCAGCAACAAGCTTTGGCTAAGTTTACTATATTAGATATGAATTTACTCTCTAAAGTTCCACTTATAGTTGTGCAATGTTGGAAACATATTCTTGTGTTTTGTAGGCTTTATGTAGTAGTGGGGCTACTCAAATGCTCAGATTTCTGGAGCTCTTGAGGAAGAGGCATCTGGGTCAATGATAGCTCTATTTCTTTAAGCTTTCTGACTAAATATCTCCTTCTGCAAGGAAAACAAGAGCAAAGACAATAGCCTAAATAGTTTTGGAGTCTCTTAGAAGCCTTGGCCCAGCAACTAGTATGGAACAGAGAGGAATATTCTGTTGTGTAAGATAATCCATTTAGAACAGGAGAGGGGAAAAGAAAAAGACAGAGAGAAAAGAGACATAAAGAGAACACAGATGAAGACCACATGTTAAGGAACAATTAAAGATGATATGATGGCTCTGAAGGTCGTGTGCTTTCAGTTTTTTTTAAAGTAATATTAGCAGGAAGATTTGTCTTTCACCCATTATACAAGTTATTAATTTAACAACTGTTAGTTGAGAACCTGTTATTTGCTAGATATTACAAAAGTGAATAAAAATACATTTCTTGCATCCCCACCAAAATCTAATATTAAGATAATTAACTTTGTGTATATATATATATATATATATATATATGCGCACAAACATATAGCATGTATACAGAGGTACTCCCTCTTCTGTGTGTTTAAGGGTATATGAAGTGAAAGTAAATACAGGACCTTCATATTAAATTCATCTCTCATTCTACTTTCAATTTTGACTCATTTCCACTAATTATTCTAAGTAGACATGTTAATAATTTAGGTAATATTTATCTTAATTGGAAATATAAGAGGAATTGGTTTTAAATTTATTTTCCCTCTTTATATTGAAGATATCAAGATACAAACATGTTTTTTTCACAGATATATAAGAACAACAAACAGACTTTACAATAATATTAGACCACTGGAATGGTACCTAAAGTTCTCTAGTTGCTTCCGTAACTCTAGGAAAGATCCAATCACTGCTCTAATGGTTTCTATTTTGTCATTCTTTCACTCTTTCTATATACTTCTGAGTTGCAATCTAGTATCTCAGTTTTCTTCAAGGTCATAAAACTGTTTTTCTGTTATGGTAACACTAAAGGAAAAAGAGAAGGGGAAAGAGGAGGAGGAGGAGGAGGAGGAGGAGGAGGAGGAAGAAGAAGAAGAAGAAGAAGAAGAAGAAGAAGAAGAAGAAGAAGAAGAAGAAGAAGAAAAAGAAAGTCTTCTTTAAAACCTCTTGTCAGCATTTGTGGACCCTGAATTTGGCAAGCAGTTAAATCTGTTTTGCTGGTACCCTGCAGTACCAGTCATAAAATAAATATTAATTTAGAGATATCAGCAATAGATATGATTTATCTTTACAAAGGATTTGGACAAACTATGAATACTACATGAGGCTGCAATCAGTAGACTATAGAGATTTTGGCTTGTTGCAGTGACTATCAGTGTCTCAGAAGAATAAATACGAGTATCATAAACTGGTAAGGCCAGAAGAACTGCTTGTTTGTGAATCAATTTTAAAATCTGGCCTTTGCTTAAAAAAACATAGAAAGCATATGTAGAGATTTAAATGGTTATAACATAATATGATTAGCATTTAAAGTAATAAATTTCTTGTAAAGTAATGTGTAGTTTTTTGAGAACTACATCAGAATGCAAAAAATAATAGACAATTATCATATAATAAGTGGTCGTTTTATTTGTGGCATAAGCAGTAGTAAAATGACACATAGACAATATAAGAATTAAGTAGTATCAGAAACTGCATGATAAAAATATGCCATTTTAGATATCAAAATTTTTTTCTGAAGGCAATTAAAATTGGCACTTATACAAGCAAGTTCCATTTGCAAAGATGTCTTCTATTGAAGTAGAGGAGTACTTCAGAAGACAAAGCTTAATAACAAGGAGATTTCCACAAGGAAGCAATCTATCTGTGTTATAATTCATTTTCTTCGGTTTTTCATCATTTAATTTCAGCCAAAACTCAAAATCCTGTCTTCTCTGCTTGTTTGTTTACCTTTATGATGGTCCCTGCAAGTATCATGTCATGAAAATGAACCCCAAAGATGTAAGAATGAAAACTTGGTTCAGCCTTACTTCCTTGGTCTAGATCAAACTTCTAGACTTGAGAATATAGACAGTCTGATGCTATCAAGTTTATTGTCAGCATATTTAAACACAGAAGAATTTAGAAAAAGGTTTGCAGGCAACAATACTTCCAATTCCAGGTGTTCAATAAAGCTTTGTTCATGACAACGTAAATGAATGGTAGATTGGTATTATTTTGTTTTACGGCAGGGTAGTTGATGTTGCTTTGCTTTAATCCTGATTATATTAGCATTAGTACCCAAGTTATTGAAAAATTGAAAGTATTACGTGTGCTAAAAAGACGTAGTATGTAGTTTGTTAATCACTCTGAAACCCTATAATATTCAGAAATGCACATTGTTTTCTTGCACTGATGTGTCTGTGTCTCCTTCAGTGTCCACATCATACTTCTTTTTTATGATGCTCTATGTTTTCTTACACTCTGTGATCTCCCAAATAAATCACAACCTCCCTCTTAATACTCTCGTTCCTAATAAAGGCCATTTTGAAAAGTGATGTGGGTCAGATCCTTTCTAAAAACCTGTTATGCTTTCTTTTCTTTATTTTCAATAATCCTTATAAGTTCTTTTCTGGCACTCCAGCTCAGATAGAAAGGCATCCTGATTCTCAGAAGTCCAGGAACCACCCATCTCAGGGGTAAGACAGTGTCCCAGTGGAAGGTTATCCTGAGACACAGGAGGGTAGGAACCATACAGCTCTGAAAGGAAGCCACCTCAGCAGAGACAATGCAGTCCCAAGTGAGGATATCTCTGGATGAGTGGGACTGCTACAGTGCAACTAACACTGCCTCACTGCTTGTCTTCTTCAGCTGAGCTAAGGTGCTAAGGAGCTCACGAGCTTCAGGCCTGCTCCACTTCTAACCTCCTTAACTTATTTGCTTCTTGGATTCTTTCAATGAAAGAATCACCCTAGGCAGCAAATCTCATAAAAGAAATTTATTGGAAGGGTCCAATTCAGGGTTTTGAGTGGCAAATGCAGTGGTGGCTACCCCTGCACCGAGAAGACAGCTGGGCACTGAAGAGTAGACAGTGCTTACATACACCTATTTGACCACTTCCTCTTGGTGGGGAGGCCTGGTGGCAGTCAGAGGAAGGGCAAGAAGGCTACCAGGATGAGACCTGATAGGCTGTGGTCATATGGTGAGTGATGAGGTCCCCTTCTCTCAGAGATCTAGGATAGGGGAAAAGCTGAAAAAAAAAAAAAGGTGGAAGGGAGAAATAGGAAGATACAAATGAGAGATAACAATTGAGATAAACTCTGAATAAATTACTTAAATAAAAATTTTAAAAAATCATGAGGAAAGGGTTATCTTTATGAGAATTGGCTCATTTATATACATAGTTTCAGTTCATAACATAACACAAAATTATATAATAAAGCACATATGTAATAACTTAAAATTAAAAGAATAAATTATCTAGAATGAAAACATTTTAAACATGTGCATCTCAAAATATTTTCTTTGGTTTCCTTTCTCATGATATTTGATTTGATTTAGCTTGTTTCGAACAAGATTTTATTATATAACCCATGTTGGCCACAAATTTATAATTGTACTGCCTCAGTCAACCAAGTGCAAAGATTATAGGCAGTGCCACATATAATACATATCATCTATATACAAATGGTCATGAGGATTTGAAGGGAAGCGGTTACTCATTTTCTGATTAAGGCTTTACTTAGGCAAAGAAATGCTAAGAAAACCATCCTTCCCATTCTGCTTCCCAAATACTCTTAATTGGTAATCTAAAGTGATACATTTTGGGGTACAATTCTATGAGCCCCATTTGGGGTTTTAAATTTTTATGAGATGTGCACATTTGTAATTTTTTTCTTTTTTTTTTTAAATTAATTTATTCTTGTTACATCTCAATGTTTATCCCATCCCTTGTATCCTCCCATTCCTCCCCCCTCCCCCCATTTTCCCATTATTTCCCCTCCCCTATGACTGTGTCCTGAGGGGGATTACGTCCCCCTATATATTCTCATAGGGTATCAAGTCTCTTCTTGGCTACTTGCTGTCCTTCCTCTGAGTGCCACCAGGTCTCCCCCTCCAGGGGACATGGTCAAATGTGAGGCACCAGAGTACGTGAGAAACTCGTATCACACTCTCCACTCAACTGTGGAGAATATTCTGACCATTGGCTAGATCTGGGAAGGGGTTTATACTCTATGGAATACTACTCAGCTATTAAAAACAAGGAATTCCCGAAATTTGTGGATGAATGGATTGAGCTAGAAATGATCATAATGAGTGAGTTAACCCAGAAGCAGAAAGAATCAAATGGTATATACTCACTTATATCTGCATACTAGCCCAAGGGCATGTCCCACGAAAGCCTTCACTTACCAGGAAATGGGACAGAGGGGAAGGCATCCTATTGGGACTCTAAATGAGAGACGCATGGGAGAATAGCAAAATAAAAGGATACAGATGGTCCTAGAAATCTACAAGTAGAACAGTATGATAGGCAGATTTGGGCCCAGGGGTCCCGCTCAAACTAAGGCCACCAGCCAAGGACAATACAGGAGGTAAACTTTAAACCCCTTCCCAGATCTAGCACATTTGTAATTTATCACATAATTACTACTGCTCTGATTCTATGCATACTCATATCATTTACTTTTGGTTGCACTCTCTTGTATAATCACAATTTAAACAAATTGCTACACTCATTTCCAAGTCTTGACATTTTTTTGACCCCTAAGGCCATTCATAAACAATTGTTTCTGCGTTTCCTAGTCTGGAATACTTTTGATTTAATGGATTATTCATGTGTTTTGGTAATGTTCAATAAAAGCAACATGCATGACAATATTTTCCTCTGTAGAATTTGCAAATTCCTTTTGTAATATCTTGGGCTGTGATTTCCTTCTTCACAATTTTTATGTTAATATTCTTATTTAGTCTCAATTTTATCATTCTGAATATAAGAAAAGTCTTATTTGATTCTGCAACAAATGAATTATTGAGTTAGCCAGATAGCCAGTGAGTAAAGATACTTGTTTTCAAGCATGACCATTTAATTTTGATTATTGTTATGCACATAGTAGGTCCATGTTATCATACACATGTGTGCTAAATAAATAAGTGTAATAAACTATGAAATTTTAAGTAAAAACATATTTTAAAGATTTATTTATTTATTATGTATACAGTGGTCTGTCTGCATGTACAAAAGGCACCAGATCTCATTACAGATGGTTATGAACTACCATGTGGTTCCTGGGAATTGGACTCAGGTCAATTCCCAAAAGGAAGGGCAGCCAGTGCTCTTAACCTCTGAGCCATCTCTCCAGCCCTAAGAACATGTTTTTAAAAGTAGTTTATTCAGTAAATACAGAACAGTATTAGGTCATTTTCAAAGTCAATAATGATATATTTTAATATTCAATATTCATAGTTTACCTACAATATTTTTGAACTTCAAATGTTTTTAAATGAATAGAAGAAATTTGAGGTTTACTTACAATAAAATTGTATCAACCAGAGTACTTTGAAAAATCCACATATATATCAACTGTTATGTATATAAATTAACTAGAACAACATACTATAGAGAATGGAAACATATAAATTAAAATCCAAAACAATCTAGTATGGATTGTTGCTTTTTAAACACAGTTCACTAACCAGAATCAATGCTGTCATGACTATTAGGTAAAGTTTTTTATATGTTTTAGTCTCAACAGACCTTTACTGAAGCTAAGCTTGTTAACTCCTGCAATCTATACACTAGATTTTCCTTCTTCTTTTTTTTTTTAAGATTTTCCCTTCTTAATAGTGATTCCCACATAGGGATTTGGAAAATGTATTGCTTAATAAATTAATTTTGTTCAAGAAAAGTTCATGTAATATTTTGCAAAATGGAGCACCTTACTCAGGCCTTGTGTCTAGTTCAAGTATAAAATATTCCATCATTGTCACACATATTACAATCTTCGTTGAGATATGCTTTTAAGAAATGAAGAATCAGGATGGAGAGATGGCTCAGAGGTTAAGAGCACCTCCTGCTCTTCCAAAGGTCCTAGGTTCAACTCCCAGCAACCTTCTTCTATAATGAGAGTTGGTGCCCTCTTCCAGCATGCCATGTACATTCAGGCAAAACACTGCATACTTAATAAATAAATATTAAAAAAAAAATAAATGAAGAATCCTGAAAAGTGTTCCCTTGATTGATTTGGTATGTGTCGACATTAATCGGAAGTGCTGAATATTAGAATGAAGTAGCGCCAACCAGGCATGGTGGCACACACCTTTAGTCTCAGCACGTGTGAGACAGAGGCAAGTGAATCACTGTGAGATTGAGGCCATCTTGGTCTACATCATGTGTACAAGACTGCTAAAGCTTCACATCCCCCCAAAACAAAGAAAGAAAGAAAGGAAGAAAGAAAGGAAGGAAGGAAGAAAAAAGAATGATGTAGGGCCTACTTGAGGTGGTGGGCCATTGGAACAGTGTCCCAGGGGAGCTATATCATATCCCAGTTCTCTTCTGCATTTAATGTTTTTAATGAAGTGACTCTCTCCCACTCTCTAAATTGCCACTATGTTGGCTTCACCATATGGGCCCAGAAGGGGCCAGGGCAGAACTAGACACAATGGAGAAACACAGCCAAAACTGTAAAACAAACCTTCTTCTTTAGAAGTCCTTGCCAATTTTGCCAAAATGATGTCAAGTCTGTCTAGCATATTCTCTTGTGGTTGGTTCAGTGTAAAATATCTACTTCCTGTATAGCAGATGATATTTTATCTAGCAATGACTACCAATGATAGCTGCAAAGAGGACAGGCATTTTTCTGCTTTCTTTTTATTCAGTTCAGGTAACCATAAGATTTGTCAATAGTTTCTAGAATGAGATATTTATCACCTAGTCTTTAAACCAACTAAGAGTTAGTTCCACAGTGGTGAAAGGAAAATAAGAAGGGTCAAATTCTTACACATTGTTTTCATTTCAAACAGTTTTACAGCCCATTATTCACCATATCAATTCCATCTTAGAAAAAGTGTTTACATATATAATTTTTATGACCAACAACTAAGAAACAGAATGAAGCCATGAAGTGTTCCTTAGTTTTAAGCCATAAGCAACAATCAGGGTTGGGTGGTTTTCTATAAGTACTTTTTATAAAATAATGTAAGTGGTTTAGCGTTTTTTTTCTACTACTCAGTTTCATATCTATGTACTGCTGCATATTACCAAAGGCTAGAGAAAATGAATTTGTGTTATTTTTGTATAAATACATGATAAATTTTGAGATAAATGCACTGATTACATGACATACATATATGTGTGAGAGAGTGAAGATTGTGTCTTACTTCATTAATGTGCATTTTTTCCTTTGTAATATGTATACTTAAAGATAGTTAAGAAAGCATATAATAAAAGTTAATTTACTAAAAAATACATACTTCTGATTTTGATAAACAATAGGAATACAATTTGTCTTACTGTGCTGAACATATGGAGATCATTAGAATTGATTATTTATTTATTTGTTATTTTTACCATAGTTTCTGTACTAAATCAATAACTGATAGTGGAAAATCACACTTATAGGATATATATATATATGCAATTTTATGTTATTAAATAATAGTTGATAATCTATTGGGATATTGTCAGTTGTCTTTTACTTTTTTTCAAAAATATGCATCTGATTGCAGAAGATAAATTTATTAAATATATTATATTGGAAAAAATGATCTCTAATGAAATCTTTAAAAATCAGAAAGTTATATATGTATATATATTTATATATGTGTGTATATATATTTGCAATATATGCGCATATATGTTTTGTCATTTTGTTTCGTTTTATCGTGTGTTTGTATGAGTACGCATATACACTTATATATTTTGTTGCTGCTGTTTTGTTTTATCGTATATGGTGTGTGTGTGTGTGTGTGTGTGTGTGTGTGTGTGTGTGTTCCTATGAATTTATTCTTGGGACTGAGGAGATGAACAATTGGCTAAGAGGATAATCTGCTCCCTACTGTGGTGCATAGTTTGATTATTAGCCCTTTTTTTGAAGGTAAAATCTGCTCATAATCCCTGTTTCAGTGTTTTTGATGCCCTCTCCAGCCCTTATCACCTGCACACACACACACGCACACACACACACACACAAAATAATAAATAAATGAACAGATAAATAAATAGAATAAATAAAACAGTGCAGAAGAAATATACATTACAAGGGGTAAAAAGAAATTAAGAGCAATAAAATGGTGCTATCACTCTATGTCTCAACTACATTCTCCTCACAGATGTATTAGAATGTAACTGAAAGTCTTCTTAATGAAAATCTAGCTCAGTTTAGTGAAAAACTAAAATTCAGATATTTCTCTGAGATATAGTGCCTCTAAGTTGTTATTATTATTATTATTTTATTATGTTTGGGTTGCAGCCAGAGACGTTTATGAGTTGTTTCAAACTTTAAAGCTATATAAACTTATACTTTCTGATAAATCTGTATTTACCTTGAAGATGATGGAATACAAACCTAACATTCTTCTCCTTTCCTTATACTTTAGACAAGGAACAGAATAAGAATTTTGAGCCTGTGATGCTTCTTTCATCAACATTGTAAATATCTCTTTACATGGCTTATTTATTTAAAAATGTAAATATTTTCATAAGAACACATTTTTTTAGGAATTCTTATCATATGTCATACATTTGAATTAAAGATTTATTTTAGATAAAGGTTATTTGGGAGTGTGCTTTTGGTTTTCTTCTCTAAAGTGGAGAGACCTGTCCAGAGTCAGAAGATGTTTTGATAAGCAGAGCATTTCCTGTCCTTCAGCAAACATTTCTGGAATATTTTCTCTTTCTCTCTCTTTAGCCTTTTATTTATAATATGATGCATAAACTGTTCTCTCATTTATACTCACTGATGATTTTTTTTGTCCTTTTGAGACAGGGTTTCTCTGTGTAGCCTTTGCTGCCCCGGACTCATTTTATATAGCAGGCAGGCCTCAAAGTCACAGAGATTCACCTACCTTTGACTTACTGAGTGCTGGGGTTACAAGCCTTTGTTACCATGCCCCACTTCAGATGATTATTTATGGTATAATAAATATGGTCTTGAATGTTAATAAAATAATCATGTTTTATCCATAATTTACCAGTTTTCTAAAATATTACCTTAAATATGTACTTGGAATTACCCTTTTAAAATGTATACTGCTTACCTTGAACCAGTTTTCTATGTGCAATTTAGGTAATTATTGCCTCAAATTGCAAAATGTTTCCCTAGAACAACAAAAGACAAGAACATGGAGGCACAAGCGCATGACTTAGTCTCTACTAGTAATCAGACTGCATAAAAGTCACCTAGAGAAATCATACACACAACAGGTCTATCCTGGAAATGTTGCTATCTGTTACATGAATAAAAATTAGTTTTCTGTTTATAAAGTCCAGCTTTTCTCCTAAATGACTTAAAAGTATTTGTAACGTGTACACTCTATATCCAACTAACTTATTTCTATCTCATTGAAGAAATCGTGGCCAAGAAAAGTTAACTATATGAGAAAGGCCACAATATCAAGATGTCTAAGAACCTCAGAAAATATAGATCAGTGTCTATATAAACACACTGTACTGTTTAGATTTTGATCAGAAAACATACTCATTAGTAGATGATTATATAATGACAAAAGCAGGCAGAGTGTTGAACAAATTTTAAGTCTTTGAACTCTTTATCCCAAAAGAAGCATGGCAATATGTATAACCATAACAGGAAATGTGTAACTGTGACCTGGAGTAAGTCATATTGTTGGTCTGCACTTCATATTTACAAAGAGTTGGTATTAGTACAGGACAGGCTGCTTTAACTCATTTTTGTATGGATTTCATGTTTAAAAGCCTTATATTTCTCAGAGTTTCAGCTTTGTATCTTGTCCATAAATTCATTCCAGATGTTATTTACCTGAAATATTCCTTAATCACAGTAAAAACAACAACAACAACAACACAGTTTCCAATACTTAACATTAACAACAAAAGGAAAGATGGAAAGACTTTTTAAAAATTCTGTGACCCCTTTTAAATAACATTTTAAGTAGGATAATCAAAGATAGCAGCCTAAGAAGGTAATGTGTGGGTAAGATTTAAATCCACTATGGAAAGATATATATATGAGAGAAAGGTGTCATAAAATGAGAACAAAATTGCATAAGTGCTTGTATTTATCATGACCATTCTGACTTCTTCCTATGTTTCAGTTCTAAAATGGACTACAGTTCATGATGAGACTATGCTGCTGTCTAAAAACAAAGATTATGTCAATTCTTTTTAATTAATTAATTAATTCAGATTACATCTCAATTGTTACCCCCTCACTTTTATCCACCAATTCTTCCCTCCCTCTTGCTTTCACTATGTTCCCTGCCCCTAGGTCTGTAACCAAGTGGGACCTCTTGTCTCACTATATGGTCATAGGCTATCTATCAAGTCTCACCTTGGTGGACCATTTATCCTTTCTCTGAGTGACAGTAGGCCTCTCCACAACGAGGAATGCAACAAGTCACCATAGTTCATGTCAGTCAGTCTCTGCTCACCACACACTGTGAAGAATGTCCTGTCCATTGGCTAGATCTGAGTAGGTGTTCAATGTTTACGGCATGTATTGTCTATGGTTGATGCAGTAGTTTCAGAAGATTCCCAGGGTCCAGATATTGATGTTATAATGTTCTTTTTGTAGGTTTCTAGGATCCTCTGGATCCTTATATTTTCCCATTATACAATACTTCTCTCACCTAGAGTCCCAATAGGATATCCTCAAATCTATTCCAATCTCCTGGTAAGTGAAGACTTTCTTGGGACTTCTTTTTTGGGCTAGTGTCTAATTAAAAGTGAGTATATACCATGTGAGTCTTTCGGCTTCTTGGTTAAATCACAGAGTATGATCATTTCTAGTTCCATCAATTTTTGCACAAATTATTGGATTTCCTTGTTTTTAATAGCTGAGTAGTATTCCATAGTGTAAATATACCACAGTTTCTTTATCCATTCTTCAACTGAGAGACATTTAAGTTGTTTCCAAGTTCTGGCTATTATGAACAAGGCTGCTATGAACATGGTTGAGAAAATATTCTTGTTGTGTGCTGGAGTTTCTTCTGAGTATATTCCAAGGAGTGGATAGCTGAGGCTTCAGGAAGCTCTATTCTCAATTTTCTGAGATAGGACAACATAGATTTCCAAAGTGGTTGTACCATTTTGCATTCCCAACAGCAATGAAGGAGTGTTCCTCCTTCTCCACATCCTTACCAGCATGTGCTGTCACTTGAGTTTTTTATCTTAGCCATTCTGATCGGTGTAAGAGGGGATCTCAGAGACATTTTGATTTGCATTTCTCTGATTAATAAAGATGTTGAGCATTTCCTTCCATGTTTCTCCGGCATTCAATATTCCTCTTTTGAAAATTCTCTGTTTAATTCTGAGCCCCATTTCTTTTTTTTTTTTTTTTTTTTTTTATTTTTTTTCTTTTTTTATTTTTTTATTTTTGGTTCTTTTTTTTTTATTAATTTATTCTTGTTACATCTCAATGTTTATCCCATCCCTTGTATCCTCCCATTCCCCCCTCCATTTTCTCATTATTCCCCTCCCCTATGACTGTTCCTGAGGGGGATTAGGTCCCCCTATATATTCTCATAGGGTATCAAGTCTCTTCTTGGCTACTTGCTGTCCTTTCTCTGAGTGTCACCAGGTCTCCCCCTCCAGGGGACATGGTCAAATGTGAGGCACCAGAGTACGTGAGAAAGTCGTATCACACTCTCCACTCAACTGTGGAGAATATTCTGACCACTGGCTAGATCTGGGAAGGGGTTTAAAGTTTACCTCCTGTATTGTCCTTGGCTGATGCCTTAGTTTGAGCGGGACCCCTGGGCCCAAATCTGCCTATCATATTGTTCTACTTGTAGATTTCTAGGACCCTCTGTATCCTTTTATTTTGCTGTTCTCCCATGCGTCCCTCATTTAGAGTCCCAATAGGATGCCTTCCCCTCTGTCCCAGTTTCCTGGTAAGTGAAGGCTTTTGTGGGACATGCCCCTTGGGCTAGTATGCAGATATAAGTGAGTATATACCATTTGATTCTTTCTGCTTCTGGGTTAACTCACTCATTATGATTGTCAACCATTAATAAATGGGACCTCATGAGGCTGAGAAGCTTATGTAAGGCAGGAGACACTGTCAAGAGAACAAAGCGACAGCCTACAGACTGGAAAAAAATCTTCACCAACCCTACATCTGACAAAGGTCTAATATCCAAAATATATAAAGAACTCAAGAAATTAAACACCACCAAACCGAATAACCCAATTGAGAAATGGGGCTTGGAACTAAACAGAGAATTCTCAACAGAGGAGTATCAAATGGCTGAGAAACACTTAAAGAAATGCTCAACTTCCTTAGTCATCAGGGAAATGCAAATCAAAACAACTCTGACATTCCACCTTACACCCATCAGAATGGCTAAGATCAAAAATTCAAGCGACACCACATGCTGGCAAGGATGTGGGGAGAGAGGAACACTCCTTCATTGCTGGTGGGAATGCAAACTAGTACAGCCACTTTGGAAATCTATCTGGTGCTATCTCAGAAAAATGAGAATAGGGCTTCCTCAAGACCCAGCTATTCCACTCCTTGGAATATACCCAGAAGATGCTCCAGCACACAACAAGAAAATTTGCTCAACCATGTTCATAGCAGCCTTATTCATAATAGCCAGAACATGGAAACAGCCTAAGTGTTCCTCAGTAGAAGAGTGGATAAAGAAACTGTGGTACATATACACTACGGAATACTACTCAGCTATTAAAAACAAGGAATTCCCGAAATTTGTGGATAAATGGACTGAGCCCCATTTCTTAAGTGGTTATTTGGTTTCATAGTATTTAATTTCTGGAGTTCTTTATATATTTTGGAGATTAGACCTTTGTGAGATGTAGGGTTGGTAAAGATCTTTTCCCAGTCTGTATGCTGCCATTTGTTCTTTTGACAGTCTCTTCTGCCTTACAGAAGCTTCTCAACCTTATGAGGCCTCATTTATTAATTGCTGACCATAAAGCCTGGGCTGTTGGAGTTCTGTTCAGGAAGTTGTCTCCAGTGCCAATGTGTTCCAGGCTCTTCCACATTTTTTCATCTAACAAGTTTAGTATCTCTTGTTTTATGTTTAGGTCTTAATTCCATTTTGACTTGAATATTGTTCATGGTGACTAATATGTATACAATTGCATTTTTCTACATTTAGACATCCAGTTACATGAGCACCATTTGTTGAAGATGCTATCCTTTTTCCATTGAATAGATTTGGCTTCTTTGTCAAAAATCAAGTGACCATATGTTTGTGGATTCATTTCTGGGTCTTCTATTTAATTCCACTGAAAAAACAGCAATTTGCAGTGCCAGTATCATGCTGTTTTAAGTACTGTTGCTTTAGAGTATAGCTGGAGATCAGATATTGAGATTCCTTTAGAAGATCTTTTATTGTACAGGATTGTTTTAGTTATTCTGAATTTTTTGTTTTCCAACATGAAGTTGATATTTGATCTTTCAATTTCTTTTAAAAATTGTGTAGATATTTTGGGGGTATTTGACAGAATCTGTAAATTGCTTTTGGTAAGGTGACAATTTTTACTTTGTTAATTCTCTTCATCTATGAACAAAGGAGATCTTTCTATTTTCTGATGTCATCTTCAAACTCTTTCTTCAGAGATTTGAGTTTTTTTTCAAACAAGTCCTTCACCTGCTTGGTTAGAGTTACTCCTAGATATTTTATATTGCTTGTGGCTATTGTGAAGGATGTAGGTTCCCCAACTTCTTCCTCTGCATGATTATCCTTTGTATATAGGAAGGCTACTGACATTTTTTAGGTAATTTTGTATCCAGCCACTTTGCTGAAGGTATTTATCAGCTCTAGGGAGTTCTCTGGTGGAATTTTCTGGGTCACTTATGTACACTATCATATCATATGCAAATAGGGATAATTTTACCTCCTCCTTTCCAATTTGTATCCCCTTGATCTCTTTTTGATGTCTTATTGCTCTGGCTTGAAAGCCAATAATTATATTGAAGCGATATGGAGAAAGTGGGCAGCCTTGCCTGGTCCCTGATTTTAAAGGAATTTCCTTGAGTAGCTTCTACTTAATTAGATGTTGGATATTAGGTATGTGCTTTGTGTCCCTGATCTCTCCAAAACTTTAACCATTAATGGGTGTTGTATTTTGTCAAATGCTTTTTCTTCATTTAAGGAGATGAGCATGTGGTTGTTTTTCTTTCAGTTTATTTATATGGTGGATTACATTGATGGATTTCCATATATTAAACCATCCTTGCATGCCTGGAATGAAGCCTACTTGATCATGGTGAATGATATCTTTGATATGTTCTTGTATTTGTTTTGCGAGTATTTTATTGAGGAATTTTGCATCAATGTACATAAGAGAAATTGGTCTGAAATTCTTTCTTTCTTGTGTCTTTGTGAGGTTTAGGTATTGATGTAACTGTAGCCTCATTTGGTAATATTTGGTAATATTTCATCCATTTCTGTCTTTTGAAGTATCTTGAAAAGTATTGGTATTAGGTCCTCAAGGAAAATCTGGTAGAATTCTATCTAAAACCATCTGGCCTTGGCCTTTTTTGGTAGGGAGCTATTAACATCAGCTTCTATTTCCATAGGAGAAATATGACTATATAATTTGTTTGTCTGATCTTGATTCAGTTTTGACAAGTGGAATCGATCAAGAAAATTGTCCATTTCCCTCAGATTTTCAAATTTTTGCTGCATATATGCCTTGAAAATAGGATCTTATGATTCTTTGTATTTCTTCAGTGTCTGTTGTTATGTCTCCCTTTTCATTTCTGATTTTGTTAATATGGATAGTGTCTCTCTGCCATTTAGTTAGCTAATGGTTTGTTTATCTTGTTGATTTTCTCAAAGAACCAGCTCCTGGTTTTGTTGATTCTTTGAATTGTTCTCTTTGTTTCTAATTTATTGAATTCAGCCCTGAATTTGATTATTTCTAGATGTCTACTCCTCTTGGGTGTTTCTGCTTCTTTTTGTAACACAAATTTGGGTATGTTGTTCTTTCATTTTTGTTGAAGTTCAGGAAGTCCTTAATTTCTTTCTGTATTTCTTCCCTGACCCAGTTGTAATTAAGTAGAAAATTGTTTAGTTTCCATGTGTGTGTGTAGACTTTTTGTTGTTGAAGTCCAGCTTTAGATAATGGTGATCTGATAGGATACAAGGTATTATTTCAATTTTCTTGAATTGTTGAGGCATGTTTTATTACCTACGATATGATCAATTTTGGAGCAGGTTCCATGGGGTGCTGAAAAGAAGAATTAATCATTTGTGTTGGGGTGAAAAGTTCTGTAGATGTATATTAGATCCATTTAATTCATGACATTGGTCAGTGTCAACATTTCTCTGTTCAGCTTCTGTTTCAATGACCTGTGCTTCGGTGAAAGTGGGGGTTGAAGTCTCCCAAGTTTATGTAAATTCTTATGGCACAGAATATTCTAAAATTTATTGTAATAAAATAGTCATTTTGATTACATTTTCTAGTATCTGTGCTCAACGGTTGAAAAGAATTATCACCAGTTCTTTCTGATATTCTTTTTTTCAATCTGGCAATTATGAGTTATATTTTTAAGGAACTAGAAACAGCTAAAAATAAAAAAAAGGTCAAAGAAAGATTTCTTTGGGGAGTTTTGTGTTTCTGCAATAAAGGATTAGAAAGCATATTTGTATGCTCTTTGGACAAAACATTAATTAAATCTGCACCTCCTCTGCCCAGCAGTGTCTATTGACTAGAACCTGCAGCCCATGGTCCTTCTTGCCTGGCACCAGAGAACAGAGGTCTTATTGGTCTGCTTTATTGATCTAAGAATCATCAGGGACATGTAAATGACACCTATCAGTGTATATCCATGGCTATAGCACTGTGAATAATTTTATTTAAGAATGTTGCAGAGATATATTAGCTTGTGTCATGGTCATCTGAAGGCTCGACTAGGAAAAAAAACCCAGAAAACCCAAAGCCTGATTCTAGAAACAAAGCCATTCTACTGATATGTGGAATGAAAAATTAAGTATCTTAGTTTTTTTCTGCACTATACTTAACCCTGTTCTTTGTGAGGAGCCACATGACATAGGAACTGGCCAACAGGAAAAGAGAAAGCAGAAGCTACTTATTATTATTTACTCCCAGAATGCACATAGTATCAATCATAGCACATTTGGTCTATTATTTAGAAGCAGTAAGAATTTTATTTTTGTGTGCACTTAATAATATAAATTGACAATCTAAATAGTTGCTTAAATGAAGAGTAAAAAGTTCTAGCTATATTTTTTATGCTACTACATAAGGAAATCATGAATGCTGAATCCAAAAAAGATAGTAAGGTAAAATGAAGTCCCTTATCTGATGAATTAAAAACAACAAAAAAAGAGGTAAACATGTAAATGTCAAGGAATGTGATTTGTTAGAAAGGATTCCTCCTCTTCCAGAAAATAATACCAACTTGCTTTTGGAAACCTCAGCAAAGATGTGTAACTAAATTAATAGGTTTGTGAATGGTCTCCTGCTGGTAAATTTAGTATATTTTAGCATCAGTTTCACTTAAAATAGTTTCCTTTTTCTCATGGTTGAAGTTTTATATCTAGTCCATAATCCCCACATCATAATATAAATAAGGTAAACAATACATATGACATTAGTCATGCAGTCTCAAAACCTTGCTAAAATTACACATGCTTGCGCGCACATATACACAGGTGTAAATATGTAAAGCATATGAGAAACAACCTATAGTATTTATGTTTTTGAGCCTGAGATAATTCACTTATAACAATCTAATATCAATTTTTCCTAAAGTTTTATTAATTTTAATTTTTCATGTAATATTTTTAAATTTTTATTTATTTATTTTATGTATATGTGTGCTGTACCTGCATGTAAACCTGTATGCCAGAGGAGGACATTAGAGGGTATAGATGGTATGTACCACTCTGTGGTTGCTGGGAATTGAACTAAGGATGTTTGGAAAAGCAGACACTGTGGTCTTAACTTCTGGACTATCTAGCATTGAATAACATTCTATTTTGTCTATGTATGGGACTTTTGAGACAGTTCATCTGTTGATGAACATAGGTGGTAGGATAATGTTTTAATTTGTATTCCCAGAAGTGCTATAGTCCCAGCCTCCTTTTCTTTCTTTTATTTTGGTTGAGTTACTAAGTCACTAAAGTTGTTGTTAACTTGTCTCAACTCTTGCCTCAACTTTCTGTGTAACTGGAATTATAGGTGTGGAACTCCACACACATCTTTATATTAATTTATGGTAATTTACTGTCTCACCAAAGGTGTATAGATTCCGCACATGAGAGATACTGTCCTGGTATTTTCATTATGAACAAATTTCTATAAAAGAACATCCAATAGAATCACTTAACTGCTGAATTGTGTCTCTAACTAAATCTACACTATGGCTGTAGTTAAAACTGAGAGACAAAGCTAAAGGGAACAGTTTAGCTGGTAGTGAAGTACTTGTCACATTTCCAGAAGGAGATGACTTTTTTCAAACGGGGAAAGATGATTAGAGCTTTCCACTCTAGTGCTGGTAAAGAAAAGGAAGAGAGATCCTTGAGACTAAGAAGCGAAGCCTTTTTGGTGAATTCTGGGCTTCACCACTGAAAAGTCTGATGGACTTCTAATAGATCTGCCTTCATATGCAACTTGGACTTTCCCCCTTGCAGCTTTTAATATTCTTTCTTTTTTCTATATGTTTAATGTTTTGGGCATTATGTGAGAAAGGGACTTTCTAGACAAATCTATTTAGAATTCTGTATGTATAAATCATCTTCTTTAGTTTAAGAAAATTTCCTCTATGATTTTGCTCTAAATAATTTCTGAGCCTTTGGATTGAGACTCAACTCCTTCCTTTATTCTTTAGCTTGGTCTTTTCAAAGTAACTCAGATTTCCTGCAAATTTTGCCAGATTTTTTAAAAATCTAACATTTTCCTTGAAAATAATATAGAACAAATGAACACAGGGTTCAATGTTGAGGATTCTTTTTTATATCTCTTGTATTCTGTTAGTGAAGTTTGCTTCTGAGGTTTCTATTAACATTCCTAAAATTTGCATTTCCAGAACTCCCTCAGTTTGTGTTTTCTTTATTGCTCTTATTTCCATTTTTAGGTTTTAAATGGTTTTATTAATTTCCTTCGATAGATATTTGTTTTTAGTTTTTCTTAGCTTTTTAAAAGGAATGTATTAGATTCCTCTGCTTATTTGTTTGTTTTTTCTTTCTTTTTTTTAAAATTTAAATCAGATTTACTCATTCCCTTCCATTGTTTGTTTATGCTTTTCTAAATTTCTTTATGGGATTTATGATTTCCACCTTAAGGATGTCTGACATCTTCATTTAGTTAGTTTTAAGGTCATTTTGTTTAGCTTTAGATCTATTGGAATATTCAATGCCTGCTGTGGTCTCTGCTGTGACAAAGTGCTCTGAATACTATTGGTTGTGTTATTGTGCTATAGTCTAGGTATATGGGTTTGTGTTAATTATAGACATGCAGGTTCTGATTTCTGTGTTTTTCGTTGCTAGGTGGGTGTATTCTTCCTTGTTTTATATTTCCTCTGTATTTTCAGAGAATATGGTAGCTGTGTGTCACCTGTCTTCCTCGGCTGCTTAGCTGGTATGTTTACTGGAATTGTTTTCTGGTGTTAGAGGCTAGGAGAAAGGGAAAAGTGGGGGGAAAGTTCTCCTGCAGTGCTAGGCATGTTTGTGAGGATTGTGTCTGAGGGAACAGAAAAAATGAATAAGGTTATTGGTAGCTTGCCTGGTCTTCTATCATGCATAGCCTATGGATGAGCAGGGGATATCTCTTCTAGAGTAGAGTGTTGAGGTACAGCCAAGTAGGGAAGAGGTTAAGGGGTGGAAGGATGGTCTTTGTGATCCAGAGAAAGCATGGACAAGAGGAAGGGGAGGATGTAACTCTTATTATGTTGTAGGTTAGGGGTAATACTGAGACTTGAGTTTCTGGAATATGAAACTGAAGAAAGTCCACAGGCATCCTATCTGGATTTCTGGCAAACATAGCCTGTGGTTGAGCAGGTTTGTCCCAGTAGGGAACTAGGTTACAGAAAGAGAGGGTGTTGGAATGTTAAGGTAAATGGTCTTTGGGATCCATAGGTGTAGACAAGGGAGAGAGGCATTCTGTTGCAGCATTAAGACATCCCTGATAATTTAATCTGGGGAATCATAGAAAGTCTAGATCATAGTTTCTTAACCTTCCTAATGCTGTGGCCTTTTAAGTGAGTTCTTTATGTTGGAATGATCCCAACCATAAAATTACTTTCATTGATATTTCAAAACTATATTTTTGATACTCTTGTGAATAATGTGGTAAATATCTGTATTCAAATGGTCATAAGTGATCATTGAGATGTTGTTTATTGACCCCAAAATGGGGTTTTGACTCACAGGTTGATCAAAACCCTTATATAGATTTCATAAGACAGTCTTCAAAGTTAATTAGTAAAAGGAAATTCAGGACCAATACTCATTGATAGGCCGTGTGGTGAAGGGAGTAAATATGGTCAAAATATGTTGTATGAACTTCTGAAAGAATTATTAAAATCATTATTCTTTTAAAAAGGCATGGATCTCATTTGTGGTTATGTACTGGAGTTATGTACTGACTTTATATCCATTCTCCAGAACTTAATATAGCATGCTTGTGTTTGTCCTGCAGTATGAGCACTGCAATCGTTATGAACTCTTTTTTCTATGTGATTGCAAAGTATAGGGATATCAAAATACATCTATCCTAAAGGAGAGAAAAATGAGGGAGCAATCAAGAAGATTACTTACATCAGCTTCTTAACAAAATATTTACATTACTTCTAAAATATATTTATGATCTTCTATGTGACTAATACTGAGGAATTAAAATAATATTTTTGTAAGTACACTGTAAAGGTTTTATTTTCTCAGATTTGGGAATAAGATGAAAGCCATTCCCAAATCATTCTCTAGTTCTTTCTTAACTTCCACTGAGTAGTTCAGCTCAGTCTTTCTTGCCCAACCTTCTCTCTGAGTTCACTGATTCAATCTGGCTTCTTGCTTGTTTTCTCACTGAATTGCCCTCCTTGGCCACAAACTAACTCTGGCAATCTGTTCTCATCTTCTGACTCCTTCTTATTCTCTGGCTCATTCTCTCTGCAACCTCTCTCTGTAAATTATACTACTGCCACACACACTACCCCTGACTCCTCCTTCCTCCTCCCCTGCTCTGTTCCTAAGTAGCCTCTCTTTCCTGTGCTGCTGTCATGGGATATGAACATACCCAATCTCTGATTCATGTCTGCCTGTCCAGTAAACATTACTTAGACAAACAAACCTTACTTTCATTTTTTTGAGGATTAATGGTATGTACTAAGGGTTATTCTGTATTCCAGCTAGATCACAGTGTAATCCTAGGTGTGTTCTTATTTCAGCTGGATCACACAGACCTAGAATGTCTTGGAATATGATCCCTTCTCATAACAGCTATGAAGCTGGGTTTAAATTCTTTTACAGTAGCAGACACTAAGAAAAATAATAATATTCAATTTTTTACTTCATCTCTTAACCTAGAAACCTCTTACAATAAATTACAATCACAAAATTCTACTGTTCTTATTAACACACTCTGTAATATAATGTAAAACAATTTTTCATCCAAAAATTAAAAGAAATCATCTCTTTTGCTCATAATATTGATGGTTACATATAATAAATGTGTAAGAAATCATTGTGATTCCCTTTTAATGAAAGTCAAGTCCTATATTGGAATCTATTAAAATAGAACTAGATGATATATAGTGTGCCCCAAAGCTTTGAGAGTGACTAATAGCTAGCTTTCTTCTGTTCACCTTACTGCCCAGTGATAGTGTATTGATGAATTTCCATGAGGCTCCTTCAATTATTAGGAGAATGTTTTCCTTAACTCATATTAAATGTACACTTTACATAAGCTGTTAGTCTTTGTAAAATATATGAGTCAAAATTATGACTTTACTAAACAACTGTATTTATTTTTCAAACAACATGGCTTCTCTGGGACTCACAAATATAAACTAACACTATCATTAAATTCAGGCTTTTCTGGCTAAGAAAATATGAACATAAATTAGCACAGAACTGTATCCTATTCAACTAATTTTTGTGGCCTCAGTAAATTCTTTTTTTATAAATCTATACACACACATTATTCTATATTCAGAGGTTAAAAGTAAATGAGAATATTTGGGAAATTAGTATTTAAGCTAAGTGAATAAAATAAATCATTTGTAGAATTGTATTTACATAAAATAATCATGAAAAAATAATTCAGTATGTGTAAAACTAGGAGCTTCCTTTTGATAAATTAAGCCAGAAAGAAAAACATGGACATGGATGATTTTAAAATTCATTTACATTCTTACTTTTTGTTAACAGAGTGGCTACATTTATGCCTAAAACATTCACATGCAAAATGCTACCAAAATAGTAATTATTATTCTTGTCTCTTTATTCTTTTTCACCTGCCATGGCATTTCTGGATTTTAAAAAATCACATTATTAATTTTATTTATTAAATTAAAAATAATTTTGCTAATATTTACTAAGTTTCACACATTGTGTGAAACATACATGATACAATGATATGGAGAAATGTACCTTTCTAGAGAGCTACCTTTTGAAGGCATGCTTATACAGCTTTCCCTAAGGAAGTATATATATGAAAAGAAATTTTTTGTATTTACTCATTCTCTTGTATTTAATTAAGAAAACTAATCCTGTAAGATGAATGCCTTATCCTTATGCCTTCATACTTTCATTAACCACAAGAATGGAATATCCGCAGCATGGCATGGGGTTACACAGCTTTAATCTCAGCAGTCAAAAGGCAAAAGCATGCAGCTATCTAGTTGGAGGCCAGCCTGGTAACAAAGGGAATTTCAGGAAACAGAAACTCTGTTTCAAGGCAACAAAACAAGAATATGGTGCTCAAATAGAGCCATATTCATGTTTCAGTTTCAAATTACAAATAGGGAAGAAGATGAAGTCCATACTGAAATATTGTAAGGACAGTCTATTTCCAGCAATTGTGAAGATTGGTTTCATGTCCCTCTTTTAATATAGATAACCAAATACCCAAGATACTTAATACTCTCATGTGGCTATGCATATACCCTTTTAAATATATCTTTGGAATACTTATGATACCAAACACATTGTGAATGCAATATAACAAATATTTATATTGCATTTGTTATGAAATTAAAAAACAATATAAGAAAAATTCAATACCTATGTAATTTATTTTAAATATTTAAAATTTACAATATTTTAAAAATATTTAAAATCTTATTTTAAATATTTTGGGCACACAACTGATTGAATTCATGAACATAGTCAATATATTTGAAAATATAATAGTGTTGGGCATAGCTAGAACCCCTATTTTGTAGCCATAATATATGTTCAAGAGTCTATGAAAGGTCAAAGACAATTACATTTGATCATTCCCTTAGGTATATCTTTAAAAGGAAATGAAAGACAATAGGGATATCTCAGTGGTTAAGACAACTTGATGCTTTTGCAAAAGAACTGTGTTTCATTCATAGAACTTTTGTTCTACTAGCATAGTAGCTCATAACCATCTATAACTCCAGTTCCATGTGGTTTCAACTTTCAAGTCTGCCCTATATAGGAAACAGACACATGATATATATACATCTTTAGAGGCAAAAACATCATATGAATCAATCAGTTAATCAATCAATTAATTTAAAAATAGATTAATAATAACACCAAATTAATAACTTCAACAATTCATGAACACCTAGAAAGCAATTTTCAGATGTCCAAATTCTGCAAATTATTTTTACTACTATTTCTATATTTGCCACCATTTTTTTGCAGTGGTAAAACACTGTTGTTAAGGCAGTTTATAAAATGAAAGTTTAATTTGGAACTTCATCCAGAAGTTTAGGGTACATAATATTGGCAATAGCATAGCTGAAGATAGACACGCTGTAAACAGAAAACAGAAAGAGTCAACTGATGATAGTGGGAATCATTTGAAACCTCAAAACCTACTCCTTGTAACACACTTCCTTCAGCAAGAACATACCCCCTAAGCTTTCCCAGACAGTATCAACAACTGGGGCTTCATATTCAAATGATATAGAATATGGAGACAATCTTATTCAAGAAACTGCATTCCACTCTCTGGCCCTGATAATCTCTAGGCATACTATAATGCAAAATGAAGTTAGTCCAAATTAAAATACCCTGCTTTCTTAACACTGTTTAAAAGTCCTAAGTCTCTTCAGATTTTGAAGTCAATCTTTTAGTTATATTTTTAGTGCTGTGATAAAACACTATGACAAAGTCAACTTTTAGAGGGAAGGGTTTATTTGAAACGTATTGTTTCAATTGGATGGAAATTTATGACTATTATGACAGGGAAGTATAGCAACAGAATGGCATCTGAAGCTCATGGCTGAGAGTTAATATCTCACATCTCACCATACACAGAAAGAAGAGAGAACAGAACAGAAGTGGCTATAACCTTTGAAAACCTCAAAGTGACACACTTGCTCTAGCAAGGTCACATTTCCTAAAGATAAACAAACAGCACCAACCAATGCATAATAAGTATTCAAATTCCTAATTATATGGGGAACATCTCATATAAACCACCACGCATTACTTGATCTCCCATAGTCTCAAAGCCATATAATAATTCAAAATACATTTAGTGTAACTTCAAAAGTCTCCTTAGTCTCTTATAATCTCAGTACTTTTTAATATCAGAAGTATCTTCTAAAGCTCAAACCAATTTAACAGTATTTTGCCAAAATATCAATCAATAAATCACATACTTGAAACATATAATTAAGCATATATTGCTTTTCCAAAGCAGAGGAATGAGGTATAGTGAGAAAATAGTGCAACAAAGGAAGACTTGAACCCACCAGGACAAATTCGATATCAGGTAGCCACATTTCTTATGTCAACTGACTTAGATTATTCGGCTCTTCCTGCTTTGCTTCTTGCCCTTATTTTAGGATGATTTCACTCCTGTGAATGCTTTCTTAGATTTTCCAGGGTTATGACATTTTCAAACTTTAGAGTCTCCATTGCTACTCAGATTTCATTTCTACAGCTTCATGCAATGGCCTTTCAGGGTACCAGTGGTTCTGTGAAAATGTGGAGGAAAATATCTAGACCTCTTTAAACATGTATCCTTAATAATTCTATGGATAGAACTGTGTGGATAGCACTGCCAAATTTGGCCGCCTTTTTGTGATGAGTACTGACACCTCTGAACCACATTTCCCATAGATTATTTTTGTTATTTCTTTGTAGAAAAAAAATCCATAGGTTCTTTCCTTTCACAAGTTGCAAGCTTAGCTGTGTAGTGCTTACCCTGAGAGCACACTTCCCTTTATTGCAGCACAAGGCAGGCCTTCCATTAATATCTTTATCTCTTTTTATCACAAGACTTGACTACTTCACTGTTTCTTATAGTATCTAGGACCATCTGCATGTTGTGGTACCTCTCACAACAGTTGGGACCTTTACATACAAACACTAAGAAACTGCCACACAGGTTTGCCCAATAGTCAATTAGCTAAAGACATTTCCTCAATTATGGTTTTCTCACCTCATATATCTCTAGCTTATGTCAAGTTAAAAATAACTCTAACCATAATAAAAACGGAAAACATCCATATATAAAAGAGTTTGTAGTATTGCTGGGGCTTGTGTTCTGTGCATCTCCAACTATATCAGTTATTACCATATTACTTCCCATGGTGCAATGCCAATGTTTATGCCATCAACTTTTGAA
Source organism: Acomys russatus (assembly GCF_903995435.1). Taxonomy (NCBI): domain Eukaryota; kingdom Metazoa; phylum Chordata; class Mammalia; order Rodentia; family Muridae; genus Acomys; species Acomys russatus. The sequence continues at coordinate 1,157,723 of NC_067137.1, read as the reverse complement.
CCCTCTTATATTAAAATTTATTCAAATGTGTTTTGTTAAAATTGTTATTACATTATCATTTTTATTTTTCTATAAAGACTGTCATTAATGGTAATGGTAAAATGAAACTACTGATATTGTTTGTAATTACCATTTTGTAGTTTTCTCTATAAAATACTTAAATAGTATTAGACTAATGCTTTATATTTTATTGATTGAATGGATTGTATCTTACAATTTTGTATGGCTTTGGTTATTATATATAGTTTGTTTTAGCTACTACAGCCATTTTGACCTAGCCAAATGGGCACCTAACTAGATTTTCTCCTTAATTCACATAAATAAAAGCAATATTTTATACATGGGTTCATGTGTTCAATCTATACACTCTATAATTATTAAGTATTAGAATCCTGTGTTTACTGTGTTATAATTTATTCACTGTTTTGAATTCTACACATACCATTAGGAATAGTAGTTTATTTAAAGGAAGGAGAGCCTACTTGTAACATTTTACAACTAAAGTGAACCATGGTTACCAAGAAAGTGAAAGACACATGCTTTTAATTCTTGTAATTTGTGTTTCTTAAACATTTTTCTTGGACCCTTTGTATCCTTTTATTTTGCTATTCTCCCATAGAACAATATGATAGGCAGATTTGGGCCCAGGGGTCCCGCTCAAATTAAGGCACCTGCCAAGGACAATACAGGAGGTAAACTTTAAACCCCTTCCCAGATCTAGCCAATGGTCAGAATATTCTCCACAGTTGAGTGGAGAGTGTGATACGACTTTCTCACGTACTCTGGTGCCTCACATTTGACCATGTCCCCTGGAGGGGGAGACCTGGTGGCACTCAGAGGAAGGACAACAGGTAGCCAAGAAGAGACTTGATACCCTATGAGAATATATAAGGGGAGGTGATCCCCCTCAGGAACAGTCATAGGGGAGGGGAATAATGGGAAAATGGTGGGGGGGGAATGGGAGGATACAAGGGATGGGATAAACATTGAGATGTAACAAGAATAAATTAATAAAAAAAAATTTTTTTCTTGCTTGATGAACACAAAAAATATATTTTCCTATCACTTGATTTAACAATATTTCAAAAAGTTTGTGTTACTTGGATTATTGCTGCAGGTTTTTATGATCTCTGTGAAGAATGTGTATTTCATATATTGACTTGCTAGATGTTTATGTCAAGAGACTCAGTCTCTGTATCAGACCTACTGGTGGTTTTTATGATCATATCATTTAGTCTTTGAACTCTCATGGTAGGTGTATTGCATTAAGAGGCTTTGAAAAAGTACTTATTAATAAATTATATCAATGCTTTCTGACAAGATGACCCTATAAGAAAGAAGCTCTTGAGGATCAGTGAGATCACTCAGTGGGTAAAGTCACTTCTTCTCAAGAGAGAGAAACTTGGTCTGATACTGACAGCCAACATGGTAGAAGCAGAGAGAAAAATATTTCCGGAAAGTTGATATTTGTCCTCTGTATTCCCAAAAGACCATGTCCATGCATGCATGTGCATGTGTGCCCACATGGCCAAACACACACACACACACACACACACACACACACACACACACACACACACAGACACACAAGAAAAATGTAAGTTTTAAAAGAATGAAACCTAGACCCAGAAGCACGTGCATAGTATACACTCACTTAGAAGTGGATATTAGCCCAATTAGCCTCCACAGAGTGAGCGATCAGGATAGATACTGGGATTCACAAAAGGACTCTGGAAGAATTGTTGTGAGTTATATGGAGGTGTTGGGGGATGGAAGGACAGGGAGGGGCTTTCAAGAGCTCCACAAGGAGATTATCAAGGTTGGGATTTCTGGACCAAGGGGGGCCTGCACAAAATTATGCACATTGCAAGCAGAGAACCTAGATCCCCTATTTTAGAAGCACTCAATGAAAGCTCATTCTCCAATTGGAGAAGGAAGTGGGCAAGAGTGTAGATGGCCTCTGATATGAACTCTGGTTCCCATGATTTGATCACTCCCCCTGGGCAGTGAGGCCCTGTGTGAACACAGAGAAAGGGGATGTGGTCAGATGGTTGATGAGGAGGACCCCACCTGCCAGAGGTCTAGGGGAGGGAAAGGATACAATAGGGAAGGAGGGTGGGAAAATGAAGATAAAAGTTGTGGGACTACACTCAAGATGTAATACGAATAAATTATAATAACATAAAATTTAAACAAAAAATGAAAATGAAAACTTGATACCCTATGAGTATATACATGGGAAGGTAATCCCCCTCAGGAACAGTCATAGGGGAGGGGAATAATGGGAAAATGGGAGAAAGGGAAAAATGGGAGGATACAAGGGATGGGATAAACATTGAGATGTAACAAGAATAAATTAATAAAAATATTTTTAAAAAAAGAATACTTGAATGGTTTGTCTTAACATTTTATTTGCAATAATTATGTTTAATTTTCTAAATGATCCTGGAAATGATACTTTATTATTTTCCTAATTTAATTTTGATGCAAGAATTAGGTAAATATCATAACTCTAATTAATTCTATTTTGATACTCTGGAAGGTATCCTTAAAATTACACAGACTTGAAAGAATAATATCTGGTTATGTTTTTAATTACTACAAGTAAAAACTTATTCTTAATTTTTATTATTTTATTGAGTTTTGTCTTTTGCTTGACTTAATTTGCTTTATTTTAGTTTGGAAGTAAGCTAATTTGTTCATAAGTAATTTATAAAATGATTGACATGACATCAGTCTTAGTAAACATCTAATTATTTTAATGTCTTCAGTAAATGTATTCCTGCAATTTTATCTTAAAATGCATTTGTATTTTTTTTTTTGTCTTGATTAATCTCAGTAGAGGTCTATCTTTTTTAGTATTTTTAATGAATAACTAATAATTTGCTCACTTTTGTTTGCTTTTCCAACTTTAATCTTTACTTTACAAATTGTGGGCCATTAACTGAGTTGACAAACATAAAATCAGTATATGGTAGGAAATTAAAGCTTAATATATGCTAGATATTATCATTATTATTATTAATAATATTATTCCATCATCTTAGGCTGTTATCTTCATTATTCTCCCTCTAGAATATATTTTTCAGGCTTATTACATTATTTTTATTGATTGTATTTCATGTTTATCTAACATAAATATAAAAGTATAAATTTAGCACTAATTTTGAATAATTTTGTCTTACTAATTCTTAAAAATATTTTTTTATTTTCTGTGCTTCTTACTATTTTATTTAAAGTATATACTTAAAATATAAGATTAATTCATAGTATTCATTTTAGATGTTCAATTTTCAATCATACTTAGAGGAATTGTTCATTCTATCATTCATTCCTTTTCTCTCTCTCTCTCTCTCTCTCTCTCTCTCTCTCTCTGTGCGCGCACACACACACACACACACACACACACACACACACACACACACACACACACATATATATATATATATATATATATATATATATATATCTCCTGAATATATATATTCACATACATACTCATATACTAATTTTCACCCAAGATTTCTTAGATTAGGGAACCATTCTTACTGAACTGTGGCTTCAAACTTATTTTATAATTTATTCCTTGTTTCAAACATGAATAACCACAGCAGCCAAATTTAAGCTCCTAAAGAGTATACCCATTATTCTCTGAGTATTCACACAAACAGAAATCATTTTTTTAAACTGCTCTCAATATCCTCACATCATGTAAAAAACTGTTCATATTTGAGTTTTGTCTATTACATTATATTATCTAACATAGCATATACTTTCAAGCCCAAGACTTTTGGGGGTTCTTGTTTATGGATAATTATTAGAGATTTTTTTTGACCAAATGAACAAAAGTTTCCAGAAAGATATAACTTCGACTTAATCTTTGAAAATGAAAAAGTGATTAAGAACTTTAATTACTGAAGAAAGTTTGATCTGTTGCAAGTCTAGAGCTCAATTACAATTCATCCTGAGGTATCTTTATCCCTCTAAATAGTTATTCCTTTCATACTTCTATATTGGACTTAAAATCCTATGAGGTAATACCTGAAATTACCTCTAGAAATGTAATAGCAAAAACATACTTTGCCAACAAAAAGGCTAAAAATGCCATTTGATAGCATTTGAAGCTTTAGCAGAGATTGTTTTGTTTTAATTCAACCTACCTAGTTAGTACTTACAAGAATATATTTTCATATTTATTTCCTAAGTCTTTTATTTATACAGTTACGTTCTTGATGTCTTTCAATCACTGACCACTTTTCCTAGAGATCCTCAATGAGGGCCTAACAATTATATAAACATTCATTTAAATTTAATGCCTCAAACTTCTCAAGCCTAACACTTGCCACATGTATTTGCTGACCAGCTATTTAGGTTAACATGGCCTAACCTCACATTTCTGATATTGTCCATGAATCACATGCCAAAATGTACAGGAGCCATGTCTGAAAATATTTTCCCTTCTATCATTCCAGAGTAACACAAGACCTTGATTGAAGCAGAAAATCAGGATATATTAAAAACTCATTTAGAAATATGCATCCAGACTGGTCCAGTGCACCATCTTTACCACAGAAGCTCACAGCAGTCACCTGGGAAAGGCAGGTGAAATATCTAGACATCAAGGCCCTGTTCACACCAGGCTACTGAGCAAATACACAAGCAGTCAGATACACCCTGTACCCTGAACACCATGCTCCCAGAAGACTTAGCAGCGAAGAGGCTGGCCCCTGGAGGTGAGTACCATATTCCAGCTTCATTGCTCCATTCCTGCACTGGAGACATTCAGCAACCATCTGAAGAATACAGCTGAGATAACAAAGTTCGAGCCCTGGCCTGTCCACAGCCACTGGGTAAAAAAGAAAAAGTGAGGTACACTAGGCTCCCTGAGCCATTCATCTACTGGACCTTGCCACTACATGGATTCTTAGAACCCAGAAAGCCCAGGGACCACTAGCAATTTGATCCCTGGAGATCTTACATGGCCATCTGTGTAAGGCATTCTAGCAGACACCAGGAGTTCTGAGGCCCCATGGCAAACCCAGCAATATGTGCTATATGCCTGGGCCTCTGTACCCCAGAACTCCTAGACTCATACCTACTTGCATTACTAAAAGCTAGGGAACCTGAGAAACCACCAGCCAATAACAGAGAAAATCAGATAGCTGAAGGTTAGTGCAAGAACACAAAAATCAAGAGCCAGGGAAAGATGTCAACACAAAACCCAAGTTTCAATCTACAGAAGGACCAGATTATCTCAACACACCTATGGAATAAGAAAACAAACTTAAATACAGTCTCATTATGATGATTGAACCCTTTAAAGATGAAATGGCTGAATCCCTTAAGGAATGAAGGAAAACACATTATAAACAGATGAAGAAAATTAACAAAACTGTCCAAGAACTTAAAATGGAAGTAGAAACAATAAAGAAAGTACAAACTTAAGGAATCACAGAGATGGGGAACCGAGGGAAAAGAACAGGAAAGCACAAATTGAGGAAATCTTGGAAAGAAAGAATTTAGAGAAGAAAACAGGAACTGCAGAGATAACCATCTACAACAGAATACAAGAGAAAGAGTAAAGAGTCTTAGGCATAGAAGATACAATAGAGGAATTTGATGAAATCATAAAAAATCAATGTTAAATCTAAAAATTCCCTGACACAAAACATCCAAGAAATCAAGGACACCATGAAAAGATGAAACATGATAGTTATAGGAATTGAAGAGAGAGAAGATGCCTGGTTCCAAGGACCAGAAGATATTTTCAACAAAATCATGTAAGAAAATGTCCCCCATTTAATGAGAAAGATGCCTATAAACGTAAAAGAGACCTACAGAAAAGAAAATTCTTCCACCACATAATAATCAAGACTCTCTCTATATAAAACAAAGATAAATATTAAAAAAGCACCAAGGGCAAAAGGCTAAGTAACATACAATGGAAAACCTATCAAAATCACACCTGACATTTCAGAGAAACAATAAAAGCCAGAAGGGCTCCGAAAATGTCTTGCAAAACCTAAGTGACTACATATGTGAGTCCAGAAAAGCTTACCCAACAAAACATTTAATTGCCATAGCAGGAGAAAACAAGATATTCTATGACAAAAACAAATTTAAACAGCACCTATGCACAAATCCCACTCTACAGAAGATATTAGAAGGAAAGCTTGAACCCAGAAAGACTTACTTACACTCAAGAAAACACAGGAAATAGATAACCTCTTTTCAGCAAAACAAAAATTAGAGAAACACACAAACATACTACCACAAGCAACATCATAAAAAAAATCTAGTGGTCACACATCATTAATCTCTCTCCGCATACATGAACTCAACTCTGCAATTAAAAAACAAAGAATAAGAGAATGGATGTGTAAACAGCACCCAACATTTTGCTGCATACAAGAAACACACCTCAGCCATAATGCAGATATTACTTGAAAGTAAAGGGATAGAAGAATGTCTTCCAAACAAACAAAACCAAGAAGAGAGCTAGAGTAGACATTCTAATATCTAGTAAAATAGAATTTCAACAAAAATTAATAAAAAAGATAAGGAAGGACACTTCATACTCATTAAAGGAAAATTTAACAAAGATGACGCCACAATTCTGGTCATCTATGTCCCAAACACGATGGTACCCATATTTTAAAACAAACATTAATACAACTTAAACAACACATTTGTCCCTACACATTAAGAATGGGAAACATCAATACCCCACTTTCCCAAAAGGATAGGCCAATGAAACAGAAACTAAACTGAAAACTAGTAACACTAACAGATATCATGATTTAAATGCATCTGACAGATAACTATAGAACATTTCAAAAACAAACAAACAAACAAACAAACAAACAAAACAAAATTATGCCTACTTTTGAGAACATCAAGGAACTTTTTCCAAAATTGAACATATAGTTGGTCACAAAGTAATCGTAAATAGATACAGGAAGATTGAAATAATAACTTGTATTCTGTCAGACAAACATGTACTAATGCTGGACCTCAACAACAAGATAAATGACAAAAAGGCTAAATATACATGGAACTTGAACAACTCTGCTCAATGACAACTTGGTCAGGGAAGAAATTAAAAAAAAATTAGGAACTGCCTAAAATTTAATGAAAAATGAAGGTACGAAATATCCTAACTTACAGGACACAGTGAAAGTCATACTACAAGAAAAGTTCATAGAACTAAGAGCCTTCCAAAAGAGATTGAAAACATCTCATCCAAGCAACTTAATGGCAAACATAAAAGACAAAGGGGAAAAAAGAAGCAGGCATATTCAAGAGGTCTAGATGGTTGGAAATAATCAAATGTAGAGCTGAAGTTTATTAATTAGACAAAAAAAAAAAAGAACAGTTCAAAAATCAACAAAAGAAAGATCTGGTTCTTTGAGAAAATCAACAAGATAGACACACCCTTAACCAAACTAATTAAAGGCAAAGGAACACTCCAAATCTACAAAATCAGAAATGAAAAGGGAGAAAGAACAGGAGATACCTACCAAAGAAATCCAAAGAATCTTTAGGTCTTACTCCAAAATTTTGAAAATCTAAATGAAATGAAGAATTTTCTTCATAGATTCCACTTACTAAAGTTGAATCAACATGAGGGGAAAAAATTAAATAGTCCTTTCTCCCCTATGGAAATATAAGAACTCACCAAAACTTTCCATACCAAAAAGCACAGATCAAGATTAAGTGCAAAAGTTTGTCATACCTTCAAAGAAAAGGTAAAAACAATACAATTTAATCTGTTTCACAAAATAGATATGGAAGGAACATTTCAAAACTCATTATGTGAGACCACATTCATCTTGATACCTAAACCAAGCAAAGATCCAACAAAAAAGGAGAGTGTCAGATGAATTTCTCTTATTAATATTGATGGAAAAATACTCAATAAAATACATGCAAACTATATCCCAGAATACATCAAAGATATCATTCAACATGACCAAGTAGGCTGCCTCCAGGCATGCAAGGGTTGTTCTATGTAGGGAAATCTATCAATGTAATCCACCTAATAAACAAATTGAAGGGAAAAAACCATGTGATCATGTCATTAGATGTTAAAAAACATTTGACAGAATTAAACACATGCTCATATTTAAAGTTTTAGAGAGATCAGGAATACAAAACACATACCTAAACATAAATAAAACTATACGCAACAAACTTATAGCCAACATCAAATTAAATAGAGAGAAACTCAGAATTTCCACTAAAATAAGGCACTAGAAAAGGCTTCTCACTCTCTCCATAGCTCTTTAATATAGTATTTGAAATTCTAGCAGGAGCAATAAAACAATAGAGATCAAGGGGATCCACATCTGAAAGGAAGAAGTCAAAGAGTATACATAAGTGACACTTAAAATTCCACCAAAGAATTCCTACAGCTGGTAAACATCTTCAGCAAAGAGGCTGGATGCAAGATTAATTTTAAAAAGTCAGTAACCCTCCTAAATATAAATAATAAATGGCCTGTGATTGAAATTAGGAAAATTATGCCTTTTACAATAGCCACAAATAACATAAAATATCTTGGTGTAAATCTAACCAAGCAAGTGAAAGACTTGTATGAAAAACTTCAAGTCTCTGAAGATAGAAACTGAAGAAGATATTAGATGATGAAAAGACCTGCCACTCCCATGAATTGTAGGATCAATATAGTAAAAGTGAACATCTTTTCAAAAGCAATCTACAGATTCAATGTACTCCTTTTTAAACTACCTATGGAATTCTTTACAGATCTTGAAATATCAATTTACAACTTCATATGGAAAAACAAAAATCCATAATAGCTAAAATAATCCATTACAATAAAATATCTTCCAGAGGAATCTCCATCTCAGATATTAAGCTGTACTATATATCAACAGTAATAAGGTGACATGGTAGTGACATAGAGTTAGGCTGGTTGATCACTGGAATTGAATTAAAGACCCAGAAATACCTGGCCCCCCTCCACACTTGATTTTTAACCATGTTGCCAAAATCAAAGTAATGAAAAAATTATAGTAGCTTAAAGAAATGGTGCTGGTCTAGCTGTTTGTCTACATGTAGAAAAGGCAAATAGATTCATATTTATATCCAGCCACAAAACTAAAGTTCAAATTGATTAAAGACCTCAATATAAGACCAAACACACTAAGTTGATTAGAAGAAGTGGAGAAGAGCTTTAAACTCGTTGGTATAGGAGACTTCCTGAACAACATGCCAACAACTCAGGTTCTACTATCAACAATTAATAAATGGAACTTCATAAAACTGAAAAGCATCTGTAAGGTAAAGGACACTGTTACCAGAACAAAGAGCAACCTACAGACTGGGAAAAGTTCTTTACCAACAATACACCCTACAGAGGGGTAATGTCCAAATATCTAAAGAACTCAATAAACTGAACACAAACCAAATAATCAAATTTTAAAATGTGGTACAGACATTAGAGAGAGAATAATGGTGAATGGCTGAAAAGCACTTAAAGAAATGTTCAACATCCTCAGTCACCAGGGAAATGCAAATCAAAGTGTCTCTGAGATTATGTCTTACACCTTTCAGAATAGCTAACATCAAAAATTCAAGTGAATGCACATGCTGGCAAAGATGTGGAGAAGGGAATACTCCTCCATTACTGGTGGGAGTGCAAATTATACTGTGAAACCTGCATAACCATATTTTTGAAAAGGAAACTGCATTTTTAAGGGACTGCTTGACTCCATGCGCTTAAATGCTAGCAGACTCTATGACAAGCTTGAAGTTTTACTGCAGAGGTATAAGCCTGAGTTTTTGTTTCCTAAAAGAGGAAATACAGTCTCAACAAAAACCAAAGATGGCATAATCAACCATGCCGTACTAACAGCCTATCAAGAATGTAAGGAAAGGCCTAAAGGCCAGATGGACCAAAATCCAGACATGACAAGGGACCATGTGTGGATTGTGACTGTTTGCCCCTAAGGCTACATTTAACAGCCAATTTTTAAAATGACCCCATTACCTAAGTTTTACCTAATCTCTCCAGTGGAATTTCCCCAGTCCCTTGTAACCTCAATAAAATCCTTGCCTTATCTGCAGCCTGATACTCTCATTCCTTAACTGCTGCATCCATCAGTGACAGATTAGAGTCCCTGCTAAAGCTTGAATAAACAAGCCTGATGCACTTGCATCAGAAGTGGTTCCTGAGCAGTCTTTGGGGATCTCAAGATCTGGACGTAACAATACAACCACTTTGGAAATCAATCTTCTGCTTTCTGAAAAAGGTGAGAATATCTCTACCTCAAAACCCACCTATACCACTCCTGGACATATACCGAAAGATATTCCACCATACAACAAAGACATATGCTTAAGTATGTTCATAGCAGCTTTATTGGTAATAGCCAGAATCTGGTAACAACTTTGGTGTCCCCCAACTGAATAATTGATACAGAAATTGTGGTATATTTACACAATGGAATACTACTCTGTTCTCAGTAACAAAGAAGTCATGAAATTTGCAGGCAAATGGATGGAACTAGAAAAGATAATCCTGAGTGAGGTAGCACAGACCCAGAAAGATATGCATGCATATACTCACTTATAAGTGGATATTAGCCCAACATAGATATCTTCTGAAAGACTCCATCGAGGAGAGGATCAAAATAGATGCTCAGTCTCATAGATAAACTCTGGGCAGAGCACTGAGAGCTGTATGGAAAAGTTGGGGCATAGAGTGACCCAGACAGAACAGGAAGTACACAAGGTGACCATGAAAGCCAACAAAGCAGAACCCAGGGTGGGGGCGCTTCACAAAGTGTGTCAGCAACAATGAATGCTCTTTTTTATTTTCTTTTCTTTCTTTTTTTCTTTTTTTTTTTTTTTTTTTTGGCTTTCAGGAATGTGTTTTTGCTAAAAACTACATACACAAATTTTTGTGAAACTGAATGTTAGAAATTAAACATAAAACTTTCTGTTGTTTCAAAAACTGTTTTAACTACCATTTCCTCTTATTGATGCAATGATCAGTAAATATAAATGCAAATTTATTATTAAGTATATGTGTATTTTTAAAAATATACCTGAAATTTACCTGATTGAAATATTGGAAATTCTTTTAAAGCAGATATATTTGTGTTCTTCTTAGGATAATGCTTAATGTCACGTCCTTATTTCATTCAGGAAGGATTTTATATAAAGAACATCAAGGACTAAAAGAATGATGAAGTGTTCACTTCTGAATGTTCCTAGACAATTTGAAAATGTCAGGACACACATTATTCTGTTTATATTAAACTACCTGTCATTCCAGTACTTTTATGAAAAATAACATTGGAGGTCTTTTTGGTATTTACGATGTCTCTCCATTTAATTCAAAACACACCCCTTCCTCTTCAGATCCTGCATTAAAATATAAACAGGTTCTTTAATGCCATTCAGCATATATCAGTCTCAAGATATTCTTGAGGATGCTTCAATTAGTAGGAAATGAGTGATGATGCCTGGTACCTCAAATAGTTGTGGAAAATAAAAACCATAAAACAAGAATAAAAAACAACAATAACAGTAGAGTAAATTTAAAGTAAAATAGCCTTCCATAACATATTTTCTAGCTGTTGGCAAATTGAAAGACTACTCCTACACTCCATCTCTTTTCCTCATGTTCCCTCTCCCCCTCAGAAAAGAGGAGACACCACACACATACACACCTATTCTTCCCAGAATGTTTAGTTACATCAGGACTGAACCCATCTTTCAGCACGTTATTATGGAAAGGGAGACAGAGGAAGTGATCAAAAAGTATTCAAGGAAGTCCTGTCAGAGACATTCTACTCTCTCTTTACAAGGGTCCATGCATGGTCCTTGGTTGGTGTTTTAATTTCTTTAAGCATGCCTGGGCTCAGGTTAGTTGTCACTGTTGGTCTTCTTTTGCGGTGACTGTTCCCTCTTGGTGTTTCTATGCATCCTCACATTCCTCCACAAGGCTCTGTGTGCTCCACCCATTGCTTGGCTGTTTCAAAGCCTTGCTGGGTGGGTTCTGTAAGAGAACAGCTATGTTAGTCTCTTGTCTGCAAGCATAGCACACTGTTGTTAAAACTGTCAGGGGTTTAATCTCTTGGATGGTGTGGCCAGGCTTTAGTTAGCTATTCCCTCAATCTCTGCTCTTTATCCTTGCAAAATCTTGTAGACAGGGTAAGTTTTGGGTTGAAGTTTTTGTGTGTGGGTTGGTGTCTCCTTTCCTCTAGTAGGAGTCCCATTTGGTTAGAGGGTGTCCTCTACAAGTGTCCATGACCACCACTAGTAGAGATCTCAGCTAGAGTAACACTCATATACTCTCAGAAACCTACCCTGTCATGTTCTCCTCAAAAGTACCCCTGCCGTGGTTTCTATTCTCACTGCATGCCCTCCATCCTCTGTCACCCCATCACTACCACCACCACCACATCAGAACCCTACCCTCATTCACATTCCTATCTCTTCAAGCACTACCTATATTTTGTTACACCTACTCAGTGAGATTCATGATCCTCCCTTGCATGCATCTTCTTACCTATCTTCTTTGGATCCGTGAATTGTAGTATAGGTATCCTGTAGTATTTGGCAACTATCTGTTGTTAAGTAAGTAGTTACCATGTGTGTCTTTCTAAGTCTGGGATACCATACTCAGGATAATCTTATCTAGTTCAACCCATTCGCTTGCAAATTTCATGACTTACTTGTTTTTAATAGCTGAATAATATTCCATTTTATAAATGTAGTAAGGTTTCTTTATCTATGTTTTTGCTAAGCAACTTCTGGGTTGTTTCTTATTTCTAAATGTTGTAAATAAAGGTGCTATGAACATAATTGATCAAATATCCTTGTTTTATGATGGGGCATCTTTTGGGTGTATGCCCAGGAGTGATATAGCTGGGTCTTGAGGTAGAGCTATTCTGAATTTTCTAAGAAACCTCCAGATTGATTTCCAAAGTCATTGTACATATTTGCACTCCCAGCAGTGATGGGGGAACACTCTCCTTTCTCTACATCCTAGCCAGCATGTGTTGTCATTTGAATTTTTTATCTTAGTCATTTTGATGGTTGTAAGATGGAATATCAGAGTTGTTTTGGTTTGCAGTTCTCTGATGATGAAAGGCATTGAATATTTCATTACATGCTTCTCAGTCATTCATGATTCCTCTGTTGATAATTTTGTATTTAGGTCTGTACCCTATTTTAATGGGATTATTTGCTTTGTTTATATTTAATTTCTTGAGTTTTAAAAATTATTTTGGATATTAGCCATTTGTCAAATGTAGGGTTGGTGAAAATCTTTTCCCAATGTATGGGCTGCTGTTTTCTTCTATTGAAAGTGTCCTTTACCTTACAGAAGCTTTTTATTTATTAACTGTTGGTAGTAGAATCTGAGCTGTAGCTGTTCTGTTCAGAATATTGTCTCCTATGTGAATGATTTCAAGGTTCTTCTCAACTTTCTCTTCTAATAGGTCTCATATTTCCGGTTTTATATTAAGGTCCTTCAAAAACTTGCACTTGAGTTTTGTTCAGGGAGATAAATATGGATCTATTTTTATTTTACTACATGTAGACATCCAGTTAGACCAGGATCACTTGATAAAGATGCTATTTTCCATTGTATGGCTTTGTTTTCTTTTATAGAAATAAGTTGTCTGTATGTGTGTGGATTTCTTTCTGGGTCTTCAGTTTGATTTAATCGATGCTCCAGTCTGTGTCCATGCCAGTGCCATCTATTTTTTATTACTGTTGCTCTGCAGTATAGCTTGAAATCAGGGAGGGTAATACATGCGTATGTCTTTTTTTTTTTTTTTTAATTATACAGTTTTATTTTAACTACTCTTTATTTTTCTTTTTCCATATGACTTAGATAATTGCATTTTTCAGATCATTAAATATTTGTTTTGGAATTTTGATGGGAATTACATTGGATCTATAGATTGCTTTTGGGAAGATGGCCATGTTTCTTTTGTTAATACTATGAATTATCTTGTATATCTTTATATTTTCTGCTATCTTCTTCAAGTTTTTTCTTTAGACACGTGAAGTTTTTTATTGGTTAGAGTTGCACCAAGATACTTTTTATTACCCATGGATATTTTGGAGGGTGTTTTTTTTTTTTCCCCTAATTTCTTTCTCAGCCCATTTTTTGCTTATATACAGGATGGCTACTGTTTGTTTGTTTGGTTGGTTGGTTTTTGGTTTTGTTTTGTTTTAGTTAGCTTCATTTTAGTCTAGCCACTTTGCTGAAGGTTTTTATCAAATGTAGGACTTCTCTGGCAGATTTTTTGGGTCACTTAAGTATATTATTATCATATTATCTGTTAATAGCAATTCTTTGACTTCTTTCTTTCCAGTTTGTATCCCTTCAATCTCCTCTTGCTTTCTTACTGCTTTAGCTAGGAGTTTAAAACCTATATTAAAGAGATACGGAGAGAGTGTGGAACCTTTTCTTGTACACAATTTCAGTAGAATTGCTTTAAGTTTCTTTCCATTTAGCTAAATTCTGACTATCAGATTGCTATATATTAATTTTATATTATTTTGATACGCATCTTGTATCCCTGATCTCTCCAAAACTAAATATGAAGAGATACTGGATTGTATAAAAAGATTTTTTTTAGCATCTAATATGGTGATCTTGTGGGGTTTTTTTCTTTCAATTTGTTTCTATGGTGTTACATTGATGGATTTTCATGTTGTACCAATCCCTATATCCCTGACATGAAGCCAGGTGGATGATATTTTTTATGTATTCCTGGATTCAGTTTCTAAGTATTTTATTGAATATTTTGGTGGTAATGTACATAATGGAAATTGGTCTGAAATTCTTTTCTTTGTTGGGTCTTTGTGTGGTTTATGTATCAAGATAACTATAGATTCATAAAATGAGTTTGGCAGTGTCCCTCCTGTTTCTAGTTTATGAAATAGTTCGAGAAATATTGGTGTTATCTCTGCTTTGAAAGTCTGGCAGAATTCTAACCATCTGCAGTTTATTTGACTAGGAAACTTTTAATGACTGCTTCTATTTTTTCATGGGTTACAGGTCTATTTCCATTGTTTACCTGATCTTGACTTAATGGTAGTAAGTGGTATCATCCTTTTCATTTAGATTTTCTAATTTTGTTGTTTGAAAGCTTTTGAACTATGCTTAAAAATTTATTTCGATTTCCTCAGTATCTCTTGTTATGGCCTTCTTTTCATTTCTAATTTTGTTAATTTGGATGATTTTCCTCTGCCTTTTAGTTAATTTAGCTGAGAGTTTATGTATCTTGTTGATTTTTCTCAAAGAGGTAGCTTTTGCTTCTGTTTATTCTTTGAATTGTCCTATTTATTTCTACTGTATTGATTTCAGCCCTGAGTTTGATGCTTCACTGCCATCTGCTTCTCTTTGGTGTATGTTCTAAAGCTTTCAGCTGTGCTTTTAACTTCCTTGTATGAAATGTGTCCAAATTTTATTTATGAAAGCACTTAGTACTATGAATTTTCCTCAGCACAGTTTTCATTGTGTCCTATAAGTTTTGATATGCTGGGCCTTCATTTATATTGAATTCTAGATAGTCTTTGATTCCTTTCTTTATTTCCTTCCTGGCCACCAGGACTAGATAGTTGTTCAGTTTCCAGGAGTTTGTAAGCTTTCTGGTTTTTGCTTGTTTGTTTGTTTGTTTTATTTTATTTTTTAAGTCTAACTTGAATCCATGGTAGTCTGATAGAATACAAGGTGTTATCTGAATTTTCTTGTATCTGTTGAGGTTTGCTGTGGCTGAATATGAGGTCAGTTTTTCTAGAAGGTTCTGTGATGTGCTAAGAATCAGGCTTACTTTTTGTGTTTGGATCAAATTTTTTGTAGCTACCTGTTAGGTCCAATTGACTAATTACATCAGTTGGTTTCATTAGTTTAACTTCTGTCTTGATGATCTGTCAATTTTTGAGATTGGTGTGTTAAAATCTCCCACTATTAATATATAGTGTTCAAAGTATGATTTAAGGGTTTGTAGGTTTTTTTTTTCCTTCATGTGTGGGCATCTTTGCATTTGGGGCATAGATGTTCAGAACTGAGATGTCACCTTGGTGGATTGTGTTCCTTTGATGAATATCCCAATCTCTTTTGATTAATCTTAGTTGAAATTCTATTTATTACATGCTAAAATAGGTATTCCAGCTTGCTTATTGTTCCCATTTGATTGGAAACCTTTTTCTAGCACTTTATTCTGAGATAATATTTACCTCTATCGCTGAGGTATATTTCTTGTATGTGAAAAAATGATAGATCCTATTTTGGCAAACATTCAGTGAGCCTGTATCTCTTTATTGATGAATTGATACCATTGATGTCTAGAAATATTAATGACCAAATACTCATAATTCCTTTTATTTTGGTGATGTTGTTGTTATTGCTGGTGCTGCTGCTGGTGGTGGTGGTGGTGGTGGTGGTGGTGGTGGTGGTGGCGGTGGTGTGTGTGTGTGTGTGTGTGTGTGTGTGTGTGCTGTTTTATTGAATGTATTTACCCTGATAGGGAAGTAGTTTTCCTTCCTCTATTTTCTCTAATGATGCATTTGTGGGAACATATTGTTTAAATATGGTTTTGTCTAAGAATATCTTGATTTTACCATCTATGGTAATTTGGAGCTTCCCTGGGTAAAGTATTCTGGACTGACATCTGTGATCTCTTGAAGTTTGCAAGACATATAACCTGGCCTTTCTCACTTTTAGAGTTTCTAGTGATAGTTCTACCTTTATATGTTATTTGGATGCTTTCAATTGAAGGTTATTATCATTGTTCTTTGCTCTGTAGATTTAGTGTGTTTATTATTATATGATGGGGTGATTTTCTTTATTGGTCTATTCTAGTTGATGTAACGTATGATTTTTGTATGTTGATAGGGATCTCTTTTTTTAAGTGGAAATTTTTTTTCTATTATTTTTTGTAAATATTTTCTGTTCCTTAGAGCTGTGACTTTTCACATTCTTCTATGCCTCTTATTGGCAAGTAAGGTATTTTCACAGCATCCTGGATTTTCTGGATATTTTGTGTCAGAAATTTTTTAGCTTTAACATTTTCTTTTACTGATGTATCAATTTCTTCTATTGTATCATCTACACCTGAGATTCTATCTTCCATTGATTGTATCCTGTTGAAGATGCTTCCATGTGTTGAATATATTTTCCAGGCCTTAAAGGAAAGCATATTCTCTTTCTTCAATGTCTATTATTCTTAGGTTTGTCTTTTTATGGTGTCTTTGAATTATTGGATTTTTGTTTCAGGAATTTTTCTTCACTAAACATTTTTTAAAATGGTTGTTTCAAATTCTTCCATTGTAGCATCTACACCTGAGATTCTTTTCTCTATCCCTTATCTTCTGTTGTAGATGATTACCTCTGCAGTTTCTGTTTTCTTCTCTAAATTCTCCCTTCCCAGGATTTCCTCAATGTGTGCTTTTGTTATTGCTTCCATTTCCATCTTCATTTTTTGAACCATTTATTGATTTCCTTCATCAGATTGTTTGCATTTTCCTGAATTTCTTCCAGTGAACTATCATTTCCTTTCTATGGGCTTCAATCTGTTTGACTCTAACTCCTTGTATTTCTTTACAGATTTTTTCTTCATTTTCTCCGTTATTCACTTTATAAGAACCGATTTGAAGTCATTTTCTTGTGTTTCAGTTGTTTTTCTGTTCAGGGGTGATTGCTTTAGGATAACTGGATTCTAGAGATGCCATATTGTTCTGGATTTTGTTGTTTATGTTTTTACACTGGCCTTTAGCCATCTGGATGTCTCTGGCATTATATAATAGGTTCTGGTGTCCTTTTCTAGGCATTGAAAGCAGCTCTTAGATGAGTGGCTATAGGTTGAGACTCCATGTCTGGGAAATACCAACAGTGGTGTTTTGGAGCTCTAAGTTTGGTCTATTGGTTACTGTATAGTCACTACTGTCCTGCTGATCAGCCATGGTGTGTGATCAGTGTCATTTTATTGAATCCCCTCTGAGATGCTTGCATGTATTATTCCTGTTCTTTTCCATAGATTTTTCATCTCCATGATTCCTTAAGCTTATAATTTTCTTTATTGCTTCTACTTTTATTTTTCAGTTCTTGGACAGTTTTATGATTTTCCTACACCTGTTTAATGTGTTGTCCTTCATTTCATTAAGGGATTTAGTCATTTCTTCTTTAAAGTCCTCAATCACCTTCATGAGACTGTATTTAAGGTCACTTCCTTATCTCATAGCTGTGTTGTGATATCCTGGGCCTTTTGTAGAATGAAACCTGTATTCTGGTGTTGATATTTTTCCCTGGATCTTGTTATTTGTGTTCTTGAATTGTTGTTTGTTTAGCTGTTTGGTTGTCTCTAGTATTCTCTGTTCAAGCTTGCATCTGACAGCTTTCAGCAATGCAAGTAGATGTGAGGTCCAGTATTTGATGTATGCAGAGGCCCACATTCTGAGTGCAGTGTGCCGTGAGCAGGTATGTGATTAGATGATGGAGATTGCATTAATGGGCATGCCTGCAGGTACCGAGTATCTTTTCTGTAGATTAGCCTGGTGATCTGAGGTTGGACTCACCTGGGTTCCATATCCCCTGTTCCGCTTTCACCTGAGAAATACCATCATTTGTGTTTTGGAATACACAGTTTGTTTTTTTTTTTTTTTTTTTTTTTTTTTTTTTTTTTGTTCACTGTGCATTCACTGCTCTTTTGCTGATCAGAGAGTGTGTGTGATTGGTGCTGCCATCTTGGATCTTCCTTGGACATATGAAATTATGCTCCATCTATAGGAACTAAACTAACATATATTAAACACAGGTACACAAACTATTCTTAAGCATATCAGGCATTATTTCCTAGTTACCTCTTAAGCATCTGCAGTCATCATCATTTTAATTTTTTCACCAATTTAGTTAATTTTTATTAGTTATACAACTGTTTCAAGACATGAAACTTTTAAAATGTTATCATAGAAGTGGCTTCTGTAAGTAATTTCAATAATATTCTTTATTTTTAGATATTATAATTATATTATCCATCCTTCTCTTTCTTTGCTCTAAATATTTCCATATAAAATAATTTGTTATGTTTCAAATTCTTGTCCTCATTTTCATTAATTATGTACATATATGTATATACATAGATATTCCTAAATACGTTAACACTTCCTGCTCAGTTTGTATAATGTTACTTTTGTTTATGTTTTTCAGGCTGACTATTGAGAATTAAATAACTGAATGGTGTTCTTCGTTGGTTACTAAGGAGCTCTCATAATGTAACCATTCTTGACTCAAGCAATCCATGCGGAAAAGAAGACTAATTTTCGTGGAGTGTTCTTCATTTGATTCACAAATATAAGCCAGAATTTCTGATGATAAATACAGCCATGTTCCAATTTTAAAATGACAGATTTCATGTTTCTACTATACCTGTGAAACTTGATAGTATTTCTAATTTGATTAAGGCTTGTGCTATTTTGGTATAGTCAACACACTTAATTAAATCATTGAATCACAAGCAGAAACTGAGTCACCTTTGAAAACCAATTTTGGAAAACCCTAACTCAATGTTAGGGCTAAGCATATCTTACTTATCATGACTTTGTGAAGGCTAGCGATTCCTTGGTAATCTTGACATTGGGCAGTTCTAAGGATATTATGCATTTCTCTTCTGCATATTGTTTAGTAGCCACTATCATACCTAGATCATCTTTTAGTATATAAATAAACAATAAAATAAAAATAATATTAATAAGTTTCCCATTCCATTAATAATATCAACCATTATTTGAAATAGAATATTTCTGTTAATAAATAATTATCACATAAAATATTACATAATTATGAGAAATGGTCTCAGAATGTTCTATGGAACCTTCCTTAATTAGGATTTTAGGTACTATATGCAGTCACATAAAGAAGAGGAAACTCCTGTGTGGACTTTATATAATAGCACTCTGCAGTAGAATTAGTTTATTTTTAAAACCCAATGTTTAAAAAAATAAATTCTTATAATTGAAGTTTTAAGCTAGGCATAGTGTGCACACCCACAATATCAGCTCTCAGAAGGCTGAGGAAGAATAATTATGAGTCCAAGGCTAGCCTGGAATACTTGAGTTACAGTCTGCCTAGGCTAAGGAGAAAGCAACACTGTGAAAGCAAAGCAACAAAAAAGAAATTATAATATTTTAGAAATATAGTACGCAATTTGTATCTGTATTTGAGCTTGCCTATATTTTTTCTTCAAAGTTTTTCATCAGCATACACACTTGGATGTCTTATAGAGCCATCATTTCCTAGTTATTTGAAAATCAGAGGCATTATAATGTGCTTATTCAAGTCCATTCTAGAATTTTAGACACATTTGAACTATGTATATTCTCTCACATGGAAAGGAAGTTGTCTTCTTGTGGGTAAGACTGTCTACTTGGTCCATAAACAAGTGAGTCATCATGAACTTGTATTGGCCTCTTCATGTATGGTAGGAACCTACTTATTAACAATGAGAAGTACAGTCTTCTTTCCTGGGATATAAAAGTTAAGAGTATATGTATACTCTTCATATATTCTTTGGAAATTATACATATATGGCTTTCAGTCTTAAATCTCATACTTTGCTGATTCCTGATCCTCTTCTAACTGGATGACATCTACAATCCTAACTTCTCTACTTCTCTTTTTACCCCTTGGAAGCAAACTGTCTTTTTCATCAATTTCTCACATAATATACTCTGATAATGATTTTCATTTCATCCCTCTACTCCTCCCAGTTTCTCTCCACATCTCATCCCATTTGAATCCACTCTTTTTCTGCCTGTCGTTAGAAAATAGTAGGCTTCTATGTGATAATGATAAAATATAAAAAATAAACCATAATGAGAAAAAATTTTTACATTAATGTTGGATAAGACAAAAAATTGCAGCAAAACAACTGAAGACAAAGTAAAAGAATGAGAGACCAACTTGTTCACAAATTCAGGAATCATATGAAAAATCTTAACTACAAGCTATACTATATAGAAGGAGGACCTAGGGCAGACCTATGCAGGCTCTGTGCATGAGCTTCAGTTTTTGTCAGTTCATAGGAGCTTTGATCATTTTCACTTAGAGAGTCTTGTTTCTTTGGTGTTCTCTATTTCCTCTGGCTCTTGCACTCTTTCCACCTTTCCTCTCTGATATTCTCTCAAGTCTGAGGGGAGGGCTTTGATAGAGACATTCCATTTAGAACTGAATGTTCCTAGGTCTCTCTGTGTATACTATTTCATTGTGTGTCTCTGGTTTTGTTTCCATATGCTTTAATAAGGAATCATCTCTGAAAATGGCTGAGAAAAACTGATTTCTGAGTATAGTAGCATATCACTAACAACGATATTATTACCATTATTTTTATAACAGTAGTATTTACTGTTACCTTCGTTCTTGAGGTGTCTAGTCTCAGGTATTTGGTTACCAAAGCAATATCTGGTATTAATACCAACATGTAGAATGGTCCTAAGTCAAATCAGATATTGATTACTCCTACAGTCTTAAGTCACCATTGCCTTAGAATAACTTGCAATTAGGATACAATTGTTAACTAGAGGGTTTGTAGCTGTATTGGTGTTAATGTCTCTTTTTTTGGTAGCATGAAGAAAAATTTCCTGTACCATAGATGCTATAGTGTAATTATAAAACTTGTTTGTAGGTATCAGCTAAAGTTTTACATGTTAAATGAATTGTGTGGATTTTGTTTTCAGCAGTGGGCAATTGCCCTGAGTTTTTGGAGAACAGCCTATAGTATTAGTTACCACCTGCGTTCTTTTGGGGTTCTCATGGCCCCCTTTTTTTATACCAACAACTCAAATAGATGTAATCCAATGCCAGTAATAGAAGCTTCATTTGTTGACAAGAGATGACTATGTATTACTCTGTCTCCACATCATTTGGCAATATTAAATTTTGTTGTTGCTCTCCCTCCTCCCTTGATACTAAAATTTGATCTCCACTAGTCCATAACTATGTATTTTATTTTATTTTATTTTATTAATAATATTTATCTTTACTAAGGAATATAAAAAACTGAGACCATAAGGTGTAAAATTACACCAGGTAAATCAGACAGTGCTACTGACAGGAACTTTGACATGCAAAGAGCAAACTGTTTGATTCTTTCCAGCACATCACTGTCTATCATGCACATTGACAAGCCAGGACCCTTTTTCTCATCCCTTCCTGATTCGCAAGTCTGGTATAGGATATGGATCCATATAGAAAATGAGTTATTTTCTACATGAAAAACGTTGACAGGGAATACAGTGCTGGCCTCTAAGTATTGTTTCACAAGAGACACAGACATGTAGACAAGAGTCAAGATGAGACAGAAAAAAATGGAAAAAGCTGCAAAGCCAAAGCCAGGAAGACTTGAAGCAGCTAAGCATTACGGCTTACACTGTGAACTTTCTTAGGTTAAGCGGCATCTCGGTCTGTATCTAATCCGATTTAGCCTACACAGGAAGACGTGGTGACCCACATGTGGATGGATTCAGAGCATACCACTTGCCCCTCTAATGGAAACAACAAAAATTTCATGGAAAAAAAGTTAAGTTGTTTTTTCCTTGCTGAATTTCAGTTTTTTATATTCCTTAGTACAGACCTGGGAGGAAGGATGCAATAACCCATCCATACAGTATTTCCATTCTATAGATAAGGTGAATGTAAAGAGAGTCAAGGTTATAAAGCAAATGGCAACAGATACATATAAATATATGTATATTATATATGTATATGTAAATATATGTATGATGATTATGTTTATTTTGAATAAATTAAAATGTAAATTTGTAAAAAAATAATAATAATATTTATCTTTACCACCTAGTCTGGATTCAATAGCTATGCTCTATGATTCTATGGATTATAATTTGGTTATTATTGATGAAGTAGCTAATATCTGCATATGAATGAAAACTTACCAAATTTGTCTCTGTTTCTGGGATGCCTCACTTCAGATATTTTCCTCTATTTAGATCTACATATCTATGAATTTCATGATTTCTTTTTTCTTCTTACCTTACAAAAGCTGAGAAATACTCATTTGCATTGTCTTTATGCATTTTTCTTTTGAAGCATTTATAAGTTTTTTTCAAATTTCAGGATATTATGATTGGAGCATCAATAAACATGGTTTTACAAGTGTCTCTGTGGCAAGATTAAGTATCTTTTGTATATATGTCCAGCAGTGGTGCAGCTGGATATTGAGGAAGATTGATTCACTGCATCCTGGATAATGACTTCAATGATTTCTGTGGAACAGAAATCAAGGAGTGTGTAGAGACACAGAGGCACCAAGCCAAGAAAAAGATTCAGGACATCAGAATCGAGGTAATGATTTATTTTTATTCATTATTATTTTGTTGTTGTTGTTGTTGCTTTTTTTTTTTTTTTTTTTTTTTGAGACAAGGTTTCTTAATGTAGCCCTGACTGTCCTTCATCTCACTCTGTAGAATATGTTGGCCTTGACCTAAGATATCTGGCTGTCTCTGCCTCCTGAAGTACTGGGATTAAAGTCAAGCATCACCATGCATCAAACTTTTTTAATACAGCCTTTGATCCAATGGGAAGAAGACATGAGCTCTGGGGTAGCCAACTATCCTACTTCCACTATGTGGAGATGCCAGGCCTGCTACCACCCAAGGGAACTTCCATAAAAACAGGAGGAAGCAGGTTATGTCCAGTTCCTGGCCCACTCTGAGGATTTACTAGTTTTCTAGGATCCTCTATTTTTGATAAACGGTGCCAGCAGACATAGTATAAAATGAGTGGTATGGAAGCCTCCCTCATGATCCACAAGCACCCACCTCTCCACTTTCTTATCTTTTAAAGAGGAGCTGTGTTATAAATAGTTATCTTCAGTTGACTTTAGGGCCATATACGGTGAGATAATCCTGCCTGTTGTCATATCATCTATGGTAGAAACCTGTAGCCCTATAAACTGAAGGAGACAAAGAGCAAACATCATAATGCAGCATAGAGAAAACACTTTCCCAGGTAGTTTCATGCCCTGCCAGAAGCCACAGGCAGAGATCTATGACCTTGTCATAAGTTTAAGCTATTTAGTACAAAATTTTATCTACCAGCCCTCCAGGACTCCACTCAGAATGTTCAGGTGACTGTTCCTCTTTGAGAGGGGTGCTGCTCATTGTTGGAGAAGTCCACTCACCCAGCAGATCTCGGAGGGTCTTCTCAAAGGACCCTGCTAAAATGGGAACAGAGATCCAGGAAGGGCTAAGGGAAACGGAGTCACTGACCCAGGAAACAGATCCTGGAAACCAGCACTGAGGTACAGATCTATTTTTATTGGGGAGATGAAAGGCCTGCCAGCACAGGAGGGAATCTCCATGCAGACTAGGTAAAGCAGCAAAGGCCTGTTCCAGGACAAATCTCAGGCTCTACTAGTTTGCTAGGATCCTCTATTTGTGTCAAAGGCTACTCCACCCAGGGGGCCACAGCACCTTCAGATTTCCATTGTGTCTGGGCAAATTTATACTTCCACCAGCAATTAATGTATGTTCCCTCTTATATCCAAGCAAGCATGAGCTGTAGATTGTGCTATAAATGATTTAAGAAGAAATCTCAAAGTGGTTTTGATTTGCATTTCCCTAATTGCAAAGGATATTAAGATTTCCCTTAATTATTTCTAAGTCAGTCAGGTTTCATCTTTTGAGAATTTTATGTTTCAATCTGTATCCCATTTTTAATGTGGTTGTGTTTCATTGTTAGTTAGTAAAAATCCGTTTTTCCCATTCCAATACCTGTCACTTTGTTTAAATGATGGTGTCCTTTTCTTTGGCATATTAAAGCTGTTTCACTTTCATGATTTCTCATTTATTGTTATTATTAGTTGCTGTGAAAGCAGTGTTCTGCCCTTAAAGTCTTTTCTTGTGTCTGTTTTTTCTCAATACCATAATTTTCAAATTTATAGTAGCTCTGTAGTTCAACTTGAAATCAGTCATCACAATACCTCCAGCTGTTTTATTATTATTCAGGATTCCTTTAGCTACACTGTTTTTGCTTGTTTGTTTTCATATGTAGCTAACAATCACCTTTTAAATTTCGGAAAATTTACTTTGAATTTTGATTGGAATTCCTTTGAATCTGTAGATTGCTTTTGGCATGATATTAATTTTTACTATATTAATCCTACAAAACCTTGAACGTGGGAGCTCTTTTGATTTTCTGATATTTAGTTTCTTTTCCCTGTGTTCTAAGGCTTTTATCATATATGTCATTCACTTGCTTCATTAGCATGACTCAATGATATTTTATATGATTTATTATGATTTACTTCCCAGTCATTTGTCATTTGTATGTTGGAAGGCTATTGATTTTTGTGAGCTAATTTTACATCCAGCTACTATGTTGAAAGTGTAGAGCTTTCCTAGTAGAATTTTTTAGAGTCACTTATGTATAATATATCACCTTCAGATAGAGGTATTTTGACATCCTTATTTCTAATTTGTATATCATTGATTTTCTTCAGTTGTCTTATTCTTTTGGCTGAGGCTTTAAATACTATATTGAATAGAGATAAAAAGAGTGGACAACCTTGTTTTATTCCTATTTTAGTAGAATAGTTTTAAGTTTTCCCCATTTAAGTTCAGATTAGCTATGAACTTTTTGTACACTGTATTTATTAGGTTCAATACATATAGAAATACATATGTCTTGGATCCCTTAATCTCTCCAGGACTTTTAAAACAAAGGGCTGTAAGATTTTATCAAATGCCCATTCTGCATTCAGTAAGATGATAAGATATTTTTGTCTTTCTGTTTTTTTATGTACTGGATTTCTTTTATTGGTTTACATATGTTGAACCATATCTGTTATTCTAGAATTAATCCTACTTCATAATGGTGAATGAGTTTTTTCATGTGTTCTTGGATTCTGTTTACTGGTTGTGTTTGTTGTTGTTGTTGTTTTAATCAGGGTTTATCTGTGTAGCCTTGAAGTCCTGGATTCACTTTCAAACCAGGCTGGCCTGGAACTCAGAGATTCACCTGCCTCTCTGCTTTCCCTTAGTGCCAGGATTAAGCTATGCACCACTACCATCACCCATACTTATTGAACATTTTTTACATCTATTTTCATAAAGAAAATTGGTCTTCAGTTCTCTTTGTTAGGTGTTTCATTGATTTTGGTGTTCATCACAGTGGCCTAATAACATGAATTAGGCAATGCTTCTTCTATTTCATTTTGTGCAGTAATTCAAGAAGTATTGGCATTAACTCTTCTTCAAAAGACTCTCAGAATTCTGCACCAGTTGCCTTGGGCTTTTTTGGTTGAGTGACATTTAATAAATTTTTAAAATTACTTTAATTACCTTATACTTTTTTTTGTTGTTGTTACTCTATTTTATTTTTTTTATTATTATTTTTTTTACATCTCAATGTTTGTTCCATCCCTTGTATCCTCCCATTCCCCCCCCCCCCATTTTCCCATTATTCCCCTCCCCTATGACTGTCCCTGGGGGGGATTACCTCCCCCTGTATATTCTCATAGGGTATCAAGTCTCTTCTTGGCTACCTGCTATCCTTCCTCTGAGTGCCACCGGGTCTCCCCCTCCAGGGGACATGGTCAAATGTGAGGCACCAGAGTACGTGAGAAAGTCATATCACACTCTCCACTCAACTGTGGAGAATATTCTGACCATTGGCTAGATCTGGGAAGGGGTTTAAAGTTTACCTCCTGTATTGTCCTTGGCTGGTGCCTTAGTTTGGGCAGGACCCCCAGGCCCAAATCTGCCTATCATAATGTTCTACTTGTAGGTTTCTAGGACCTTCTGGATCCTTCTACTTTGCTATTCTCCCATGCTTCTCTCATTTGGAGTCCCAATAGGATATACAGGAAATGGTAATCCCCCTCAGGAACAGTAATAGGGGAGGGGAATAATGGGAAAATGGGGGGGGGGGAAGAATGGGAGGATACAAGGGATGGGATAAACATTGAGATATAACAAGAATATATTAATAAAAAAATTTTAAAAAGAATAAATCACTCCTAAAATTTTTAAAGTTTATTATAATTTATTCGCTGTTTGGAGCCAGCCTGGGGTCATTCAAGGCTAAAAGTCGACTGGCTATGAAAAAATACTGATGCCCCGTTCCAAAGCATAACTTTCTTCTTTCAGCCTCTGCATAACTTCCTTCTTTCAGCCTCTGCATAACTTCCTTTCAGCTTATGCAGATGTTGTTTAGCAGATTAGCTCGGGACTTCCCAAGAGATAGCTAAGATAAGATAGAAACTGTTCCCCTGACCTGATGGTATTATCTGAAGACATTCTCCGGCCCCTCCTACTGCTTAGTTCCTGCCTCCACCCCATATAAGCTTTTGCTTTTGATTCAATAAACAGACCTTGATAGGGACGCTACTTGGTCTCTCCTCTTTCCTTTCCGTCCCATCATTTCAAGTATGGCTCCCCTTGCGACTCTGTAATTACTGGTCCTGCAGGACGGGACAAGTGGCGCCCCAATGTGGCCACGAGGTACGAGCCCTCTAGCACAACAGAGACCCTTTGTGGACAATAGTTCGAAAGCCACCACGGTCAAGTTTCTCGCCGAGGTCAAACTGAAAGAACCTCCGATCTTCTCCAGTGCGGGCCTGCTGCTCACAAGACCTCTCCACACTTAGGTAAATGTTCATCTCTGTCAATACGATGGGTAAAAGTCTCTCAAAGGAAGTGCAATTTATTCACCACCTTAAAAGTTGTCTCAGGGAAAGAGGGGTTAGAGTTAAGAAAAAAGACCTTGTACATTTTTTTCTTATTTGTTTCCCAAGCCTGTCCTTGGTTTGTCATTGATGGTCCTAATATTAATCCTGACCGTTTGGACTGTGTTCGTCGAGAGTTAGATTCCTATTCTTCCCTACATGGTCCTGAGACTGGTCCTCTTCAAACTTTTAAGTACTGGACTTTAATTAAAGATCTTATCTCTTCTGATGCCCCTGACATTTCCTCCGCAGTTGCTTCAGCAGAGGCCTTTATTCGGCCATATCTCCTTTCACCTCCTTGGCCTCCCTGGAGTCACACGCTCCAAGTCGTTATAGCCCCTAAAATCCCCCTGCCCTTCTGTTGTCATAGACATGGGGGATAACCCTCCCACCTCCAATAAGCCTTTATATCCTTCCCTGTCCAAGCTCTCTTTAGCAGATGATGCCCCCACTAGCCAGGACCCTGCAACCCAGGCTTATCCTGTTGTTAAGACAGTCCCCACCTCGGATGATTTAAGCCCCTCTGAGGAAGCTACCTTAGAGGAAGAGGCCACCAAGTACCATAACCCAGATTGGCCGCCGCTTTCCTGCCCGCCCCCTCATCAGCCCCTCCCTTTATTGCCCCCGCACTTCAGCCTCGCCTTCCCGGTAAATCCTCCTTACATTTGGCTAAATGCATCTTAAAACTACAGATTCAAGACCTTAAAGAGATTCTTACTCTGCAAAAAGAATACACTGAACCTTCTTCTATGGAGGTCCAATCCCTCCAAGATGCCTTCCGACAAGCTCGTCTTCCGCCCACCCCACAACAGGGGTCACAATTCAGCGCCCCAAGGCCCCCTCTAAAAACCACCCTATGCTAGTGTTTCCTGTGATGGCCCGGCTTCAAGCCAATTCCAATGAGTCTTCCGGTGCCGAGGCCTCTACTGAGGATTCTCCGCCACAGGGTTACGAGAAGGCCAATTATCATGGCTCAGATGATGAGCAACAAGGGGGCTCTGAACCCTCCCCTTCAGACCCCAATCCAACTTTTAAGCCCCTAAAATTCAAGATCCTGAAAGAACTCCATAGTGTGGTTAAAAACTATGGGCCCACTGCTCCCTTTACTCTTTCTCTGCTTGATTCTTTTGCCCCTGAGGGCTACCTTGTCCCAGGAGAATGGCTCAAACTTGGCCAATCGGTCCTCCAGTGTGGACAGTATTTACTCTGGAAAGCTGATTTCATGGACCGTTGTCAAGAAACGGCAAAAAAAATAATCAAAGAAAGTCCACTTCTTCTTCCTGGACTTTTGATAAATTAACGGGGTAGGGCCACTATTCTTCAGAAACAAAGTAAGCGACATTACCTCCCGGGTTTCTTGCCCAAGTTAAAAATGCAGCCTTGGGGGCATGGCGTGCTCTACCAGGGAAAAGCTCTCTCACCACCCCGTTAACCAAAGTAGTTCAGGGCCCCCAAGAACCTTACAGTGATTTCATTGCATGTCTATTTGAGACCGCAGAGAGGGTCTTGGGGCCAGACGAATCTGAAAATAAGCTTTTAAAACACCTTGCTTATGAAAATGCTAATGGTGCCTGTAAAACCGCCTTGAGCGGCCATACAAGGGTTAAGGATATTAATGATTATATCAGACTCTGTGTTGATGTTGACCCCTTTGCCCATAAGGTATCCCAAAGTGTACATCTGGCAATAGGAGCCACCCTTCAGGCGGCCCATTCTGGCCCCAAAATTTCCTTACCCTAGACAAAAATCACAGATCAGCAGCAGATCGCTTATGGCACGCTACAACCTATCAGACTTATGCTCAAGCCTTATGGAAAGATCTATTCACCTCCAAGTGATAAAGTTCTGACCCTATTCTTATTTGGGGAAAGGGACATGCCTGTGTCTATGACTCAAAGGAGGGAAATGCCCGTTGGCTACCTGAGCGCCCAATTAAACAGATTGATTCACTTCACTCAGGGTAAAACACCCTGAGGAAAGGCTTTAATTGTGCTTTGCTGTTTCCTGCTCCTGGCTTGCCTCGGACGCACAGCCTTGTCTGCCTCCTATCAGATGTACAACTATACCTGGGTAATTATGAATGGGGCAGGGGACATTGTTAACTCCTCTTCCTCTACCACCCATCAAACACCCTGGCCTACTTTGGAAGTTGACTTATGTATGCTGGTCTTGGGGGCCAGCGAGGCCTGGGGAACCCCCTCCCATTATATGCCCCAAGATAAGCCATTGGATCCCCAGCCTAAGAGTGTCCAACCAGGATGTAATGGACAAGTGCCCACCCATTTATGTGTGTCCCGGGGGACACAGAGCCCACTCCCTTGGTCACAAATGCGGCTTCCCTAGTGACTTTTACTGTACCGCTTGGAGATGTGAGACCACGGGAGATAACTATTGGAAACCTTCATCTTCTTGGGATTATATAACTGTTAAAAGAAAGGACCCCTCTGGCACACATGACTGTAGTAAATGGTGTAACCCCTTTGTGATTACCTTTACTGACAAAGGAAAGAAGGCCACATGGGAGGATCGAGGCCTAGAGTGGAGACTTAGGTTATATACAATTGGATATGATCCTGGCCTCGCTTTTAAAATTAAATTACTCAAGACCATTCCCAATTCAAAACCAGTGGCCATTGGCCCAAATCAGGTCCTACAGAACCAGTGGTCTGATAAGAGTGCACGCCACCCAACAGCCACTGTTACACCCCATACCACTCTGTTTCAACCCACCATACCTCTCGGTCCCTCTCCTTCTGTTAATATTATCCTGACCATGGTTAATGAATCCTGGTCTGCCCTGAACGCTATTCGTCCCAACCTTGCAAATGATTGTTGGTTATGTTGCCATGCTTCCCCCCCTTTTTATGAGGTCATTGCTATCCTTGGCAATCTTACCATTACTAACGACTCCTCCCTGGTTCACTGGAACCTGGAAGCCAGGGAAGGCATGACCCTGGCCCAAGTCTCAGGCTTGGGGCTCTGCATCTGGGGACTCAGGATGCATTTACCCTCCAGTATTTCCCCTTTGTGTAATCAGACCCTTGAGGTCAGTGGTGGCTCCACCTACCTGGTAGCCCCAAATGATACTTATTTGGCATGTTCCACTGGCCTAACCTTGTTTATTGTGGTACAATCCTTCCTGCAACAATATGATTACTGTGTGCTTGTCCAACTACTTCCTCGATTAACAGTTTATTCTAAAGATGAATTTCTCAACTTCTGGACTCCTCTAGGGTCCACCATCCAGGGTCAAACGTGAGCCTATTATGGCCACAACCATCGCGGTTCTACTGGGGCTCGGGCCTCTCGGAGCCGGGATGGGCATTTCCTCTTTAGTGATCTCCAATCAAAACTATCACCAGCTTAGTGCAGCCATAGATAAGGATATTGCTGAAATACAAGTTGCTGTGGCAGCTTTAAAGGATTTGCTCTCCTCCCTTGCAGAAGTGGTACTGCAAAATAAGAGAGGGCTAGATTTGCTGTTTTTACAACAAGGAGGATTATGTTCAACACTCAAAGAAGAATGCTGTTTCTATACCGATAAAACCGGGATCGTAGAAGATAGCATGAAAAAGGTAAGAGAAAGGTTAGAATATCATAAGCGGGAGTGAGATAGAGCTGAATCCTGGTATAAAAACTGGTTTTCTGCTTCTCCTCTTCGGATTACCCTCCTCCCTTCACTGCTGGGACCTCTTATAGGGTTCTTACTACTAATATCTTTTGGACCGTGGGCTTTCAAAAAGAATATGCCAGGTAGACTCTGCCATAAAGGTACCCACCCATGTGGAAGTTCATTACCACAGGCTCGAACGACTGGACCCCGAGACGGATGACCATGCCACTCCTGATAATGTGGCTAAAAGTGGCCTCGACTTCAACAAGCTGAGAAC
The DNA here is from genome assembly GCF_903995435.1 of Acomys russatus. Classification (NCBI taxonomy): domain Eukaryota; kingdom Metazoa; phylum Chordata; class Mammalia; order Rodentia; family Muridae; genus Acomys; species Acomys russatus. The sequence continues at coordinate 1,126,102 of NC_067137.1, read as the reverse complement.
TAAGGCCTTGAGTCATTTATTCATTTGAGAGGGTGCGAGGCTAAGCACTACAGGGAACCATGCCAGACACCTCGGTAAGTTGCTGAGGAGCACGCCTGACTGCATACAGGGTGATGCGAATAAAGGATGTTACTATCCTTTTCTTGTCCCCCACAAACGCTTCTGGGAGGTTGGGGACATGTGTGTCCTGAAAAAATGGCCATGCATTGACCTCTTAACACAACGCACATCTCGAGGGGGGGTCAGGCCTCTACTCCCCCCTCTCTCTCTCACTCTGCTTCTACTTATTAAGGAAGGGCGAGATGTTCGGAGCCAACCAGGGGTCATTCAAGGCTAAAAGTCTACTGGCTATGAAAAAATACTGATGCCCCGTTCCAAAGCATAACTTTCTTCTTTCAGCCTCTGCATAACTTCCTTCTTTCAGCCTCTGCATAACTTCCTTTCAGCTTATGCAGATGTTGTTTAGCAGATTAGCTCGGGACTTCCCAAGAGATAGTTAGCTAAGATAAGATAGAAACTGTTCCCCTGACCTGATGGTATTATCTGAAGACATTCTCCGGCCCCTCCTACTGCTTAGTTCCTGCCTCTACCCCATATAAGCTTTTGCTTTTGATTCAATAAACGGACCTTGATAGGGACACTACTTGGTCTCTCCTCTTTCTTTTCTGTCCCATCATTTCAAGTATGGCTCCCCTAGTGACCCTGTAATTACTGGTCCTGCTGGATGGGACAATTTGCATTAATTCTCTATTGTTACTCCTCACTCTTAACTTTTGGCTCCCTCTCTCCCTTGCTCTTATGCCCTGTTGCCCTCTCCAACACCTCTGATGGGGCCAGGAGCCCTGCTTCTCCTTTTCCACGGGCTAATGCTGACCTGAGACTATCAGGTCTCAACATAATAGATGGCATCATCTAATTCTCTATGCCCACAAGACTACCCTATCAAGGGGCAGTGATCAAATCGTGGGCACCTGAATTCACATCTGAGGCAGTTCCTTCCTCCACCAAGCAGTCATGATGACATTGGTCCAGGATATATTAGTAATGATCAGAAAGTAAAAACAGGGATAGTAGTTGCTGGTTGAAATGTGAGAAAGAGTTGAGCTGTGTAGCATGGGGAACCCAGTGTTGACCCATGTTTCCAGGCGGATATTTTTGTGGGCATAATGTTTTAATAGGAATTTCTTATACAAGGTTTCCTGAAAGAAAATGGTTTCATTCAATCTTGACCACAGTATTTTGGTATTGATAGGAAACAGCAACAAAATTTCCTTAATGATAATATGATTGAAAATGTTAGTGGATAACTAAATTTATTGCCATAAAATAATGTAAGTGAAAATATATACTTCTTTCATTTATCTTAGGCAATTGTGATGATATCTTTTTCTTCAGCATTTCCATGCTATCAGAGGATAGCTATTGCTATTGTCAAAGAATCAGACAGTAAATGTTTATTCTTTGCCAGTTACATGTGGTTATTGCCCCATTCTTCTATGTGCTTTCTATATTTTCAAATTTAAACTAGAAAAGTAATGTTAATAAAAAATATTTTGTTCTTCGGACAGATTTGACTAGAAAATAATGTTTGATTTTTTTTTTTTTGCCACCATCATAAAAAATAAAACATAATTCTTAACAATTTGAGACATGTCTTTTCATCCTGTAAGTAAAATGTTTAAAAATTTAATACATGGTTCTTAATAATTCACACATTTAGGTATATATACCACAAGTATGTATTTTAAGCATGAGTTGAAATAAAATACTCATTTTACTAAATAAATAGAGTACTAATCTGAATTCTTTTGTAGGAATGGAACCTTTCTCAGACCCTTGACATAGCAGAAACCAGTTGTTATTTAATGAACTATCACACATAGGCATGTAGCTTAAGCCCCAGCCAACAGCCACATGTGTCACTGTTTAAATTATATCATTGTTGAAAGAATATTATATTTACTGCTTTATATTATCATAGCAAATACAAATAAAAATAAACCTCTAGTGAGTGAGAGACCTACAAAAAATCATCTTCATACTCAGTGGCATGAATATCTATAAGTTTGCTTATTTATTTAGTAATTCCAGCAGAGTGAAGATTGAATCCACTTCAGGATATAGGGAAAATGCTATAGCTTTGCTTACTACCATTTCTCTTAACCTGACACCACTAATTATATACAAGAGGTTTAAAAAGGCATATTTAAGAGAAGTCATTATTTGAAGTAGATCATGGTGCTCAATGAATATATTAAAAATCCATGTTGACAAATTTTAATTTATAAGGACCTTTTTCAGAAATCATAATGTCAACTGTATCAATAAATATGCAAAATAAACTAGCATTAGGGTAATGTTTCATTATTGCTTCCATACTTGTCAAAACTGACAATGTCTTATACTAGAGTATTGATGTTTATCATTAAGTTATATTAACTTGCTAATTTAAACCGTGTCTCTTGTTGGGTCCCATCCCGCGGGAAAAATCGAATCAGGGTTCACCTGAAAGAGGGAGTGGTGATTGAAATTAGGAGACGTGAGAAATAACGAATCAAGTCAGGACATTTCTGATCAAGATTCATTTTATTGCTGACTCGCAGGAACATATACAGGGAAAGGTCTTTAGAATCTAGTCTTATCTCATTCACCCTAGCCCCCGGGCAAGAATGCAAATAGCCTAAATCACTCCTTGTAGAACTTCCTAGTTCTCTGAGTAGTTCCTTGTAAGAACTTCCTAAATCCTCTGGGTGGGTCCAAGTTGAGACTTCTACTTCTTTCAAAGGTAAATAGTCCAAGGATAGCCTAGAACATGAGACCTTGTGGTGAGGTAAAGGTCAGCAACTCGAAGGTCACAGCATACAGCCTAAGCAAAGGATTTCTGACATGACAGAACTTGGCCCAGGTCCCCACATATTTGGCCCGGGTCCCCACAGTCTTTTGTTTGTAGTGTTATTCAGCTAATGATCTGAGAAGGTCTGCACAAATTTTAGGGAAGAAGATAAAAGAAAACAAACTGCAAGGATGATGTGCCAGCGAACACCTATAAGCTATAGAATCAGATTATAAAGTTGTAAATTTTAATCCAAATACAAAGAAAAGTAATTTTTTACTTTTCATAAAAGACTTTGCAAAACACAAAAATGTACAGGGTAATAGAAATTTAGCAAAATAATTATTTAAAAATTCCAATTTTTAGGTCATGACTTGGTCTCTATGAAAAACGTGGCACATTCAGAAAGCTGCCCAGTAATTAATTGAAATAACAAATGTTTCTCTTGGCTCAAATGATGACATGCCATGGTCTGACAAATTAGAATTTACATATTGTTACTGGTTATGGCCCACAATGACTGCAGCTGCAGTATTTTGGTGGTCTAGGAAGTGTGCTTAGCTAGGCAAGCACTTCATTTGCATGCTTGATGTTAACATTTGGAACTTTTATAGCTGTTATAAAATTGACCTTTTATGTATAGTCATTCCAGCTGCTAAAGCCAAACAAGATGAAGCTACTGAGCTTCAGGGGTACAGTTTCAAACAGCCTGGTAGATCATGTGCAGCTGTATTTGAAATAGGAAGCATGTTCCAGTCATAGCAGCTGGAGAATCCTGATGTTGAAAAATCTTTCCTCCCTCTACTGGACATATGCAGCATATAATTTGTCACTTGTTAATATGTCAAAAGCACAGATATGATAAGCATGTGATACTTATTTAAAAAAATAAGATGACAACTTGAAATTAAGTATTTTAAAAGTCACCTTTGAAACTCAGGAAGTTATGGATACATTATGGATACATGGTATAAAATACTTTTTGCCAGTCATAAATATTCAATAAATCTTATTTTATGTGTTCAAAATTAATTCCAACTGGAAAGCTAGCAATCTGTCCTTTGATTTTTTATTTTTCCCACTACTTTGGTCCTTCTTCCTAGTACTTCTTGGCAAATACAAGTAGTTTCTTTTATGTTATGTATTTATAAAGAAGTCCTGAGTAGCCTGGCACTTGTAATCCCAGCACTCAGGAAAGCAGAAGCCAGTGGATCTTTCTGAGTTCAAGGTCAGCCTTGTTTATAAAGCAAGTCCAGGACAGCCAAGGATACACAGAGAAATACTGTCTCAAAAATTAAAACAGACAAACAAACAAACAAACAAAACAAAGCCTGAGTAGAAATTGAAGTCATCACAGTACATGCAAACAAATTAGTGCAACTTCAGGACCTATTTTTGTAATGGAGAAAGAATTTCTTTCTAAATTTGTTTTTATAAAATTCAAAGAACTCATTGGTATAATTCATTTATTCTTTTTGATAGTTTAGCATACGACAATGTCTATATATTGTCTACCTCTCTCTAATTCTTTCCTCTTTTCAAATGTTTTTAAGGGAGTATATAACTTTGAAAGCATATTTAGATATGTATTAATTTTAATAATAAAAAGTGTAAGAAACATTTTCTATTATACCTTTAATAAAAGCAGTATCTACCTGCAACTTGGTTTGTTTTCATATAAAATGTAGGACATAGGGCATATCAAGACTATCTCTAGCCTCAATGGCTATATAGGTAAGCATAGTTATTCTGAAATAAAAGCATAGTTATCAAGAAATCCGTGAAAGTCATTCAAAATGATTATTGAAATATTGTCATGATTAAACTAATTTCCAATGAGCAACTGCTCCAGGTAATGACATAGGAAGTAACACACACACACACACACACACACACACACACACACAGATAGACAGACACACACACACACACACACACATACAAACATTGTTCTGTTTTATTCAGATCAGAAATGATGGTTATAAAAACATGATAAACTCATCGCTCAAATATTATCAAGGAAACAAATTTAACATTTTGGTTATTAGCTACTTGTAATTAAATGAAAGAGTACATATCAAAAATAAATACAAGAAATACTTGAGTAAAAAATTAACAAGTCCAGTTTTGCTCATGAGTTCTGGTATGTAATTTGTCCAAGATACTTGATAATACAAAGTCCCTAAGCCACCCTGGTTAGGCTTTCATTTGACACAACATTTCAGAATTATTTTTTGAAAAGAGTGGTACCGAATGTAGAAAACTATTCTGAAATGCCTAAGGATTTCAAAACTGTTTGTATGCAAGTACTATTATTGTTGAAGTTCACATTGCCATTGTTATTAAAATTACTCTAATTCTACTTGATGTATTTTGTTCTTTGTAAATGATTATAGCCTCTAATTTGAAAATGCATCTTCTGTCTCTATTAAAAATATTTTAGTCAACTAAGTAATTTTCATTGTTTTTGAATATTGAAGTCACTGAATCAAGTATACTAAATCTCAGAGTCCAAACACTAGCAAAATATTAAGTGGTATATCTAAATTATCCAATAAATTATGGATTATGTTGTGGAGAATGGTTCTAAAATCGATCTGTACCCTATTGAAGAATGTCCTCTGGTAATATTACTAAAGATTATATTTTAAAAACTTTAGTGTGTGTGTCTTTGTGTGTGTGTGTGTGTGTGTGTGTGTGTGTGTGTGTGTTGTTATATGTGTCAAATATGCAGAAAAAGATAACAACTTTGTGGTTCTCTTTTTCCTTTATCTGTGGTCTAAGGATGGCCTACAAGTCAATAAGATTACCTGGCCAAACCTACTCCAGTTGAGTTACGTTGCTAGGGATCAGTTTCTTTATGTTTAAACTTTAATGAACTTACCTGTGAATCCCAACAACAAAATGTATCATTTAGACAATCAAAAGTTATGTACTGAAGAGCAAAGCCTTATAATAAGATTGTAAAAAAAAATTAAATATTAAAGCTAATTAAAAACAAATATTGTAGTTAACTCACAATGTCTGCTTCCAACATTTGAATAACACATTTTTAGGTTGCTGACATATATACAATATGCATAATGGTTTTACTACACTGAACATATTTGAACATAAGGTGTATACTTCCAGTGCTCTTTTCTGATTCAGAAATTACCAGTCATCTGGAAAAAAGGATTTGAATCGGATTGACTCTGTTTCATATAAGTTGCCTATATGTATTATAATTAAAGAAATTAGGGTTTTAAAATTTTCATTTATGATAATGATTAAATGAATGGGTAGATACAAAATGAAAATTTTTTAAATTAACAAATATTAACTGACTTATCTGTTGTTCATGTTAATAAAATAAGCTTCCAATTTCATATATTTTAGTTAATTGTGGGCACTATATTTTTTAAAAGTACTTGATTTTTTTCCAAACATTTTCCCACCAATACTCCCCTTATTTAAAAGAAAAGACAAACACTAAAATAATCACTCAACTGACATGGTAGTATAAAGCTTTATTTACAATGTTCTGGAGGCACAAACGAATAAATCTCTATGAGAATAAGGTTACCTCTATCTATGTAGCAATTTTTAGACAAGTTAGGTTATATAGTGAGGTGCTATCTCAAAAAAAATCATTAGAAATCATTTTATAAAAAATTGTAGAGAAAAAGACAAAAACTTAATATATTAAATATATCATCCTAAATTTGAGTTACAGAAAACTTTAATTTTTTAAAAACATTTTAATCTTTTATTAATTTATTCTTGTTACATCTCAATGGTTATCCCATCCCTTGTATCCTCCCATTCCTCCCTCCCATTTTCCCTTTACTCCCCTCCCCTATGAGTGTGACTGAGGGGGACTTCCTCCCCCTTTATATGCTCATTAGGGTATCAAGTCTCTTCTTGGTAGCCTGCTATCCTTCCTCTGAGTGCCACCAGGTCTCCCCCTCCAGAGGACATGGTCAAATATGAGGCACCAGAGTTTGTGTGAAAGGCAGTCCCCACTCTCCACTCAACTGTGGAGAATGTTCTGACCATTGGCTAGATCTGGGTAGGGGTTTGAAGTTTACAGCCTGTATTGTCCTTTATGTTGAGGTCTTTGATCCACTTGGATTTGAGGAAAACTTTAATATTTAAAAGTTACATTATTACATATTTGTGTGTATACAAATATTTGCGATGTAGTTGAGCATTATACTAGTTTAGAAAATCAGTGGCTTTAGATTATGTATCAAGTGACATTCATGGCTTCATTAGCATTTTGTAGGTGGCTAAGTTTCTAATATCAGTTGGTATCCCTCTTGTTGTAGAATGGTTTATAAGTCCTATTAGAAAGCTGTTACTTACCACCACATTAGGGAGTTATGGTTGTGTTTTGTTGTGACTCATGGGCATTCAATCTACCAAGCTGGGTAGAGATGCTGTTTGCTTCTTTCCTTTGAAAGTTTACACACTGTCTTCTCATACAATAAATCCTTAGTCCTCAGGACATAGGGAAACCATTACAGAAGACCACAAGCAATCAAATTGAGATTTGATTTTCAGACTAGTTCAAACCCAGTCAGAGAAGATATATCTACAAAACAAGTTTCCTACTTAATAGTCAGGAAACATTGCAGAAGAGAGAGAATGATTCTAAAATCAGAGAATTGTATCAATCAGATTGTCTCCTAATAAATCGCCACCAACATGCTTGCCTAAATACGGCCAAAATAAGAATGACAACAATAAATATACCACACATAGGGAAATATGTCATATTTAGGAATATATGTATATATCATATATGTTTTCTCATGAAAAAATAATTAGTGAATAAAATGAGCATGAATCTGAAGAAACAAGTTTGGAATAAATGTGAGGCCTCAGAGGATGAAAGGGATGGGAGAAATATAATTAAAGGGGGGATCAGGAGGATATGAGGGAAGAGGATGCAATCAGGATATGAAGAATTTAATCTGCAGAACAAGCAGGTAATTTATATTGCTAATCCCACTATATGGGAATAGCTCTGAGACTGGCTTAGACATGAATGTCTAAGCAAAGACAATGCTCCGTACTGGATACAAAATCCATATGAATCATGATTAGATGCTATTATTCATAAGACATGAGTTAAGATTTAGAGATGTCTTTTTTTTTTCACTCATAAAAAGAGCAGAGAACCAGCCTTATGTTTTCAGTGCATCATTCACAACTTATTCACTTATAATCTTAGGGCTGTATAATGCTTTTGAGCATTTATATGTTTCAGTACAAAAGAACCAGACACTGACATTGGATCAGATCTGACAGGATTCATTTCTCTCAGTATGACGGACACTGACACTCTACCTCCTATATGTTCCAGCACAAAGTGCTTCAGTTGCTATTCCTCATTAGAATAAGACATCTCCCAGGATACCTTCAAAGAAACTTCCTATCCCAATTGGGCCAGCACTTCAGACTGTCTCACACAGCACTCTAATCAAGCATGGAATTTCTCAACATTTAGAAACTGGATCAGAAATGCTATTCCTAGCTTGGCTAACCATTTCTTCAATTTTATTTGGGCCCCTGCAAAGGTATTATTTGTCGCAAGTGAGCCAGAAGAAACATTAAGAGAATAATGCCCCATTTCCTTTAGGGCAGTTGGATAGGTTTTTGGTTGCTTTCTTGACCTATAGAGGGTTATTTTCAATGGAAATTGGTTATAAGTTATTGTTCTTATTTAAAGAGAAAGCAAAGTTGAACTCAGGGATGTGTCTCTTGTCCTTTATTCTTAGGTTCAGAGAGAGGTGTTGGTCTGATGTATTTTGATTCTAATTAATAAAAGACCCCCTTTTTAACAGCTGAGTAGTATTCCATACGGTAACTGTACCACAATTTCTTTTCCAGTCTTGTACTGAGGGACACTTAGGCTGTTCCTATGTTCTGGCTATTATGATGAAGGCCACTATGAACATAGTAGAGCATATGTCCCTGTTGTGTGCTGGGTATATTCTGAGTATATTCCAAGGAGTGGAATAGCTGGGTCTTGTGGAAGTCATATACCCAGTTTTCTGAGATAGTGTCAAATAGATTTCCAAAGTGGTTGTACTAGTTTGCACTCCCACCAGAAATGAAGGAATGTTCCTCTTTCTCCACATCCTCACCAGCATGTGGTGTCACTTGAATTTTTTATCTTAGTCATTCTAATGGGTATAAGATGGAATCTCAGAGTTGTTTTGATTTGCATTTCCATGATTACTAAAAACGTTGAGCATTTCTTTAAGTGTTTCTCAGCCATTTGATATTCCTCTGTTGAGAAGTCTCTGTATAGTTCTAAGCCCCATTTCTCAATTGGGTTATTTGGTTTGGTGGTGTTTAAAGAAGGAATTTCCAAAATGTGTAGACAAATGGATCAAACTAGAAATGATCATAATGAGTGAGTTAACCCAGAAGCAGAAATAGTCCAATGGTATATACTCAGTTATATTTGGACACTAGCCCAAGTGGCATGTCTCACGAAAGACTTCACTTATCAGGAAAGTGGGACAGAGGGGAGGACATCCTATTTTGACTTTAGGTAAGAGAATAATGGGATAATGGGTACCTAGAAAAGTCCAGAGGGTCCTAGAAACATACAAGAAGAACATTATGACAGGCGGATCTGTGGCCAGGGGTCCTGCTCAAACTATGGCACCAGCCAAGGACTAAACGTGCAGTAAACATCGAGTCCTGACCCAGGTCTAGCCAATGGACAGGACATCCTCCACAGTCGAGTGGTGAGTGGGGACTGACTTTTATACTAACTCTGGTGCCCCATATTTGAACATGTCCACTTGATGGGGAGGCCTGGTGACACTCAGAAGAAGGATAGCAAGCTACCAAGAAGAGACTTGATACCCTATGAGCATATAAAGGGGGGAGGAAGTCCTCCTCAGTCACAGTCATAGGGGAGGGGAATAAGGGGAAAATGGGAGGGAGGAATGAGAGGATACAAGGGATGGAATAACTATTGAGATGAAATATGAATGAATTAATTAAAAATTAAAAATAAATAAAAATAAAAGACCTTCACACCTCTGCAGGGCAAATAGGATAGACATGGCTAAGGTTCCCTCCTGTGGAGAGATAGAAAAAATCTTGGGAAGAAGAGAGACTGGAGGAGAAGAGGTCAAAAGCCGCAATGGATTAGATGGAAGAAAAGTACATGGCCAAAATGGATAGAGATTTGGCCCAGATGAAGTATTTGAGAAGATAGATGGGAAGTAACTTGAAAAATGTATTAGAAGCAGATGGCATAAGATTAGGGCAGGTATTTCATACCTGGCCCACTATGGGAAGTATTTTAGGGGATCAATATCTGCCCTGCCCCAGGTTAACTAAGGCTATTTTAAAAAATAGCAGGTTTCTGTATCTTGATTAATGGCTAGCCAGTTAGAAAATACTGCAGTAATAATACTTGTGGGCCTTATAATTAAAAATATCAGATCATACTGGTAATTTAATAACAATAAATGATGCTCAACATGGGGTAATTTTTAGACAATATAATAAATTAACAACAATAGATAAGGGTTGAAAAGAAAGAAGGCCGATATAGAAATACATAGGAAAGATAGAACAAAAAGTAGATTAATGAATCTACTCCTCAACTTAATGCCTTAATTTTCAATCACAAGGTTATTTTTAATTCACTGATCTAGAATTTTGTATATTGATGCAAAATAAGTTTAATGTTAGATACTGTGGTAAGATTTCAAGTGTAAGATTATTCTTCACACACATTATATATGTTTCTACTCTAATATGAGGAAGTGTATGTATATAACTCAATTATAATACAAAGTTTACTTCCAACATTGTAAGTGCTACTGTAGGCTGTTTAGGATAAGTTATACCAGCTAATTGTTATTCGATCAAATCATGGTCAGGTCAATTACTAGTCTATTTTCATCACAAGAGTATACATCCTAGGTGCAACAGATATTAAGATTCTAAAGAACGATAAGAGAAAATGCTTAGATAAGCTATTCACAAACCTCAGAGACATACAGAATATAGAACTCTAAAATGTTTTTTATTATTTTAAAGATTTATTGACAATAAGACAGTTTAATTTATAGCAACACCCACATACCTGAAGGAGGATGATGAGCATCAAAGAACCTTCCTAATGGAGATGGATTCAAATGTGCTGGGAAAAATATTGTCATTTATAGCACAAACAGAATTCTGCTAAAAATCGGGAATCTTGGTTGCTGGCAGTTTCAATGACTAAACCCTGCTAAGAGAAGGTAAGCAAGTCATCAATAATTCCTCATTCACAAATATGTCTGTCAGAAATATTGGTCCAGAAGGCTGAAGATGATGCTCCAAAGTTACAGAAAGTTTTGGGTGACTGCTCTAGAAGCAAACTGTCCCTTTTCAACTTTTCATTTGTGAAGCTACTAACCTGCACTCCAGGAATACTGAGGTAATTAACTTTATTCCTTCTCAAATCTCTGATGGGGTTGAAGACCAGATAGTTTAGTTTTACCAATAAGAGTAGTTAGGTAGGGGTTAAGATGTTTTTAGGTCTAGATGTTTTAAGTTGATATGATAGACATTGTTTTGCATTCAGAATCTTTGACACAGCAATATAGGAAAGATGTTTTCTTCAAGGCTGTCAAATACAAATAGCCAAAACAGTAAGAATGTAACATTTATACCATTCCTGATTGCTTAATTGTTATTCTTTCTGTGTGTAATTTACTGTATATGTGTGTAATAATATAAATGTATATGTAAAAAACAAAAAATACTTAATAAAAATGAAAAATTATAATCTCCAAAGTAAAAAAAAAAATGCTTTTAGAAACAACATAAAAAGCCAATCAAAAATTATGCCCCAGAAATATAAATATAGTGGAATAATAAAAATTACTTAAGAGTGTATTATACAAAGAATTGCTGATTTCAAATAAAACAAAACCTATCATATTTTCAATGTGAAAGGAAAATAAATTTGGCCCTATATTTTCAGGTATCATACATATACAGTGTAGTACTTTATGTAGAATCATACTTCTGTTTTCACTTTTGAAGAATGAACTTTGGGTTACACATTGGAAAGTACAAGAGATTTAATTTCTCCTCTAAATTCTCCAAATGTTTTCATTTTCTATTAAAATATATTATTATAACTCCTTAATCAATATGACATGGATATGACTGTGTGCCAATAGGTGGTATACATGAAACCTAAAATGCATATTCCTTGAAGGGAAAGAGAAGTATTTAGTGACATTAAATTAAAATCACTGTCAGCAGCTCCTCATCTAGAGATGGATTTTCAACAGTCCTCTTTACCTCATGCTAAAAATTTCAACTTTTTTCATCTTGTGCAGGTTTGTGCATGTGATCATAGCTGCTGTAAATTCATATGTCACAGCCATATAATGCCCAGGAGCTAGAATTTTACAGCTTTTCTGTCCATCTTATGGATTTCACATTATGTCTGTTCCCTATTCTATACTATTACATGGGGCTCAGACAAGATGTGGGTATGGGTATTTTTTTTAGAAGTATGACCACCAGTTGGCTTCCCATGTCTTTATGCATGACCTTACACCTATGAGCATTTGTGTAGCACCAACTGGACCCAGTGCGTTAAAACACATAAAAAATGTTAGGAAAGAGATGTGATTTTTCATTCTGAAAGGAACTGAATGGAAGGATGAATAAAGAACATTATATGTGTGTGTGTGTGTGTGTGTGTGTGTGTGTGTGTGTGTGTGTGTGTGTGCATATATAATGAACAAAAATTTCAATAAATAAATAAAAATGAAGCTTTAAAAATTCAATTAAATTTGTAATTAAAATTTTGTGTAGTACATGTTTATTAAGAATAAAAGTAAAATACAAAGATTTGTAAGGTTGAGGTAGGAGTTTGAGACAAACCTAGAATTATAGTGTATTCAAGGCTGTTATAGCCTACTGTGTAAGGTCTGCTTGAAAAAGCTAAACAAAACACATCAAACTGCTTTTCTTTGAAAAAAGGCATGTCTTCAGTTAATTGAAGTCAAGTTACTGACATAGGAAATTATTTTCTTACCACATATAAGATACTGGCATAGTATTTAATATAACAAACAATTATGCAAATTTATCAATATATGAATATAATTAATTTTAAAAACAAGTATAATATTTGAGTAGATACCCGATACTGTGCATGTTCTGCAACCTAGATATCCCTGAGTCGAAGAATGGATTAAGAAACTTTGATACATTTACACTATGGAATACTACTCAACTATTAAAATCCACAAATTTGCAGGCAAATGGATGGAACTAGAACTGATCATCCTGAGTCAATTTACCCAGATGCAGACACATGGTATAACCCAAACATGGTATATATTTACTTATAATTGTACTCTAGCCCAACAAGAATGTCCCCTGAACATCTTCATTGAGCAGGAGATTGAGGTAGATGCTTGGCATTCCTATTAGGACTTCAGATGAAAGAAGTATAATGGGGAAATAGAAGGATCCAGATGACCCTAGAAACTTACAAGAAGACCACCAAGGCTGGCAGATCTGGACCCAGGAGGGGTCTGCTCAAACTACTTACCAACCAGAAACAATGCGTGCAGTAAACCTAGAACCCTTATTTACATCTAGCCAATGGATAGCACATTCTCCAAAGTTGTGTGGAGAGCAGGGACTAACTCTGACATGAACTCTAGTGCCCACTATTTGACCACTTCCTTGTGGTTTGGAGTTCTGGTGGCACTCAGAGGAAGGGTAAGAAGGTTGAGACCAGGATGGGACCTGATAGGCTGTGATCATATGGTGGGGGAGGAGATCCCTTTCTGTAACAGACCTAGGGGAGGGGAATAGAGTGAAAGAGGGAGGGAGGGATGGTGGAAAGGGAAGATACAAACGTGTGTATAACAATTGAGATATAATATGAATAAATTACTTAAATAAATAAATAAATAAAATATTTGAGTAGATATTTCATGAAGATATGGAGATGTCAAATGTATAATTACAAGCAAATAATGTTTTAAATTAGGAAAGTACTAATTAAACCAATGAAATACACTACATATAATTTGAAATGATTAAGAGAAACAACTGACAAATAGCAGTATTTGCTGAAGATGCAGAGAAAACAAAAAGATCAGAAAAGAAACCATCCTATATTACAAGGCAGAATGTAAATTGTGTTTTTCTCAAGATAATTATATTTTTTTAGTCAATGAAAAGGAATGACCTAGAGAATTACAAATTTACATGGAAAATCTTGAATAAGTATTGATAAGAGAAAGGGGCAATATTATGTAGATGGTACGTTTCCAAGATGGAACATTCTCAAGAAGACAAGCTATTGACTAGAAACAATGGTGCAAAGAATTTCAGGTAAATATGACAGCAGAATGGAGGTAACATAGTGGACATAAGGTTTTCGTCCAGGTTGCTTTCTATAGCTGTGATTAAACACAATGGCCAAAAACAACTAGAGTAGTAACGGTTTACTTGGTTTATACTCCCAAATATCAATTTGTGTCTGAGAGAAGCCATGAAAGAAACACAAAACATCTACCCAGTGGAAGCAACTGAACCAGAGTTTACAGAGCAATGTAACATACTGGTTTGCTCTCCATGTTCCATGCAGTTGCCTTTTGCATGTAACCCAGAACCAGGTGCCCAAGGACAGCACTACTTAGAGTTGCTCTCTCTCACATTAATTATTCACCTAGAAAATGCCTAATAAACTTGCTGCAGGTAAGTATGATGGAGATATTTTCTTAATTGAAATTGAAGTACCTCCTCTTTGCAGATGACAGAGCTTATTTTAAATGATTACTTAATGTGACTGATTTGGTTTTTATTCAGTGAGAAGGACTTACAATTAAGCAAGCAAAAAAAGCAAAATTAATCGAAGTCAGAATGAATTCAAGATGAAGAGTTCAGTATGTACTTGTGATTAATATATATGACTGCATACATGTATATTATATATTATGTTATATTACACACATGTGTTGTATACATATCACTATAAAAATAAACACTGAACATAAATGGATGAATACACATATATATTATTTTACACAAACACAAACACACACACATCTGTATACATGTGTGTAAGAGTGGTTCTTTAGAGTGGTTCACAGGCTGTGGTCCAGAAAAAAAAAAAAAAAAAAAAAAAAAAAATTAGGGCTTTCTATTAATGAGAATTCAATGAATCCTGTAGTTGTTCGGTTCATGTGGCTAGATGTCTCATCTGTTCTTCACTATACAACAGAATTCCAAAGAAGTAGTCTCTGATCCTAATGAAGAAATGGTCTTTCCAGCCCTATCATTACATTAAAAATTCTATTGTGAAGCAAACCAAGTTATATTTTCTGGGAAATGTTAGTGAGATATACTTTGAAACAATTCTGTTCAATTTGTGTTATATTTTTTATTCTGTATGTATTATGTTGAAATGAGTTTACTTAAAAATTCCAAGATATGAGACAATTATAGTTTTTGATTTATAGGATTTCTCATATGTTACTTATTTCTGTGATTTTTTAAAACTGCTTTACATGAAATTGAATGAATAAAAATATATTTTACAGAATAAGTATTATTTATTTGTTTGGATTTCATATCTGATTACTTTCATTAACAAGTGGATTTTCTAATTTTTAAAAATGATAAGTTCTTGGCTTTTTTTAGTCCAGACTAATGAACCTGTAGAATAATAATTGTTTTAATGTTTTCAGTGAGAGAATATAATTAGAATAAGTAGGATAATATTATTTAGCAAGGGAACTACAGATTTATGTTAACCTTTGAATTGGATGAATTAAATTGAAGGCATGTACACATAGAAAAAACTCACTCCTCATTCAAGAAACAAATGTGAAATACTCATCATTGCTAGGGAGACTGAATAAACAATTTTTTTCAACTACAAACCATGTAAACAGATATAGATAAAATTCACAAGTATGCACAAAGATGAATTAATTTTATTTTATAAATGGTAGATAATGTCTAACTACAATAACAGGAATTATGCTTTAAAAAATAAAACCAGTATAAAATATATTTTTCTGACTGTACTAAGAAATAAAAGATTTATTAATGTCTTATGATTTTAAGCTTTAAATCATTAAAAATATGAAGTTGTCAGAATAAAAATTTGATGCTGTGAATCAGTTGAGAAAATAATTTAATTTCCCCAAAAACATGTAAGCAATAAAGATTATTTCCAATAAACCTATGGAATTCATATGGTTCATGGTTTGTACAAACAAATTCAGATATAGAATCGAATAAGGCAATGGTTTCTACATCTAATTCATCACATATTTGTGATATATTGTTGATGTTCAACATTTGTACATATATTTGTATGTATGTATGTATACTGGCTTTAGTGAAAGTCTATACGAATATACTATGCTTGCCTCTATCTCCTAAAAATTTTTATCTTTTTAAAGAACAGCACTTCTGGAAAGAATCTGGTTATGGGTTGGCCTGTGGGTCATTTATCAGTTCTTTGAGTTTTTTTCTCATTGTTCTCATGAGTACCAAGATAGAAGCTTCCTCTTTTTTTTCCTTTTTAAATTAATTTTTATTTATTAATTTATTCATATTACAACTCAATTGTTACCCCCTCACTTGTATTCTCCCATTCCTCCCTCCCTCTCCCTTTCACCTTATTCCCCTCCCCTAGGTCTAAGACTGATGGGACATCCTCCCCCACTCTATGGTCATAGGCTATCAATTCTCATCTTGGTACCCTGCTTATTTCTTCTTTGAGTGCCATCAGGCCTCCCCACCAAGGGGAAGTGTCAAATATGGAGCACCAGAGTTCATGTCAGAGTCAGTCCCCACTCTTCACATAACTGTAGAGAATGTCCTGTCCATTAGTTGGATCAGAGTAGGGTTTTAATGATTACTACTTGTATTTTCCTTGGTTAGTGCAATAGTTTGAGGAGAACACCCTGGGCACAGATCCACCCTTCAAGATGTTCTTTTTGTAGGTTTCTAGGACTCTATGAGTCCTTCTGTTTACCAATTTTCTATATATCTCTTACCTAGAGTCTACTGAGGATGTCCTCACATCAATCTCAAGACATTGAAAGTTCAATGCAAATTTGTATAACCACTTTGGAAATCTATCTGATGCTTTCTCAGGAAACTGGAAATAGGGCTTCCTCAAGACCTAGCGATGCCACTCCTTGAAATATACCCAGAAAATGCTCCACCACACAACAGGGACATATGCTCAACCATGTTCATAGCAGCCTTATTTATAATAGCCAGAACCTGGAAACAGCCTAAATGTCCCTCAGTTGAAGAATGGATTAAAAACAAACAAAAAAACTGTGGTACATTTACACTATGGAACACTACTCAGCTATTAAAAACAAGGAAATCGCAAAATTTGAGGACAAATGGATGGAATTAGAAAAGATCGTAATGAGTGAGTTAACCCAGAAGCAGAAAGACTCACATGGTATATACTCACTTATAATTGGGCACTAGCACAAACAACATGTCCCACAAAAGTCCTCACTTACCAGGAGAAGCCTCATCTTGATGTTATTAAAAGCACAGAAATAAAAATATGATGAATAAAATAGAATTGCAAGAGAGTCAACCTTCACAAACAAACAAACAAAACAAAACCTTAACAATCCATCTTGAACTAAACTGAATTTACAGAGGTTCTCATTCTCCATAGATCAAATAGAAAATTGCTGCATTTATTGAATATTCCTCCAGACAGACAGATTTTAGAAATAATGGGGTACTTTTAAAAGAAAAGTCCCACATATTTAATTGTTATTAAATACAGGGTACTGATCATTTTCATAGTTACTAAAATAGTTTGACAGAGCATAAATATTTAAAAGATTGTAAATTATTTATGAACAATACCCAATATTAATTTGAGAATAGGTAGTTCGGATGTGAAAGAAGGCAGTTTCTAGAACAAACTTTCATTTACCTTTTCACAAAACAATATGTCTAAAGTTCTAACAGTGTTTATATAGTAAACATGATTGTTAATATTGATTTAGAAATTGGGGAATGTAAAGTAAATTTTCTTTCTACTTCTTATTTTTTCTTTTTTGAGATAAATTTAATTTTATTATAATTTACTCACATTATACACTTATTGTAATGCCCTTGCTCTTATCTGCCTGTTCCTACCCTCTCTCCCTTTCCCAAAATATTTCCTTCCATTAGACTTCTGACAGGGGGAGTCCTTCTCCCTTAATATCTGACCACAACCTATCAGCTCTCATCTGATTAGTCTGCATCCCCCTTCTTCCATGTTCTCACATTGGCTCTTTGCCAAGGGGCAATGAACTCCTCTGAGTGACTGCATCCCAGCAGGGGATCAAGACAGATACTGGGACTTGTAGGTGGACTCCTAATGGAAGAGTTGGGAGCAGGTAGAAGGAGGGAAGGAGGTTGTCAGGAGCTCCACAAGCAGTCCATCAAGGCTGGAAGATCTGGACCCAGTGGGCCAGCACAAATTGATGCACCAACCAGGGACATTGCAAGCAGAGAACCTACTTCTCATTTTTAAAGTATCATTTTGTTTGACAGCGTTTACTTTTAAAATAGTAATAGCCTAAAAAATGTCAGCCTTTGATAATAATTTCTGTGGTGGCATTACCAGATAGTTTAGGTCAGAAATATTTACATTTTACTGAAATTCAGACCATAATATGGTCAAAAGGAAAGATTGGTGAGGAAAAAGAATTAAGAAAGGGATGAAAAATTTAACTGAAATGGAAGTTGTAAGAGGCAACACAAGTATTTTAACTACACACATGGAATGAAGCTATTCACTGCATATGTGTTGAAATCAAACATGTCAAAATGTGAAAACACAGAAAAATGTTCCAATTTAAATGACTTAATAAAACTATCTTCATGTTCATTGTTTACCTACTGTGTGAAAATAAAGATGAGAACATCACTACTGGACATTTTAAGCCAAATATATTTTTACATATATTTGTTTCTTAATATTACTAAGCAATATTTCTAGGGATGATAATTTAGGATAATTGGCTAAAGCAATAAAGGAGTCACATTATAATTAAAATGTTACATTGAAATGATATTTTTACAACATAGAATACCACTTTAGCCCTATCTCCATTGTAATGTCACTTTATAACATATATATAACAATAGTTCAAATTTTACATGTGATATGTCATGAACATTCTTTTGTTTGTTTGTTTGTTTGTTGGTTTTTTGATACAGCATTTCTTTGTGTAGCCTTTGCTGTCCTTTACTCATTTGTAGACCAGGCTGGCCTTGAATTCAAAGAGATCCACCTACCTCTGCTTTCTGAATGCTGGGATTAAAAGTATGTGCCACCACCGCCTGATGTCATGAAAAATCATAAGTATAAGCTTTACCCAGTAAATTCAATATTGAAAAAAAAATAGTAAGTGTAGGATGCCTCTTTTACATCAGTA
Organism: Acomys russatus; assembly: GCF_903995435.1. NCBI lineage: Eukaryota > Metazoa > Chordata > Mammalia > Rodentia > Muridae > Acomys > Acomys russatus. Next base: position 1,106,800 of record NC_067137.1, on the reverse strand, counting down.
ATGCTATTATGTGTGTAAGAAAATCATAGTTTCAAGGACATAGCTACTCTTTACCTTTCTCACAAATATACACACAGCTGGTTAGTACTATCATGTAGCTCTTAAGACACTGAAATGATCATAATGAGTGAGTCAACCCAGAAGCAGAAAGAATCAAATGGTATATACTCATATCTGCATACTAGCCCAAGAGGCATGTCCCACAAAAGCCTTCACTTACCAGGAAACTGGTACAGAGGGAAGGACATCCTATTGGGACTCTAAATGAGAGAAGCATGGGAGAAGAGCAAAGTAGAAAGATCCAGAGGGTCCTAGAAACCTACAAGTAGAACATTATGATAGGCAGATTTGGGCCCAGGGGTCCCGCTCAAACTAAGGCACCAGCCAAGGACAATATAGGCTGTAAACTTTAAACCCCTACCCAGATCTAGCGAACGGTCAGAACATTCTCCACAGATGAGTGGAGAGTGTGATATGACTTTCTCACGTACTCTGATGCCTCACATTTGACCATGTCCCCTGGAGGGGGAGACCTGGTGGCACTCAGAGGAAGGACAGCAGGTTGCCAAGAAGAGACTTGATACCATGAGCATATACAGGAGGAGGTAATCCCCCTCAGGAACAGTCATAGGGGAGGAGAATAATGGGAAAATGGGGGGAGGGAAGAATGGGAGGATACAAGGGATGGGATAAACATTGAGATGTAACAAGAATAAACTAATAAAAAAATTTTTTTAAAAGGAAAAAAAGAAAAAAAAAGAAATAAAAAAACAATAAAAATAAGCAAATCAAATCAGATTAGATTCTAACTCATAATTTCTAGAAATGAAAGCCATGTAATTTATCTGTGTTGTCCCACTCAAGCTAATTTTATTTTCTGCTAATTTACATTTGCTACTATTCCCTGTGGAACCAAAGGACTCACTTCAAAATTAAATACTTCCCATCTCTATTAAAATATCTTAATGAATTCAAATCCTGAAAGCATTTGTGATGACAAGTAATATCACCTTATATAATAAGGAAAAAGAAATTCCATTCTTCTTTTTTATTGATAGTTTAAAAAGTTTACATGTATGTTTATATTATTATGCGTATATAAAATAAACTACATAGAGCAAGAAGAACCACAAAAACAATCATAAGTTGTATTAATGTTACTCATAGTGATTTGACTATTTGTATTTGGCAACATTGAAGAAAACATTTTCCTATATTGGTGAGTCTAAAATTCTGAATGTAAATCAGTATCTATATTATCTCTTCTTTATCAACTTAAAGCATCTATCTAGACTTAAAAACATCTTAACCCCTAAACAGATAAGCTTAACTGTGAAACTAACCTAATGGTCTTCAACTAATTACCTTGAGTTAATTACTTTACTTAAAAGACATAAACCTGTGACAAAAAAATCAGCAGAAATGCCACCATGGGATGCTTATTCTGAATGAGTTGATCACTACACAGGAAAAGGAAGCAAACAGCAAATTAGTTTCCTTTGCTACAGCCTAACTTAGTATGTCCTGCTGTAGTAAAGAGAAACACAGAAGGGTGTCTTTCTGTTTTCCTTTGTCTACAACAGACTATTTTACATTTGCAGCTTCTTTCCCTGAAGTCCATTTCTCATTAACATAAATTATTATGTTTTCTATATTTATATTATGAAGATGTTATTTCATAAGACTCCCCAACAAACTAAAGGATTATATATATATATATATATATATATATATATATATATATATATATATATATATATATATATATATGTAGTTACTTTACTCTCCTGCTGCCATTTCAAATATGTATTAAATATTTCAATTAATATATATGCATTAGTTTAAATGTGGTCAAACCCAATACACATTGCACAGCAGAAACGCAGGTTAATGAGGACAGTTAATCACTTCTAGTTTGACCTATGAGAAATTTTATAAGCAGGAACACCTTAAACTTTCACCTTTTTACACTTGTTCAAATGAGACATTTGAAAAGATTTGGTATTGTAGGACCAGACAAGGGTACTATTTTCCCTCCTCTACATGTGTTACTTTTCAAAAAGCACAGGACACATCTTGACTTTACAGATGCTGAGGATTAAGGAGTCCAATTGCTATTGGACTATATTGAAATATATGCACTAGTGAATGTTTTATCCATGTGAAAAAGTAGTTTTCGGATTTATTTATTCTAAAATCTCAAAACCTCAAAAAGGAAATAAGCTTTGTAACAGCTTCAGAAACCCAATCAGATATGTGGCAGTGACTCTGCTTCAGAGACAAAAGGAGTTGGAACAAAGACCCAGTGTACAATCACACTTAGAGAGGTCTGTATCTTGTACAGAATTTAGAAAGTGAAAGCAAGTCTTGGGTGTTCAACCACACTATAAGCTTTGTGATCCTAATCCTACACAGGTTTCCCACAGGAAACTGTGGAGTCAAGCTTGATAAATGAGACCAATAAAGAAAAAGAAGTCAAGATAGTGGAAGTATAATGTACATTGGCAGCTGAGTCACAAAAGTCACAAAAGTTGAATTCCTATCATTGATATTAGGGAATCAATAGGTGAGGTTGTATTAGATGAAGAGAATATTGACAATACTTTTGCCACAATGGGTAATTCAATGACAAATATCTGTCTACCTACAAACCTAGAATGTGTTGAGCAGTTGGTATGTGTCAAGTAGTAGACCAATAATTAGAATATTGAGCTAAACCCCAACATTCCCCTTAGAAATAGGTACTTAAAATCTATCCATTATTGAATGTTTCTCACATTATCCCTAAATCAGATCACAGATATCCGAGAATCTAGAATAGTGTTAAATACACATGAGAGAGGAAAGTGACCATGTTATTGTAGTTTACATGTTGTCTCATTACAGGTAATATGACTTCTGCCTTTATGAAACATAGACCAACAAAACCTAAGGGGAGAAAGGAAAACTTGTAATTTCTCACTCTGTGCAGTCTGGACTTTAGTTCTATTGTTCAGAGAAAGAATCTGAGTTAGAGAAGGGTTAAGTTGGTTGCTGAAGATATACTGTGACATAAAACTGTAAAATTATAGCTTATTAAATTTTGGGAGTCTATTGATAACTGCTTGAGTTTTAGCAGTATAGAGACAAGTTAATATTTTAAAAAATAGTCTCTGTTCATGAGCTTTTCCTTTCCCCCATTGGAGATCAGACATGTGGACAGTGCAACCTAAAATAACTACCTCCAGCCTTATAATCTACATCTACCCCCCACTTAGACTGGTGATTGCTAGGTCCGTTTGCAGGCCGTGTTTCCCTGTAGGTATGAACTCCTACAGCTCTCCACTACAAGCCTCTCTGTGGGCTGAAACCACAGCCACACAATTCTGCTGCTCATCAAGACAAGCAGCTAGGGGAGCACAAAAGAAGCCAATTTATCCATTTTCCTGTATCTGGAATACATGTGGAGTCAATATTGTTGGTTTGCCTTAGCTCTCCCTGCTAGGATAAATTGGGGTGATATTGCAACTAAATGTTATGTTTAAACCATGGCAGTCACACTGGGTATTTATAAAACCACATTAGAGTGTATTACCTTGTTAAAATATCTGAGTGTAAGAGTAAATCCCAAAGAGAAATAGCTTCCATGAATAGAAAATTATATCATCTTTAATTTCACATTGCTATTTGAAGCACTGAAGAAAGCTCCATTTTTCCTACCTTATTTCTACTTTGATGTGATTTCTGCTCAGGATAATGTTGTTCAAATGCATCTATGTGTTTCAAATACTGTTTGTTTTGTCTTTGCCTCATATGCTTGTGTGTAAGCATATTAACTTGTTCTTTCATTATTACCTTTTATGTGTTTATAAATTTTCTTTACTTTTATTTCTTATTTTTTTGGTTTTTATTATTTTTAATTATTTTATTTTATTTTTTATGTTTTATTTCTTTACTTTTATAATTAACCTATTTTCTAGTGAAAAAAAATGAATGCTTTAGGCAATACTGTTTTTAACCATTTAAATCCATTTTATTAGAAAATATCAAAATACGCATTTTGATTGCATTCACATTTCATGCTTCTCTCTAACTTTTTCCAGATTCACCCAAATCATCTTTTCTCTTTTTTAATAGCGCATGGACTCCAGCTTTTTATGTCCATTCAAATTCTTGAGAGTGGGACCATACATGGAAATGTGGGACCAATTTTCCATGAGCCACAATTTGTAAAATCCAAACACTGTTTCCTTGAGAAGCTATCAAGTGCCTCCTTATTTTGAAGTGCATATCTGATGCTATTACTGGAGCCAAATTCTGAGGCAGACTATATCGTACGTCCCAGGAAACAGCTTACTAATATCGCCTACATTTTTGAGACTACAATTTAATTACAATATTGCATTATTCTAAATTCTCCTTTAAATTCTCGGCCTCTTTTTTCCACTAATTGTTATTGTATCCATATATGTATATACATAAAATATATCTCCATCTAAACATATATGCATACATATCCACACAAACACACTCATACACATATATAATATGTATATTTAGGTATATATACCTAAATATAAGCGGTTCAGTCTGTCTAATGTCCCCTGTATGTATATTATTAATACTTACTTTAACTTTCGGCACTGAATAGCCAGTTGTGTACCTGTCTCTAGAGAAGGCCACAACTCCTGTTTCCAGCTTTCCTAGGTCACCTCCAGATCTTCTTGTAGGGTTGAAGCCTCAAGGCCTTTTCTCTCTCCATTTTGGCATTTTCAAGGAAAAATGCCTAAAACAATGACCAAATTTCCAAATGAATTTAAAAATGTATCTTTGTATCAAATATATCAGTTCAAGGACAATTTACTCCATTTCAAGTTGATACTGAATATCACTGTTAAATCATAACCATATTTTTCTCATTTATCTTCAATACCACACATTAATATTGGCATGACATAAAACATTTTATAATCGCTCAAACTCTTTTATTCTTTACAAATTCAAACACTTTCAAATTCAGTCCAAAAATCCAAATTATGTTTTAAAACCTAAAAATCTATTTAAAAATTCAGTTTCTCAGTCAAAAGGACAGGTGAGGGAACACCAGACAGCCAAACTCTGCCACTCCCTAGACTCCTATTCCCAAGACATCTTCTACTATCATCCTCACTCCTGTTTCACCACTTGCCCCGTGGCCAGGCCACTGTCACAAATTCCATTAGTCTCTATCTGCTCAGTTGCAGGCCATTCCATGAAAAAAACAGAATCACTGATGAACCACAGCCAAAGCAAATTGCCAGAAGTCAAGCCCTCAACCTGTTCAGAGACTAAATACTGATTCAGGGGTCAAGAGTCCACAAAGCCAAGAAGGCCAAAGTATAAAAAGAAAGCAAGGTCCAACATAAAAATACAACAAAGACAAACTCAGAAGTCAGCTCCTAAGCCTATAATTATCCCAAACTCAGATGCCAAAATGCTAGTGCAAGAACCCATACAGCACTCCGGGCAAGATGTAAACACCAGAGCCCAGGTATCCTATTATAGAAAGACATAGATATTTTAATGCAGCTGAAAAAATTAAAACCAACTTTCTGAAGATAATAGAGATCTTTAAAGAAGAAATGAAAAAGATACTTAAGGAAATCCAGAAAAAGACATACAGAAAATTGGAGGAAAGGAATAAACCCCTTAAGGGATACATAGAAAATAAGAGAAAAAAATAAAAAGGTGAAGAAAATGATCCAAGACCAGAAAATAGATGAGATAAAAAAAATGAGGTAATTCAGGTAATGAAAAATCTAAGTAAGTGGACAGAATCTAGATATGCAAGCATTATCGACAGAATATAAGAAATGAAAGGAATAGATTCATCAGTCAATCAAAATATTCAGTCTGAAAATTTTCTAACGCAAAACATCCAGGAATTCTGGGACACTATAAAAGACCAAAAATAATAATAATAGCAGTAGAAGAAGTAAAAGATTCTTATTTCAAATGCTCAGAAGATATTTTCAATAAAATCATAGAATATAATTTTCATAACCTAATAAAAGAGATTTTTATAAATATAATAGACTCTTGGGAAGACCAAATAGATTGGATTAGGAAAAAAGCCCTCCTCCAATAAATAACAATGAAAACACTAAATATAAAGATTAAAGAAAATTATTAAAAGCTGCAAAGAAAAAGGCCCAGTAACATATAAAGGCAGACTTTTAGAATTCTTGATTTCTCAGCAAAGACTCTAAAAGACAGAAGACCCTGGAATATGTATTGCAGACTCTAAGGGACAACAGATGTCATCACAGAGTACTATACACAGAAAAAAAAAAATAGAAAACAAAATAGTCCACAACAAAACCAAATTTAAACAATATAAGTCCACTAATCTTGCACTACAGAAGATACTAAAAAGAAAACTTTAATCCAAGGAAGTTGAAAACATGCCCCAAAATTCCAGAAAATAAATATTTCCACACCAGCAAAACCAAAAGAAGGGAACACACACACACACACACACACACACACACCCATTACCAAAATAAAAATTACAAAAATTAACAATCTTTGCTCATTAATATATCTCAAAATTAATGGGCTCAATTTTCCCCTAAAAAGACACAGGGTAACAAAATGCATGTGAAAACAGCAACCATTATTCTCCTGCATATAAGAAACACACTTCAACATAAAAAATAAAGGTAAAGCAGACCAAAGAGCTAGCAAAATGTTGTCCAAGAAAATAGACCCAAGTTACAAGCCAGTGTACCCATTCTGATAACTAACAAAATAGATTTTCAATCAAAATTAATAAAAAAATTATAAGAAGAGAACGTCACACTCATCAAAGGAAAAATCCAACAAGATGACTTCATATTTCTAAACATTTATTCCCCTAATGCAAGGCCACTCAGATACATAAAAGAAAATTTATTGAAGTTTAAATCTCACATAGAACCACACACAATAATAATGGGAGACTTCAATACCTCACTCTCATCATTGGACAGGTTGTGAAAAACAGAAACAAAACAGAAATAGTAGAAATAATCAATGTTATAAATCAAATGGACCTAATAGATACCTACAGAATATTTCTCACAAAAACAATAGAATGTACCTTCTTTTCAGCACCTCAACAGACTTTCCCAAAAATTGATCATATACTTGGACACAAAGCAAATCTCAAAATATGCAAGAAAATTGAGATAACCCCTTGTATCTAATCAGACCTGCATGGATTAAAGCTAGCACAACAAGAAAACAATAAAAAGCCAACAACCCCTGGAAACTAAACAACTAGATACTGAATGGCCATGGGTGAATAAAGAAATAAAGAAATTAAAAACTTTCTAGAATTCAATGAAAACTAATGCACAACATATCCAAACATATAGGAAACAATGAAATTGAAGATATGAAGAAAGTTCATAGTATTAAGTGCCTACCTAAAAAATTAGAGAGATCTCACACTAGCAACTTAACAGAACAACAAATTTCTAGAACCGAAAATAAGCAAATACAATCAAAAGGAATAGAGGTTGTAAATAATCAATCTTGATGCTTACATCAGTAAAATAGGAAAAAAGAGAACATTGCAGAAAATGAAATGGTAAGTTTGTTGTTTGATAAAAATCTACTCAATTAACAAACACATATCCCAACTAACTAAAAGAGGAAAAGAAAAAGAGAGGAAATATCTGAAATAATAAATCAGAAATGAAAAGAGGGACATAACAACAGAGAAGGAGGAAGTCCAAAAATCATTAGCTCTGACTTTAAATACCTGTACTCCACAAAACAGGAAAGTCTATTTAACAGAAAAGGACAATTTTATTGACAGATACCACCTACCGAAATGAAATCAAAGTTAGATAAACCATTTTAATTGACCAATAACCCCTAAGGAAATAGAAATAGACATTAAAATCTTCCAACCAGAAAAGCATAGGGATGGGTGGCTTTGGCAAAGAATTCTATCAGACTTTCAAAAAAGTCCTAACACTAGTACTTTTCAAATTATTTCACAAACTAGAAACAGAAGAAGCATTGCCAAATTCACTTTATGAGGCCACAGTTACCCTGATAATAATCACACAAAGTCTAAAGGGGAAAAAAAGGAAGAATTTTTAGAACATTTTCCTTCATGAATATTCCTGCTTAAATTTTCAATAAAATACTCACAAACAAAATCAATGAAGACATAATAAAAAATCATTCATATGAGAATGTAGGGTCCCAGAGATGAAAGTATGGTTCAACATATGAAAGTATATATCAATGTAATTTGGCATGTAACCAAACTGAAAAGTAAATCCACATGATCCCTTCAGTGGAGGCTGAAAAAGCCCTTAAAAAAATTCAACACCCCTTTATAATGTAAGTCTTGGATACAAGGCTTGGATAATAAGACAATATAGGACAAACATATTAAATGCAGAGAAACTTAAACTAAAAGCATAGACAAGACAAGGTTGTCCACTTTCTAAATATCTATTCAATATAGTACTTGAAAATTTAGCTAGACCATTAATACAAAGGAATTACATATTATATACACTAGAAAGGAAGAAATCAAAAAATTTCTATTTGCAGATGACATGAAAGTATCATTAGCAACCTCTGAAATTCTTCCAGAGAGTACCTACAGATAATGAGGCTATTCAGTCAAGTAGCTGGGTACACTATTAACTCCAAAAAACATTAGGATTCCTCCTAAATACAAATAATAACTTGCTAAGAAATAAATCAGGGGAAAATACCCTTCACAGTAGCTACAAATAATATGAAACATCTTGGCATAGTTCTAACCAAGCAAGTAAAAAATCCATATGACAAAAACTTCAAGTATCTGAAGAAAGAAGTTGAAGAAGGTATCAGAAGAAAGAAAAATTTCCCATGCTCATGGATGAGTAGGTTAAACATAGTATATATGGTAATAATAGTAAAAGCAATCTACAGAATCATCACAGTTTCCATCAAAATTCTGTCAAAACTCTTTACAACCTTTTAAGGAACAATACTCAACTTCATATGTAAAATGAAAAAGGCCAGTATAATGGAAACAATCCAGTACAATAAAAAGAACTTCTAGAGGTATCATGATCCCTGATTTCAAACTTCACTACAGAGTAATGATAATGGCCTAAGAGCAAAGTGGTTGAACAAGGGAATCAAATTAAAGACAAAGAAATAAATCCACACCTATGAATACTTTATTTTTGATAAAGAAACCAGAAGTATACAATAAAAATAAAGAAAGAAAGAAAACATCTTCAACAAATGGTTGCCGGTCTAACTGGATGTCTGCATGTGGAATGCAAATAGATCCATATTTATCACCCTGCACACAACCCAAGTGCAAGTAGATCAAAGACCTCAACATAAAACCATAAACACTAAACCTGATAGAAGAGAAATTGTGGAATAGTCTTTAAGCACAAGAGATAACTTCCTGAATAAAACACCAATATCTTGCGCACTAAGATCAAAACTTTTAAATAGGACCTTATGAAACTGAACAGATTCTGTAAGGCAAAAGGCATTTTCAAGAGGACAAAATGGCAGCCTACAAAAAAAATAAATAGATCTTCAACAATCCCTCATTTGACTGAGGGCTGATATTAAAAAAATATAAAGAACACAGCAAACTGGATATCAATAAAATAACACACTTAAAAGTGAGATGCAGATATAAACAGATAATTCTTAATGGAGAAATCTCTAATGGCTGAGAAGCACTTAAAGAAATGCTCAATGTACTTAGTTATCAGGGAAATGCTAATCAATCAAAATGTCTGCCACATTCTATCTTACACCTATCAGAATGCCTAAGATCAAAGACAAAAGTGACAGCTCATTTTGGCCAGGATAAGGGGTAGGGGGAACATTTCTTAATTGCTGGTAATAGTGCAAACTTGTACCACCACTTTGCAAATCAATACGCCAATTTCTCAGAAAATAGAAAATCTATTTACTTCAAGAAGCAGCTATACTAGTCCTGGGAATATATCCAAAGGACTTACCACCATATCACAATGACACCTAATTAACAATGCTTTGTTTATATTAGGCAGAAATTAGAAACATATTAGAAAATTTGGTACAGTTACACATGAAATTTTATTCAGCGATTAAAACAATGATATTATCAAATTTGTTTGCAAATGGATGGAGCTAAAAAAGATCTTCCCAAGTGAGGTAGCCCTCATCCTGAAAGACAAATATGGTATATAATCACCTATAAATTTTTGCCATAGTAAAGGATAGCCATGTTATAATCCACAGACCCAAAGAAGCTAAATAAAAATAATGGCTCAAAGATGAGAGCAGAAAATGAGGGCTAAGGGGGGCTCAGGGATGATAGGGATTTGCAATATGACAGTTGTGAACCTTACTGAGAAAAGGAAATGGAATAGACATAGCAAGTGCTAGGAAGAGGGGAGTTGACCTCGATGAGGGAGTAGGATGGGAATGAAAACAAGAAGGATCTGGGATGAAGAAGATGGAAGGAGAGAGTACTGGAAGAGACAACTGGAATGGGAAAGCACCTTTGGGATGAGTTAGAAACCTAAGGCAATGGAAACTCCTAGGAATATATGAGGGTGTCCCTAGCTAAGACTCCTAGATATGGAAGATATGGAGCCTGAACCAGTCATCTCCTCTAACTAGGCAGGACTTCCAATGGAGAGATTGTGACACCAACCCAACCATAAAACCTACGACCTACAATTTGTCCTGCCTTCAAGTTGTAGAAGGAATTTTTTTTATATTTTATTAATTTATTCATATTACATCCCAATGGTTATCCCATCCCTTGTATCCTCCCATTCCTCCCTCCCTCTCTTTTTCTCCTTACTCTCCTCCCCATGACTGTGACTGAAGGAGACTTCCTCCCCCTTTATATGCTCATTAGGGTATCAAGTCTCTTTTTGGTAGCCTGCTATCCTTACTCTGAGTGCCACCAGGTCTCCCCATTCAGGGGACATGGTCAAATATGGGGCAAGAGAGATCGTGTGAAAGTCAGACCCTACTCTCCACTCAATTGTGGAGAATGTCCTGTCCATTGGCTAGATCTGGGTAGGCATTTGAAGTTTACTGCATGTATTGTCCTTGGCTGGTGCCATAGTTTGAGCGGGACCCCTGGGCCCAAATCTGCCTATCATAATGTTCTTCTTATAGGTTTCTAGGACCCTCTGGATCCTTCTGAATTGCCATTCTCCCATGCTTCTCTCATCTAGAGTCCCAATAGGATGTCTTCTTCTCTGTCCCAGTTTCCTGGTAAGTGAAGGCTTTCATGAGACATGCCCCTTGGGCTAGTGTGCAGATATAAGTGAGTATATACCATTTTACTCTTTCTGCTTCTAGGTTATGATCATTTCTATTTCAATCCATTTGTCCACAAATTTTGGTAATTCCTTGTTTTTAATTGCTGAGTAGTATTCCATGGTGTAAATGAACTACAGATTCTTTATCCATTCTTCTACTGAGGGACACTTAGGCTGTTTCCATCTTCAGCCTATTATGAATAAGGCTGCTATGAACATGGTTGAGAAAATTTTCTTGTTGGTTGTGGGATCATCTTCTGGGTAGATTCCAAGGAGTGGAATAGCTGGGTCTTGAGGAACCCCTATTCCCAATTTTCTGAGATAGTGCCAGATAGATTTCCAAAGTGGCTGTAGTAGTTTGCATTCCCATAAGCAATGAAGGAGTGTTCCTCTCTCTCCACATTCTTGCCAGCGTGTGGTGTCACTTGAATTTTTGATCTTATGTATTTTATACCATCTAAACTGGCTTAAAGAAAGACAAGTATTTCATTTGTATATACAAAGACAGGAAAATCATCTTTAATTGATGCATGACCTTGCCCATCCTATGCCTATTTTGATTGCAGAGCTGTATATTGCTTATAAAAGTTTATATGTTTATATATTCAAAGGACCAAACACCAACAGAATAAGAACAACCTTGACATGACTCATCCTCAAGTCTGCTGAAAAGTATGCTGAAACACATTCTTTTTAGCTTCACACATAATCCATCTACAGCTTGATGCAGTTGCTATTCCATCAAAGCTTGCTTACATGACAATCTCCAGGAAAGCTGCTGATCCCAATTGGTCCTCTCTTTCAGACTGTTCCAAATATAGCTTTATTTAAGCCTTCATTTTCACAACATTTGGAGACTGTGCAAGAAATGTTAGCTTAGCTTTCCTAACCATTTTACCAAATTTCTTCTGCCACCCAAAGTTATCCTATTCACCAAATCAACAGTAAACAATATCAAGGATGATGTTCCATTTCCAAAAGTTGAAGTGCGTAGGGTTTGGTTTTTTTGTTTGTTTGTTTGTTTGTTTGTTTGTTTTTTGTTGTTTTTTTTGACTGATGTTTGTAATTATAAAGGGATTGATTATAACTTTTCATGGTCTTAATAAGTGCGAAAGCAAGGTATAGGAACTTAGACTCAAGGATTTCCTTCTTCCTTGTTTTTTTCTTTGTCTTCCTTTCCTTCTTCTGTAAGGCTTGAGAACAAAAAAGAGAAAAATAGGAATATAATACAAGAATTATAGAACAGAATATATATTGAATCTGCTCTTAAGTAAAGAACTTTTGATATTCTCAAATATCTTTAATAAATTGGTATAGAATTTTTATGTTGCTAAGAAACAAGATTATTTTTGATACATTGGTAGAGATTATTATATATTTATAAAATTTTTAACTAATTTTGATATATATATATATATATATGTATATATCTCTACTCTTATATTAGTTATTGCACATTTGTAGTTCATTTAAAAATACAAGGTGTAGTTGGGTATAATGACACATACCTGTAATACCAGAATTTAAGGAAGCAGAGGCAGACGGATCTCAGTAAGTTAAGTAAAAGGCCATCCTGTTCTTCAGAGAGGTCAGGACAGCCAAGGCTACACAGAAAAACTCTGTCTCGAAAAAACAAACTAACACAATGAAAAACAAGGTTTACTTCAATTACACTCAAAATATGCTATTACAAACAGTTTAAGTTAATTAAGCAATGCAGCTTAATATTTGGTCCATCAAACTCAAGGTCATATCAAGCACTAATCTATTCTATGATAAAATATACATCCTAGGTTAAGCAGACAGTGAATATCGAGAAATAAACAATGTTTTTCTATTCAGAGAATCCCAGAGACCTGCTTTTATTATTTTAATCAGTTTCTGGCAATGTTATATATCAGTTCCCTGCTGCACCTCATTCAACTTGAAAGGAGATGATGAGTTGACATCAAAGAATCTCAAATAGAAGGTGTCTTCAATTGTGGTAAACCACCCACTGGGGAAAAAAGTAAAATTCTCTCACTTGACGTTAGATGGAATGCTGTCTGAAAAAAAAAAAAAACCTGAATAAGGGGAAGTCTACTGCCAAGCTCTGCTAAGGCAGGATAAGCAAGGTCTTAACCATTACTGCTTCACACATATGTCTGTCATTTATGCAAGGCCAGAATGCTGAAGATTTATATTCTAATGATATAGTGGAAATTTATGTGGTTGTCCAGGCAGCAAGCTGTCTCTCAATTCTTAGATTTGAACTCTGCTTCCCAGCACTTCCTTCATACTTAGTTAATATTTTTTCCTTCTTAAGTATCTGATAAGGATGAAGACTAACAAGTTGTAGTCTCACAATTAATATTATGAGTTCATGTCTAAGAAGAAGTTTTTAGGTTGATAATTCAAATAGAAAATAATTAGGTACAGAACTCTAAACTTATCAAGATAGGATAGGTAATAGAATATTTTACTAAATTGTCAAACTCATATGGACTAGACATTGTTAAGGTAAATCATACCTAATGGGTATAATAACTGTTTCATGATTATTATTTTGTGTTAGCTTTTTATTGAAAGTAGAAGAGCATTTTATTGAACTAAAAACAAGAATTCTAGAAGAAATATTTTGTGTATTGTATGGCTGTATCACCTGCCAATAAAAAATATGATTGCCTAATGCTTAAGCAGAAAATGGAATGTGGAACAACCAGCAGGATAAAGGAATTCTGGAGCAGATCCAAGTATGGGAGATTTTCCAGAAATATGTGAAGAGGATGTACATAGGGTGCCTGAGCCCAGGGAACCTGCCATGTGGCAGATTGTAGATTAGAATAAATTGATTATTTTAAGTTATGAGCTAGTCAGAGAAAAGCCTAGCTTTATAACCTAGGTATTTGTAAAATAATAATTGATTTTCATGAGTCATTATTCTGGGAGTGTGGAGCTGGAAGGAAAAACCTCCTACTACAAGATGATATGCTGGCAGGCAGAGAAATTGTATGAGTGGCCAATCAGTGTATAGTCTGTAGGATTTTATCTTTTACAAACCTACTTTATTTTGGCCTCTTTTTGCATATACCTCCCTTCCAGCCCACCTACCCTAGATAGGAGAGAAAAAGTTAATGGAGACAGGAGAGGTAGAACTTTTTAGACTCAGTTCCTTGAGTAGATAACAGTCTTTTTTTTTTTTTTCAATATTGAAGGATAGCTGTTAAGAAGCAATCCAGAACTTTAACAAATGCAACCACAATCACAACAGCTGATACTGGGGACCTTAAAGTATTCTCTGGAAATTTTTGAAGCAGAAAGCTAAATAGTCAAATGATGAAAAGTGATGCTAAAGCCAAAAAGCCAAGGTTCTGGTTTGAGGATTATACATATCTTCTCACAGTGTCTGCACTATGATGGTACTCTTCTAGTAGACAAACATCACATGTCCTCTTATAAATCTATTTCCAGCAGACACACACCACACCCACTCACACAAGTCTGTTTCATATCCCACACTTGGGATTAAAACAAAAACATGTTTACATTCACTACAATGGTCTAGATTGAGACTGGTGCCATGAGAAGTAAACCACCGCCAACATTACGCAGAATGCAAGCAGCCAGAGGATGGATAGTACATAGAACCTTCAGAAAACTTAACAGAAATGGTAAAAGAAAAAAGAAGAAAAAAAAAGTATGATATTCAGCTATACTCATAGATTGTAGATCTGCTTCTAGCCCAGTTGTCATTAAAGAGACTTCACCCAGCAACTTATGGAAACAAGTACAGAGACCTACAGCCAATCATTAGGTGGAACTTTGAGAATCCTGAAGAAGATGAAGAGGATGGAATGTAGGAGTGTTAATGCCTCTCTGCAGTTCTGAGAAAGGGTAGGGGTAGGGCTTTTGGGGCTGGATGCAGAACCCCTTCCAGTTCATTTCATCTCACTGGTCATCTAGCTGATGGCTCAAGCAACTGATTAGGATTGAAAGAAGAAAGAGGGAAGGAAGCCTAGGGTTCCTTCTATAGAGACTGGCTGTACTGCTGCCAAGGAGGAAAATTAAACTCACCACAATTTTCTTACCACTGAGGCTGTGAAAGGAACTTCTAGCCAGGAACTTTAGGAGGATTCTAAAAGGAGGCTCTTTGATCTACAGATAGGCCTTTTTGAGATTTCCAATAAGCTAATGCAAACTTAGGCCAGTTAGCCATAGAAAGTTTATGGTAAGGCCCTGAGTCTGCTAAAACATTTGCAAATCTGCAGGGAAATAAGAAAAATAAAGAGAAATAGAAAATAAACCACTCATATACACATAACATTCAAGAGAAAAGTGGATGAAGTTAGACATATTAACTTCAACTGGATGAAGTTGAGTTTCAAAATTCAAACATCATTTATTGTTGGTCACCATACCTAAACTTATGAAGAAAGAGAATTACCTCCTAGTAAAAAAAAAAAACAAAACAAAAAAACCAGCAATTAATCACAAAAACAAATGGATTCTAAAACACAACAGGTTACAGGTTTTAAAGCTAAATGTTTCTTATCTACGTAGCCATTACATAAATTCACAGTGAGTTCAAAGTGACAAAGATTGACAAGACCTAAAGTTAACAGTGTCTAAATCTTACAAGACTTTTCTAGTAGGACTAACAGAGCTACACATTTCCCAGCTATCTCTTCATTCATCATGAGTACAGGACAATACTTTTATCTATCTTTCAGTCTAAGAAATAGAGTAAATTTAAAATGAGAGCAAAGTGACAAGGTATAAGGAATTCTAACTGAACAATTTGTATACTTAGACATTAAGGTTCTTGCTTAATATAGACCCCATTATATCTTAGGTTTGTGGTGGGTTTAAACAAACATGCCTATATTTATGGTGAATACCAGGATTTGTGGTGCCATCTGGAGTGAAGGCATATCAGAGTCCACAAATCTGCTTCAAATCTCTTGCCTAGTGAGGCATCTGGAGGTCCAAAAAGGTATTTATTATAGTCATAGACTCTCAAAAATTGTTTTAGAAGATCTAAAATAATTTAACTTTTAAAACTATTTGAATCAAATTAGGAATTCTATAATCAGTGATTAATTCATCTGAATCATGCTCAAGAATAGCCTATAAAAAGTTTGCTCAATCAGAGCTGGTCAATTCCCAGAAAGTGATAGTTCATACCAATGCCAGATATTTTTTTCTTTTTTTGTTTTTTGAGACAAGGTTTCTCTATGTAACCTTGGCTGTCCTAGCCTCACTTTGTAGACCAGGCTGGCCCTGAATGCTGGGATTAAAATCACAGGCCACCACACCCAGCTCTAATGAGAGATTTTAAAAGATGCAGCAGTGTACAATTGACCAGGTTGTCAGATGTTGGAAGCAATTCTGGGGTGCACCATGGTAAAGACCTTGCAAAATACTGGATCTCTTCCAGAGATCTCTGCTGCCTACTAAGCTTCCCTAAATCAATGGCTCTTGACATCAGGTCATAGAATGGATGCATTTTTGGGGTACATCATCATAGAGACCTTACAAAATATCAAATCACCTCCTAGAAAACCCACAGGTCTAATGAGCTCCTTTAACAGGATGACTCTTGGCATAGGATTCAATGGCTTCAAGTACACCCTAAGAATACCCACAGAATCACATAGTATGAATCAATAGGGATTTTCAGTGACTGAACTTCCAGTGAGGGAGTATGCCTGGAACTGACCTAAGACCTCTGCCGGTATGTTAGAGTTGTATAGCTTGGTCTTCTTGTGTGAATACTAACAGTGGGAGCAGGAGCTATCTGAAACTGTTGCCTGCCTTTGGGACCCCTTTCCCCTACTAGATTGTCTCATCTAGTGTTAATAGGAGAGGATGTATGTAGTCTTAGAGGAACTTGATAGGCTATGGCTGGTTGACATCTATAGAAAGTGACATTTTCTGAAGAGAAATGGAGGAAGAATGAATGGGGAATTAGGGTAGAAGAAAATGGGTAGGACAGAAAGAAAGAAAGAAAGAAAGAAAGAAAGAAAGAAAGAAAGAAAGGGAGAAAAGTCTCTGGTTGAGAAATAAAATGAAAATAAAAAAATAAGTATCTCTATTGTGAGATCAAGAAAAAAATAAGTTACTAAACTAACCTGGGCCCACGGTGGCTCACAGACACTGAACCACCAACCAAAGAGCATGCATAGTCTGGACCCAGGCTACTTAACACACATAGAGCAGATGTCTAGTTTGTTATCATGTGGGTGCCCTATCAATTGGAGGGGAGATTATCTCTGACTTTTTTTGTCTGTCTTTGGATCCCTTCCCTGTAGTGGTGCTACCTGGTCTGGCCTCAGTTTAAGAGGATATGATTAGTCTGGCTGCAACCTGCTGTGCCATTTCAGAGTGGTGCCCATGTGTGACCTCCACTTCTGTGAGGAAAAGACAATGGAGGAATTGAGGGGGATGTGAGTATGAGAATACAACCAGGAGAAGAGAATTGTGGGGGCTGTGATCAGAATGTAAAATAAATACATAGAAAAATAAGTTACATAATTTCTTACTTCAAGATGAAGGATCAAGGATGTTGTCACAAACCAAACCAAGCAAAACCAAACTCTAATATTATAAATAACTCAATATTGAATGTCTGGTCTTCACTCAGAATCTTCTGAGTTTCTCCAAATAGTTTGAGTCACTTCTTTGGTACTTCCATCCACACTGCTTGTCTTCTAGGCTCTGGCTAGTTTCATTCAACTACTGGTCATGTTTTTCATGGTAATTTAATGGTACTGGCAGCTCTAAAACTCTATGGTCTTCTTCTGCAACTGCCTTGTGCATTCACCAATGGCCTATTATAGGCTCTCTTCATTTGCCAAATATCAAATTTTCTGCATGACTCCTTCAGACCTTGACCTTGAACTGCTCCTGAGGTTGGACATTCATTTGTGGCCTCTCCTGATCAATCAGTATCATATAAATCATGGATCAATCACCTGATTAGAATGACAGAATTCTAATTTAAAATAGCAAATAGTCCTGATAAGGTCTTTAAAGTTGCTGAAACTTCATAAACTAGGCTTTGATCTTCTGCACTGTTGTCATCATTCTTATCTTCTAAGCTCTTTTGAAACTACTAAGAATGAATTATATGTATCTTTTTTAAAATGTAAGATGTTATAATCAACATAGACAGTATTATGTATTACTATGGCATTTTCAAATGTTTGTTTTTATTGATTCCCTCAACTTCCTCCTTCCTTCATCTCTTGAGGCATCCCCCACTGAACATTTCAATTCACTTCCAATCACATCCTTTTTATCTTTTTACATGTATCTTATTGTTATCCCTTCCTTCCTTAATACCTCACTTTGTATTCTTTCAAGTTTTATAGCATATACTTACTTACATATATGGACAGAAACACTGTATGATAGAAAACACATATTTGTTTTTCTAAATCTGAATTATCTTTCTCAAAATTAATTTTAATATATAACCAGTTTCTAGAAAAATATTTTTTATTCATTTTAATTAAGTTAAATTCTATTTGTATATGTACCATATTTTTATTATTATTGCATCAGTTGATGCATAGTTAGGCTGGATAGGAGTTCTGACATTGTGAGTAGAGCAGGAATAAGCCCAGATATAGAAATGTCTCAGCATTATGATAGAGTATTGGCTATATGCTTAGAAGTGTTATACCTGAATTATATTTTAGTTCTCTTTTTAATTTATTGAGAAACCTCTGTATTAATTTAAAAGTCCAAGTATCTGTGAGCTATTATGTTATAACAATAATTTACTAACAGTCCCGTAGAATTGTCATCCAACTAAGTATAGCTACACACATTAATGCCACTACCTAGAAAAAATTGATAATATAAGAAAGCCAAGAAACTTTTAGTGAATCTGAAAACTTCTTAAATATCACATATATTTGTTACAGATTATTAAGTTTTGTAGAAATTAGTTCATTAATAATTTTAATTTATCTATGTCTTAGTTTTCTTATTTGAAAAGGTAATATAAATCTAGTATATCTAATGCAAAATAAAAATCTAAAGAGTAGAATAGATTTTATAGTATCAATATGTACACATATATGATACCAGTGGTAAGGTTACACATTTTCCCTCTAAATAGAAACCTACCAATAGCTACAATATTTACTAATTACCGTTAACATTGTTATGGGCTGCTTATTATTGGTTCAGTTTACATTAACCATGAATGTCTTTTGGGCGAGTTATGTTTGATGCACTTCAGTTTCATTCTAGTTCATTAGTGACAATTAATAAATATATGAAAATTATTTCCACAATAAAAATGCACTATTTTATGCTTCTGCTATATCTTGTGTGAAATATACCATTCAATGTATTCTCTAATATATAGTAATCATATCTCACTATATAAATTTTCTTATTAATTATATCTTATTACTTTTATCTGTCCTCTACCTGCAAATACAGTGGAGGTATGCAAGACATACATATTTTCTTCTTTATCTCCTATTTACATTTGCTTAGAGCAATTGAAGTACTTCATAAATAAAATACTGCTTATTAATAAGTAGTAATCAGGTGATGAACTTTCAGTTAAAGATGTAGTTTCTCTGAAAGATAGTAATGAAAGGATGACCATTCTGTGGCAAAAGTCAGAAGCATGGAAATTACCAGAACTTTTGATAGCTTATTGATGAAAAAAATGTTACCTATTAAATTTACAGTAAATATCAGACAATACTTTCAGCTTTCCCAGTTATGCAATGTCTAGCAACTTCTAATTCCCTCAATTTAACAAAAGTTCCTTTGATAAGATGTTTCGAAGTGGGCATTACATATTTCAATATATATTGAATAGAACTTTTATATTTAATTAAATATTTTATTTCTACTTAGTATATTTAATTTTTTTTTATTTTATATGAGTGCAGTTTTTGCCTCCATGAATGCATGCCGGATGCTCATGGAAAAGAACACAGGGTATTGTTCTATTCCCTGTAACTAAGGATCCCAATAGTTGTGTACATCCATGTGTGCTGGAAACTAGACCCAATTCCTCTAGAATAACAGCAAGTGATGTTAATGGCTGAAAGATCTGTCCATCCTGCAGTTCTAATACTAACATGTTTCTTAAAAGTAAAAACTGAGCTTATTACTTATTATATAAAAATAAAATAGGGTAGCATATTAGGATATAATGTCCACAAGACAGGAACTATCCTAAACAATGGAATAACTTTTGATACTGGGATGGAATCAAACAGATAACCATTTTTTTTGAATATTTGCCAAATCACAAATTATGTAATGAATAATTCAGTTTTAAGCAAAACATAGTGACTAGCAGAGATTAGTTTTAAAATCTATGTGATTGTCAATGGGAAGTTACAATGAATCCATCAAATTCTAAACTGAGAACTTTAGAGTGAAACATAACTGCCTCTTTATAGCCACCCTGTATCCACTATGATTTCTGAATATTTTCAAGTAAGTTGCTGGTTACTTTCACTATCTATATATGGAAAAGTAAGCCTCTGCTAGGTGAAAGGCTATCAACCTGGATCTGCTACGATTTCTTGTAGTGTCTCTAGATTAACAATACTCAGAATGCTAAGAGCAAAGAGATCAAGATGAGAGTCACAGGTATTATCAGGTGATAGCTGGAGTCTGACCTACAAAATTTGTCAGTAATAGATAGGCATGATGAGGATGTGGACATAATTATTAATCAGGCATTCAAATAAATTGATAAAAATGTGTTGAAAAATTACAAGAACACAATTATATGAAACTTCTTAAATTTTATTACTAAGTTTAGTGAATTTAATAAATTGACTACATCAACAAACAAGCATACACAAATACACACTTTTCTGTCCCTTTCATTGTGATTTCAGTTGACTGTCATTCTTCTACTCTACAATAATGGACTTCTATCCCTCTGGAATATTAAAACAAAATAAACTCCTCAATGTGAAAAATCTTCACTTTTTGGAATACAATCACAGTAACAGAGAAGTAACCAATATAGTTTTCTAAATATTTTATAATGTCATAAGATAGAAGGGGAGAACATTATAGATTTTTATATTATAATATATATTTGTATTTAAATTATTTCATGGACTTTGTTGTTATTTGCCACAAATTTGCACATGCCATGTCTTCATTAACTTTCTGCTTAAAATGTATCTTTAATTTTCTGGTAATTTCTCTTTTACCCACAAGTCAATTCAGAACTTCTTGCATAACTTGTAATAGTTGGACTATTTCTAAATATCTTTAACTTATTTATTTCTGGCTTAATGATTTAATGGTCAAAAACATTTAGAGAATCATTTTATCATTTGAATTATATTTAGTTTACTTTAGTATCCAAGGTATGTGAATATTTTATCAGTTTTCACATCTTAATAATTTACCATATCTTTATAATCATTTGATACTCTAGAGTTTATGTAGTAACTTAGCAAGTATATTTTACATATATCTCCTACAAAATCTGTGAGTGATTAAGACAAATTCCATGTTTCTTCTTACTATTTTAAATTAATTTTATACTTATTGCATTACTAAATTTTTGTCACTACAAATTAAACTAAAATAATTGATTTTTCATAATAGTTCAAAAGCTTTTAATTTTCTATTGTTCATAATACACCAATATCTCTCAACAATGTAACTTATCTCTCATTTTATATTAAAACTTTTTTATGTTATTCAATCTTTATTTAAAAATTTACATACAAAGTATTTTGGTTACATTCTTTCCCTATGCCCAAATACTTCCACAGCCTCCCTACTGAACTTCAAAGTATGCTACCTTTCAAAATAAAAATCAAAGTATGGCAACCTCTTTTAAGCTGGCCAACAACTCCTGGGAATGAGCTTCCCTGGAGTGTGGTTTTACTCAGTGGTACAACATTTAAAAATGTGGTTTTCTCTTTCCACAGAAGTAGAAATTGGGGGGATTGATCCAAGATGGCGGCGAGCAGTGTGGACCATGTTTGGAGGCTCCAGGGAACAATTCAGGGAATTGCACAGATTTCTGAGCCTGGAACACCGAGGTCCCCACACGACGGCAGTGGGAGAGCTCCATGGTTCGGAGGGACCAGGCTGTGGAGGACCTGAATGCCCCTGCACAAGGGAGGAGGGTGGATTTTCTTGGATCAGAGAAGCAGCAGCAGAGGCAGCAGCAGCAGTGGAACCAGCGGCAGCAGCGGCACCAGCGGCAGCAGATCATGAAGCAACCATTAAAGAAAATGCCAAAACTGGAAAACTCCTGACACAAAACATCCAAGAAATTAAGGACACTATGAAAAGAAGAAATCTGAGGATAATAGGCATTGAAGAAAGAGAAAATATCAGACTCCAAGGCCCAGAAACTATTCTCAACAAAATCATAGAAGAAAGTTTTCCAAATCGAAAGAAAGAGATGCCTATAAAATACAAGAGGCCTACAGAACATCAAATAGAATTGACCAGAAAAGAAAAACTGCCCGCCACATAATAATCAAAACACAAAACATACAAAACCAAGAAAAAATATTAAAAGCTGCAAGGGAAAAGGGCCAAATAACATTTAATGGCAAACTTATCAGAATTACACCTGACTTTTCAGCAGAGACCATAAAAGCCAGAAGGGCCTGGACAGAGATCCTGAAAACCTTAAGAGACCACAGATGCCAGGCCAGACTACTTTACCCAGCAAAACTATGAATAACCGTTGATGGAGAAAACTAAATATTGCATGAAAAACACAAATTCAAACAATACCTATTCACAAATCCAGCTTTACAGAAGGTACTAGAAGGAAAACTCCATCCCAAAGGGTCAAGCTACAACCAAAACTACCCAGGAAATAGATAACTATACCATGGGAAAAAACACAGATACACAAATGCTCGACTAGAAGCAACATCAAAATTAAGACTCTTAACAGTCACTGGTCATTAATATCTCTCAACATCAATGGTCTCAATTCTCCAATAAAAAGACACAGACTAACTGAATGGGTGCATAAACAAGATCCAACATTCTTCTGCATTCAAGTAACACATCTCACCCATAATGATAGGCATTACCTAAGGGTAAAAGGTTTAAAAAATATTCCAAGCAGATGGTCACAAGAAGCAAGCAGGCATAGCCATTTTAGTATCAAACAAAATAGACTTTCAAACAAAATTAATCAAAAGGGATGAGGAAGGAAACTTCATACCCATCAAAGGTAAAGTCAACCAAGATGACATCACAATTCTGAACATCTATGCTCCCAATACAAGGGCACCCACATTTGTAAAAGATCTGCTAAAAGAGCTTAAACCACACTTCGATTCCTAAACAATAATAGTGGGAGACTTCAACACACCACTCTCACTGAAGGATAAGTCATTGAAACAGAAACTAAGCTGAGAAATAACATCATTAACCAATGCCATGGGTCAAATGGATCTAACAGATATCTGTAGAAACTTTCACCGAAACAAGAAAGAATATACCTTCTTCTCTGCATCCCATGGAACCTTCTCCAAAATTGATCACATCGTACGTCACAAAGCAAGCCTCAATAGATACAAGAGGATTGAAATAATACCTTGTATCCTATCAGATCACCATAATCTTAGGCTGCAACACAACAACAACAGAAATAACAAAAAGCCTACACATACTTGGAAACTAAACAACTCTCTGCCAAATGACACCTGGGTTAGGGAAGAAATAAAGAAAGAAATCAAAGAGTTCCTGAAATTCAATGAAAATGAAGGAACAACATACCCAAATTTGTGGGATACATTGAAAGCAGTGCTAAGAGGAAAATTCATAGCACTAAGTGCCTTTAAAAAGAAATTGGAAACATCGCACATAAGCATCTTAATGACACAACTGGAAGCCCTAGAAAAAAAAAAGAAGAAGAAACACCCAAGAGGAGTAGACGTCTGGAAATAATCAAATTCAGGGCTGAAATTAACAAATTAGAAACTAAGAAAACAGTCCAAAGAATCAACAAAACCGAGAGCTGGTTCTTTGAGAAAATCAACAAGATAGACAGACAGCCAAACTAACTAAAAGGCAAAGAGACAGTATTGAAATCAACAAAGTAGAAATGAAAAGGAGACATAACAACAGACACTGAAGAAATACAAAGAATCATAAGATCCTACTTTGAAGGCATATACACCACAAAATTTGAAAATCTAAGGGAAATGGATGATTTTCTTGATCAATTTACTTGCCAAAGTTGAGTGAAGAACAGATAAACATGCTAAATTGTCCCATTTCTGCCACAGAAATGGAAGTAATCATTGACAGTCTCCCAACAACAACAAAAAAAAGCCCAGGGTCATATGGTTTCAGTGCAGAATTCTACCAGACCTTCAAGAGCGAGCTAATACCGATACTATTTAAGCTACTCCAAAAGATAGAAATGGATGGAAAATTACCAAATTCATTTTATGAGGCCATAGTCTCATTGATACCTAAACCTCACGAAGACTCAACAAAGAAAGAGAATTTCAGACCAATTTCTCTTATGAACATTGATGGGAAAATACTAAATAAAATACTTGCAAAATGAATACAAGAACACATCAAAGGTATCATTCATCATGACCAAGTAGGCTTCATTCCAGGCATGCAGGGATGATTTAATATATGAAAATCCATCCATGTAATCTACCATATAAACAAACTGAAAATAAAAAACCACATGATCATCTCTTTAGATGCAGAGAAAGCATTTGATAAAATCCAACACCCATTCATGTTTAAAGTTTTAGAGAGATCGGGGATACAAGGCACTTACCCAGCATAATAAAGGCTATATACAGCAAGCCAATAGCCAAAATCAAAGTAAATGGTGAGATACACAAGGAAATTCTTCTAAAATCAGGAACAAGGCAAGGCTGCCCACTCTCTCCATATTTCTTCAATATACTACTCGAAGTTCTAGCCAGAGCAATAAGACAACAAAAGGAGATCAAGGGGATCCAAATGGGAAAGGAGGAAATCAAAATTATCCCTATTTGCAGATGATATGATAGTGTATATAAGTGACCCTCAAAATTCCACCAGAGAACTCCTACAGCTGATAAACACCCCCAGCAAATTAGCTGGATAAAAAATTAACACAAAAAAGTCTGTAGCCTTCCTATACACAAATGACAAGCTTGCAGAGGAAGAAATTAGGAAAACCGCACCCTTCACATTAGCCACAAGCAATATAAAATATCTAGGAGTTACTCTAACTAAGCAAGTAAAAGATTTGTTTGAAAAAAAATTTCAAAACTCTGAAGAAAGAGATTGAAGATGACATGAGATGATGGAATGATCTTCCTTGCTCATGGATCAGGAGAATTAACATAGTAAAAATGGGCATCCTACCAAAAGCAATCTACAGATTCAATGCAATCCCTATCAAAATACCTACACAATTTTTTAAAGACATTGAAAGTTCAATTCTGAACTTCATATGGAAAAAAAAAACCCAGAATAGCTAAAATAATCTTGTACAATAAAAGGTGCTCCAGAGGAATCCCGATACCTGATTTCAAACTATTCTATAAAGCAATAGTAATTAAAACAGCATTGTACTGGCACAACAGGCTGGTTGATCAGTGGAATCGAATCGAAGACCCAGATATGAATCCACACACATATGGTCACTTGATTTTTGACAAAGAAGCCAAATCCATTCAATTGAAAAAGAATAGCATCTTCAACAAATGGTGCTGGTCTAACTGGAGGTCTATGTGTAAAAAATTGCAACTGGACCCATATTTGTCACCTTGCACAAAACTCAAACCCAAGTGGATTAAAGACCTCAACATAAAACCAGAGACACTAAGTCACTTAGAAGAAAAAGTGGGGAAGAGCCTGGAACATATTGGCACAGGAGACAACTTCCTGAACAGAACACAAACGGCCCAGGCCTTAATGTCAATCATTAATAAATGGGACCTCATGAGGCTGAGAAGCTTCTGTAAGGCTGGAGACACTGTCAAGAGAACAAAGCGACAGCCTACAGACTTGGAAAAGATCTTCACCAACCCAACATCTGACAAAGGTCTAATATCCAAAATATATAGAGAACTCAAGAAATTAAACACCACAAAACCAAATAATCCAATTGAGAAATGGGGCTTGGAACTAAACAGAGAATTCTCAACCGAAGAATATCAAATGGCCGAGAAATAGTTAAAGAAATGCTCAACCTCCTTAGTCATCAGGGAAATGCAAATAAAAACAACTCTGAGATTCCATCTTACACCCATCAGATTGGCTAAGATCAAAAATTCAAGCGACACCACATACTGGGGAGGATGTGGGGAGAGAGGAACACTCCTTCATTGCTGGTAGGAATGCAAACTAGTATAGCCACTTTGGAAATCTATCTGGTGGTATCTCAGAAAAATGGGAATAGGGCTTCCTCAAGACCCAGCTATTCCATTCCTTGGAATCTACCCAGAAGATGCTCCAGCATACAACAAGAAAATTTTCTCAACCATGTTCATAGCAGCCTTATTCATAATAGCCAGAACATGGAAACAACCTAAATTTCCATTAGTAGAAGAATAGATAAAGAAACTGTGGTACATATACACTATGGAATACTACTCAGCTATTAAAAACAAGGAATTCCCGAAATTTGTGGACAAATGGATTGAGCTAGAAATGATCATAATGAGTGAGTTAACCCAGAAGCAGAAATAATCAAATGGTATATACTCACTTATATCTGCATACTAGCACAAGGGGCATGTCGACGAAAGCCTTCACTTACCAGGAAACTGGGACAGAGGGGAGGACATCCTATTGGGACTCTAAATGAGAGAAGCATGGGAGAATAGCAAAGTAGAAGGATCCAGAGGGTCCTAGAAACCTACAAGTAGAACATTATGATAGGCAGATTTGTCCCCAGGGGTCCCGCTCAAATTAAGGCACCAGCCAAGTACAATATAGGCGGTAAACTTTTAACCTCTACCCAGATCTTGCCAATGGTCAGAACATTCTCCACAGATGAGTGGAGAGTGGGATATGACTTTCTCATGTACTCTGGTGCCTCACATTTGACCATGTCCCCTGGAGGGGGAGACCTGGTGGCACTCAGAGGAAGGATAGCAGATTACCAAGAAGAGACTTGATACCCTATAAGCATATACAGGGGGAGGTAATCCCCCTCAGGAACAGTCATAGGGGAGGGGAATAATGTGAAAATGGGAGGGAGGGAAGAATGGGAGGATACAAGGGATGGGATAAACATTGAGATGTAACAAGAATATATTAATAAAAAATTAAAAAAAAAAAAATAAATACTAAACAATGGAAAAAAGACGTAGAAATTGTACATAACATCTTGGCTAATGGTGGTATTTTTTAGATTTCCTCTTCTCAGTGCTTGGAGATTATATGGTTTGAACATGTGAAAGTAGGCCTTTATGTTTTCATAGTTTTCTTTTAATCATATACTCTTAAGTATACTTGAATATTTTTATTATATGTTTATATATAAGTACTTATACATTAATGAAGATAAACATGTTGTTAATACAATTATGCTCACTTACAATTCACAATCATCAGTATGAATAAATAGATAGATAGAATAAATGATTGAGTTTCTGTTAAGAAGAATGAGCCATTTCACAGTTGGAATTCCCCATATGATAAATAGTACCATGATCTATTTAGGAGATTTCAGACATAGTAATCTGTACTAGGATATAGGCCTCTTTGTTTATATTTCAAATATGACAGATGACATATTATTGACATTATGAGAATAAACACATCACTGAGATTACAAAGAAAATTGCAGAAAGAAAACCATGTGATCAATTGACAACATTAACTGTATATATTTGCATAGAATTTAAGTTTAATAGTACATATATAAGAAGTGAATATCAACAGGCAAAAAAGGAGATATTCAGGAACCCAATCTTGAAAGCCCAATTGAAAATAAGATATTTAAATTAATTTTCAAGGCTACCAGATTTGACTCTAAAAATGTTGGAAGAAGATTTCATCTCCATTTTTGTTTTATGGAGGAGAATATAAAAGAGCAAATATATTATGAGAACAGTGTGATGAGCAAGACCAAAATTGTTTTTGGTAAAAAGTTGAATCCAACAGATTCTAAATAAAAATGTCATATTCAACATAATGTAGGTCTGGGTTCATGAGATGAGGAAATGGAAACATTTCCTAGCCAGAAAAGGACCAAAAAGAAACTATCATCTTAGTTGAGTTTTCCTTTGACGTGTATGAAGTGTCCTTCTTCATCTCTTTCGAATAATTCTGGTTGAAAGTCTATTTTATTCTATATGAGAATGGCTACTCAAGCTTTCTTTTTGTGTCCATTTGCTTGGATGACCTTCTTCTACTCCTTTCCTCTCAGGAAATGTCTATCTTTGTGGCTAAGGTGTGTTTCTTGAATGAAACAGAATGTTGCATCCTGTTTATACATCCAGTCTGTTAGTCTGTGTCTCTTAATTGGATAGTTAAGACAATTGATGTTTTGAGAGAGTAATGACCAAATACGCGTAGGTCCTTTTATTTTGATGCTGGTTGTGGTATTGTATTTAAAGCCCCACATGAAGACCATCAAGGCCAGTGGATCGGCACCCTAGTGGGCCTGCACAAATTGTTACATCAAATAAGGACAATGCAAGCAAAATAAACCTAGACCTCCTCCTTAGATATGTCCAAAAGACAGCTTATTCTCCACAGTTGTGTGGCAAGTGCGGACTACCCCTGACATGAAATATGGTGCCCCTGATATGAACACTTCCCCTTGTAATGAAAGCCCAGTAGGCACACATAGAATGGAGAAGCAGGCTATCTGGATGAGATCTGATAGTCTGTGGTCATATGACATGGAAAGATGGATTTTAGTTCATTGAACCACCCATGCATCTTTAAGATTTAGGCTTATTGATCATGGTGGCTAATGTTTTTGACATGTTCTTGGATTTGGTTCATGAATATTTTATTGAGAATTTTTGTAGCAATCTTCATAAGGGCAATTCTTCTGGAATTCTCTTCCTTTGTTGGATCTTTGGGTGGCTTAGGTTTCAGGGTGATTGTGGATTCATAGAATGAGTTTGGCTATGTATATTCTGTTTCTTATAATTATTCCACAATATAGAAAATCCATCAATGTAATACACCATAGAAACCAACTGAAAGAAAATAAAGCCAAATGATCATCTCATTAGATGCTGTAAATGCCTTTGATAAAATCTAAAATACCTTCATGTTAAAAGTCTTGGAGAGATCAGGGATACAAGGCACATTCTAAACGCAATATACAGCAAGCCTATATCCACAGATAATGTGATAGAATACATAAGTGACCCCCAAAATTCTACCAAAGAACTCCTATAGCTGATAAACACCTTCAGCCAAGTGGCTGGATACAAAATTAACTCAAAAAATCTGTAGCCCATCTGTACATAAAAGATAAATTGCCTGATAAAGAAATAAGAAAACTATACCCTTCACAATAGGCACAAATAACAAAAAATATCTTGTTGTAATTCTAAACAAGCGAGTGAAATACCTGTATGACAAGAACTTTACGTCTCTGAAGAAAGATATTGAAGGAAGTATCAGAAGATGGAATTATCTCCAATGCTCATGCATCAATAAAATTACATAGTATAAGTGAACATCTTACAAAAGCAAGCTACAGATTGAATTCAATTTCCATCAAAATATCAAGGCAATTATTTACAGACCTTAGAATAACAATTTTCAACTGCATATGGAAAAAGAAAAGGTCTAGAATAGCCAAAAAAAAACCCTGTGCAATAAAGGAATTTCTTGAGGCATCACCATCCCTGATTTCAAGCTGTTCTACAGAGCAATACAGTATAAACCACATGGTACTGGCATAGGAACAGAGGACTTAATCCATGTCATCAAATCAAAGACCAAGAAATAAACCCACACAGCTATGGACATTTAACCTTTGACAAAGAATCCAAAACCATACAATGGAAGACAGAAGGCTTCTTCAACAAATGATGCTAGTTTGAATAGATGTCTGCATGTAGAAGAATGAAAAAGATAAACATATTTACCACCATGAACAAAAGCTAGTGTAGTTTGATGAAATCAATCAGAAACACTACTTGTAACAGCAGAGAAAGTGGAGGGGTATCCTAGAAGATATTTTAACAAAAGAAGCCTTCTGAATATAACAACAGGTGCTCAGCTCTAAAATCATCAGTTAATAAGCAGGACTTTGTGAAACTGAAAAGCTTCTGCAAGGTAAAAGACACTGTCAATAGGACAAAACTTCAGCCTACAGAGTGGTAAAATATCTTCATCAACCCTACATCTGATCAAAGACGAGTATCCAAAATATATAAAGAATTGAAGAATTCTTATTACACATGACCAGTCCAAATAACTCAATTAAAAATGAGAAGCATAGCTAAACAGATAATTTTCACCAAAGGAATTTCTAATGGCCAAGAACACTTAAAGAAATGTTTAACATCCTTAGTCATCAGGGAAATGCAAATCAAAATGACTCTGAGAATCCATCTTACACCAATTGGAATGATCAAGATAAAAAATTAAACAGACAGTACATGATGGTGAAGTTGTGGAGAAAGGAGAACACTCCTCCATTCCTGAAGGGAAGAAAACTTGTACAACCATTGTGGAATTCAATCTGACAGTTTCTCAGAAGATTGGGAAGAGATCTACCTAAAGACACAGCTATACCAATCCTAGGCATATACTCAGAGGATGCTTCAACATAGCAAAAGGACACTTGCACAGATATGGTCATAGCAGTTTCATTCATAATAGCCAGAAACCGGAAGCAACCTTGATATATCTCAAGAAAATAATGGATAAAGAAAATGTTGCATATTTACACAATGGTATATTACACAGATATTAAAAACAAGGACGCCCAAAAATTACAGGAAAATGGAATGGAACTAGAAACTATTATACTGAGTAAGGTAACTCAAACCCCCAAATACATGCATGGTCTTTCTTCACTTATTAGTGGATATTTGACACAAAGTTCAGCATAACCATGCTACAATCAACTAACCTAAATAAGCTAAGCAACAAGGAGGGGCCAAGGAGCATGCTTGAATCTCACTTAGAAGAGGAAATAAAATAGGCTTTGGAAGTGGTTTGATGGAGGGAGCTGGGTAAGACATTGGTTGAGGAGAGGACTAAGATGGGAATTAGGAGTAAATACAGTGGGGGATAGAAGCCTGGATGAGTGAGTTGGAGACGGGGCATCTCTTTGATGTGCCAGAGATCTGTGATGGGGGAGTTCCAAGGAATTCTATGGAGAGGTCATCCTAGTAAAGACTCCTAACAGTGGGGGATATGGGGCCTGAAGTGACTACCTCCTGTAGCCAGGCAGGACTTCCAGTGGAGTGATAATGGACACCAAACCACCCATAAAACCTTCTACTCAAAATTTGTTTTGTCTACACAATCTATAGGGAAAAAGTTGGAGCAAAGATTGAGAGAATGGCCAACTAGTGACTGGCTGTACTTGATACCCATCCCCTGGGGTGAACCAATCCCTGACGCTATTCATGTTACTCTGCTATTCTTATACATAGGAGCCTCACATTACTCCTTTGAGAGGCTTCGTTCAGAAACTTATGGACAGATGCAGAGACCCTATACAAACATTAGACAAAGCTTGTGGAGTCCTTTGAAGAGTAGGGGGAACCACTGAGGCAGCAAGTACTCCAAAAGAATACTTATGGAGTCAACTAACCTGGGTCCATCGAGGCTCCCAGAGGATTAGCCACCAAACCCCTGGTCCTAGGCCCACAACATATATGTAGCACATGCACAGCATGGCCTTCATGGGGGTTCTCAGACTGTGGGAGCAGGGGCACTCACTGATTCTGATAGCTGTTTTTGGACCAGATTCCCCGAACTGGCCTGCCTTTTCTGGTCTCAGTGGGAGAAGATGTGCCTAGTTCTGAAGGGACTTAAAGTGACAGGGTGGTTAGTATTGATGGGGCACCTACTCAAGAATGGTGCATCTAAAATTTTAAATGTAAATCAAACTCCATCACATCTTGTCATTAGCAACTTCAAACATCTATCTAGACCTAAAGACATCTTAACTACTAAACAAGCAAGCATAATTGAAAAACTAAACTACCTGGTCTTCAACTCTATCAGATACTTGAGAAGGAATAAACTTGATTACCTAAATATGCCGAGAGTGCAGGTTAGTAGATTTCCAAATGAGAAGGTGACAGAGACAATTTGCTACCTGAATAGTCACCCAAAACTCTCTATAATGTTGCAGCATCTTCTTCAGTCTTCTGGCCCAATATATCTGACAGGCATATTTGTGAGGCAGGAACTATGGAGGACTTGCTTACCCTGTCTTGGCAGTGTTAGATATATTTCTACTCTAATAGACTCCTCTTGAAGTCTGGAACTGACATATATATTTTTTATGTATGTAGTTTTCTGTTTACTCCCTTACTCTCACATATGTTATCTACTTCCAACCTCATGAAATCTCCCTCCTTCATGTTCCATTCTCAGATTCATGACTTATATTTTCTTGTGACCCATTTAGTTAAATCACCCATCCATTGGGCCTTTGAATTTGTAAGATCCTTTGGCATTGCATGAAATGTAGTTTTTACTGAGTACACAACTGAAGGCAATGACAACAAATCTCCTGTTTTTTCAAAGTGTTGATCAATAGCAAATAGTTTAGTAGTGTGAGGAAATGGTTTCTGAAATACTCCACTATCTATTAATGGCTATTGATGGGCCTATCCTTATATAAGCATCTGTTTTATATTAAAAAGTAACTGCTCCTAATAGTGTAAACAATGAAAAATTAACTATAGATTTCAGGAACTGTACCTGACTCAACATTTACAAATATAATTCTATCTACATATACACGTACGTACAAATATCCATATACTATATAAAGAAAATTTATCATCCTCCTCTGAGATACTCAGCAGTTCAATAAAATTAAAACAACCACATTAATTATTTAGCTGACAAGGAAACATCTGTCAGAGTTGAAAATGGAAATGTTTGTCAAGTTATAAATGAAAAGCCTGATAATAATATAATAATAATCTATAAATTGTTTCTTTTGAGGTTCTATTAATGTCATTTTAATCAAATAATTTCAATTAAATATAATAAGTGCATGTATCTATAGATAAAAGTATATATATGTGTATGATAAAGCACACAGTGCTAGTATGATAGAAAAAAATTGAATGTACTATAGTAATATACATTTATTCTTCAAGAATACTTGACATTCTGAGTTTTCTCAACTTCCATCCATGTTTTGGAAAAGAAATTAATAGATGAGGAATGAATTGACATGTATTCATATTCTAGTATAGAAGATTGTAATTAAGTGTGTAATGGAGAAGACTTTCATCTATAAGATGATGATAAATTCTTAATAAAGAAACATATAGGTAAAAGAATACAATTAAAATGATATTTCCAAGCAGACATTCACAGGGTTCATATTTGTGACAATATGCATATTGGTGAAAAGGTACCATGCATAGGAAAATGCTGATTCTATCCATGTCATGATATTATATAGTGGGAGAAGGATAAAAGTAGTTGTTGAGACATGATCTCACTATATAATCCTAGCTGGTATGGAACTTCAGAAATTTGAGGATTACATGTGTGCACTACTGTGCCAGGCTCATCACTGGTTTTATTTAGAGCACTGTTGAAGTACAAATAATGAGGAAATGAATTCAGCTAGCCACGATGGAAGAAATTGTCTACTCTGACCTGAGATTCATTAAATTTATAGAAGGAAACTTGTGTCAACATAAAAAAGTGTCATTTTTAAAGAGTATTTGCAAACCATCCTCCTTTCGTGCCTCTAACATTTCTCCTGTTCACTTTAGTTTTACCATTTGGTAGGCTAGCATGCTACCTAGACATGCTGTGATACCTCTGTGGTACCCTGCATCTGAAGCCACATATTTTAATTCAGTTTGAAGTGACAAACTTGTTTCAAGCCATAGAAAGTAATATTGAAAGCTCAGGCCTTCTTTCCACTGTATAGAAAGTTCACATTGGTGTTTATATGACTTGAGTTATAAATGTCATCCTCATAAACAAGTACCTGAACCTATGGTCTCTTCTTTGTGATTTTGGTCATTGTAGAACCATTAGGAGGTAGGAGGACTTATGCTACTAGGGGTGGTCTTCCAAGGGGAACATTCTACCTCCAATTCTTTACTTCCTGTCTGTCACTGCAGAGGCCATTCATAAGCTCTCATCACCACAGAACAAGCCTTGTCATTATAGTGCCATTTATGCCATGATGTACTCTATCTA
Source organism: Acomys russatus (assembly GCF_903995435.1). Classification (NCBI taxonomy): domain Eukaryota; kingdom Metazoa; phylum Chordata; class Mammalia; order Rodentia; family Muridae; genus Acomys; species Acomys russatus. The sequence continues at coordinate 1,072,166 of NC_067137.1, read as the reverse complement.
TAGAACTAGAAGGCAATACAAAGCTCCCTTTTTCAAGGTGCTACCACTGGAAATTTGTCACAGGAATAAGAAAATTTACTAATGAAGGATCTTGCCTTAAAAAGCATGGGAAGAAAAGAATGATCTGCTTTATCCAGAGAATGGAAAATAATATTCACAACTATATACATATATATGTGTGTGTATACATATGTGTGTATATGTATGTACACATATACATGAATATATACACACATATATATGAAGATATTTTTGAATGGAGATGGTCTGATTTTTAATACAAATGAAGAATATAAAATGCAGGTCCAAAAAAAATATTCAGGCTTAAGTGTTCATTTTTTTTCTTCTCATTCTAAAGTTTCTTCCTTGTATCATTGGGCCCTTAATGTAAAATAGTGTAGATTAAATTGAGATGTAAGTTCTGAAATTTTGTAATTTAGAAGTTTGCATAATAGCTTTAATTACTAAACTGATCCACTCACTTCTTCATTTTTTTTAATTTTAATTTTTCTGTGTGTGAATTTAACATCATACACACAAATTCCACTCATTTACAATGTTCATCCTTGACCCTTTTAACCCCCAAAGATAAACCATTAAAATTAAAATTAAAAGTGAAATTAGAATATCTCTGCAGAAGCTGTGGTGTGTCACAATTTGTTTCACATTCCCTTTAGCACAAACATGTTTATTTGCACATGTTCATTGCAATGAATCATTGATTGGTATTGAAGTTTTTGGCTACTTCTTCACCATACTGGATCTTCATTAAGATTCTTCTTGGATATCCTGCTATTGCCCAGTGTCAGGGAGATCCTGCAGTTGTGGTTCTTCAGGACTTCCCCGTACATATGTTCCAGCAGTTTGGGTTGAAGTAGATATTATTTTCCTTCAGCTCAGACTCATGGATCTGGGTGAGTGCTATCTGAGTTGGTGACATGCCAACTCTTTTTCATATACTATGTAGGGACAAGTTCAAGCCACAGACATAGACACAGACACCTGCTGCAGTATGGCCATGGACCCAGACATCACCATTGACGGAGACCAGCTCCGCGAACGTCTTGAAACAGGCGGACTACTGCTCAGGTGGCAAGTAGCCTTCAGCAGGCGGACTACTGCTCTGGTGGCGAGTAGCCTTAAGAAATGGGCAGACTATTGCTCTGGTGGCAAATAGCAACGGTTTATTTCTTAAGCACAACTTTTATACATTTCTAAAGTAGCATATTTCTGGCTTGGCGCATAACATTAGTGTCATTAATATTACCAATAACAAACTTGGTTCCCATACCTATTAGACTAAACACGTTCTGGAAATCAGTCAAGGGAGAAAATTTCACAGACAAGAAAGAAGATAACCATAAGCCTTCCCTCACCTTGAACCAATAACTGTTTAACTTTATCAAGGAGTTCACAAGGAATTACTACCAAGACTTCTGGGAGCAGAGCCAGAGCTACCCAACCCTTTCAGGAGGGGCAGCCCCTGAGCTTCTTCCCTGGAATCCTTAGTTAACCCTTTCAGGCCAATACTAAGTAGCAGTTCTCCTCACACCATGATCTGAGGTATAGTGCAGACCTCTCACATCAGTCTGTTTCTTACTCTGGTCAAGTCTCCAGTTCTGCCTCTCTTCATAGTACCCAAGCCTCTACACTTTTCTTTTGCTCCCATATCTTTCTTCATGCCGTAGTTCACTCACTCCTCTTGTTTCCTATGTGACAAGTGACAAATAAGAAATAATCCAACATATGCTCATAGGATATCAAGTATCTTCTTGGTAGCCTGCTATCCTTCCTCTGAGTGCCACCAGGTCTCCCAATCCAGGGGACATGGTCAAATATGAGGCACCAGAGTACGTGAGAAAGTCATACCCCACTCTCCACTCAATTGTGGAGAATGTCCTGTCCATTGGCTAGATCTGGGTAGGGGTTTGAAGTTTACAGCCTGTATTGTCCTTGGCTGGAGCCATAGTTTGAGCAGGACCCCTGGGCCCCAATCTGCCTATCATAATGTTCTTCTTGTAGGTTTCTAGGACCCTCTGGATCCTTTTTCTTTGCTATTCTCCCATGCTTCTCTCATTTAGAGTCCCAATAGGATGCCCTCCCCTCTGTCCCAGTTTCCTGGTAAGTGAAGATTTTCATGGGACATGCCCCTTGGCCTAGTATAATATAAAGGGGGAAGAAGTCCCCCTCAGTCACAATCATAGGGGAGGGGGATAAGGGGAAAATGGGATGGAGGGAGAAATGGGAGGATACAAGGGATGCGATAACCATTGAGATGTACTAAGAATAAATTAGTAAAATAAAATTTAAAAATTAAAAAAAGAAAAAGAAAAAAAATGGCCAGAAACTACATTTTTCTGAACTCTGGAAATTAACCAAACTTTATAGCAACCTGGAGAGTGTTTATTCAAGTAAATCTCAGTAAAAACAGTTTCTGTGTATCTCTAAAACCTCCCAGCCAAGCCTCTTCCTGCAGATCCCTGAAGCAATCGTAAAACTGTAGCAACAGCTAGAAATCCTGGGGAAATCCAACAGCCCCCCCCCAAAAAAAAGAAAGAGAGAAAAAAGAAAAAAAGAAATAATCCAACAAAATAGATGTAGGAATATTTTTCTGTTAAGATCATCAAAGTTTGCAAAGATTTTAGCAGAATTGGCTGTTTTCAGTCTGTCAGAATTTTCTCTACAGGGAACATTTGACAGTAGGACTTTTATTTTTTATTTTTTTTGGGGGGGGAGGAAAAGGTTTATTTTCCTCAGAGATCCACCACCACCATCCAGTTCATCATCAAAGCAACAAGGCAAGGAACTTAAGCAGGACAGAGACCTGGAGGTAGGAGCTGCTACAGAGACCATGGAGGAGTGCTGCTCACTGGCTTGCTCCTTATGGCTTGCATAGCCTGCTTTCTTATAGAACCCAGGACCACCAGCCTACCCACAATATGATAAACCCTCCCACATCAATCACTAATTAAGACATTGCCTGATAGCCTTGCCTGCAGCCTGATCTTATAGAGACATTTTGTCAACTGAGGTTCCTTCCTCTCAGACAACTATAGCTTGTGTCAAATTGAAACAAAACAAAACAAAACACTAAACAATACAGCTCCCTGAGGTTCGTATACTTCAATAATTGGTCCCTAGTTGGTAGAACTGCTCTGGGAAGGATTTGGAAGTATGTCCTTGTTGTAGGAGGTGTGTTGGGGTTGTGCTTTGAGATTTCAAAAGTCCATGCCATTCCCACTTAGCCCTCTCTCTTGCCTCATGCCCATGAATCAATATGTAAGTTCTTAGCTACTGTTCCCATACCATAACTGCCTGCCTGCTGCTGTGTCCCCATTGCAATGGTTATAGACTCACCCTCTAAAACTGTAAGTCCCCAATTAAATGCTTCCTTTTATAAATTGCCTTGCTCATGATGTCTCTTCACAGCAATAGAAAAGTAACTAAGACATCATCTTCTAGATTGGGGTTATTGGACTGAATAAAATATGGACGGGGTGGAGTTGTCAAGAACAAGTTATTTTTCCTAAGACCTGTCATTCACCCAGATGCTATTATCAAGTTCCCGCCTCTGATTTGAGCCACTCCCACTGCTGTTCCATCCCCAGCATGACAGGTACTATCCTCTCAAGCTGAGAGCCAAAAATAAATCTTTTTTCTAGCAATGCCTTTTTGTCAGGTATTGTGTTGCAGTAATGAGAAAAGCAAATGAAAGCAACCCTAAAAAAAAATAAAAATAAAAATAAAAGCAACCCTCAGGAGCTGGCATCATACACTGTGATCCCATGACAGTAGGACTTTTAAAGCCAAACAAGATGTGGAATTGTTAGGACTTTCTTGACATTCTGGAGACTGTGGATCTTTGTAAAACCTAATACAAAACAGGATATGCTGCTGCAAGCTTCTGCTGATTTGCTAGAATAATGAAGTAAGTAAGAGAAGAAGTATAAATTTGGCAGAATAGACAAATTCAATTTCAAAGATTTTATAATATGGTATGAAAGTCTACAACTTAAGAGAAAAACCACTTAATTTGTGTAATTTTAAGACAAAGATTCTAAATGGTTTAGTTGACATTTACACACCTAATATATGTTTCCCTGGGAGAATTAAAGCTGGTGAGTTTATTAATAGCTGCATGTGTTACTTGTATGTTTCTGTGCAGAAATAATGGAACAAGTATTATAAAGGGAGAAATATTTTGACTTACAGTGTTTGAGGTTCTATTCCTAGGCTGACTCTAGGCCCATGGTAAGGCAGGATGTTATGGTGGTCAGAACATGTGGCAGAGGGTGCTTAGCTCTCTGCTGATATGAAGTAGAGAAAGAAAAGAAACAAGGCTAAGACACAACATATATCTGCAGTTTCCAATCTCTGAAAGATTTGGAAGTCCATATAAAAATACCATGAGTAGAAACCAAGTGTAAAGAAAAGTCCACATTCTTGTTACAGCCATAGGTCTATGACTGTCACAAAGAATATTTCTTGAAATATCACTGTAATAAAATGGTACATGTTGTTAACAAGATCAGAAAGAGCATGCTGAGAGTGAAGGTAAGCCGTGATGTACATGAGTAGCATGCACAATGTCTCAGCATGCATGTGGATGAGGTTCAGAAGAAGAAAAAACAAAGTTCTTGACTACTCATACGTTCTCATCACTTTAGTTTAATATAAAGGAGTGATCCTGTTGAATTATTGATGAAATATAAAACAAACTGTCAAGCACATTTCCACATTGCTGGATTATTTTCTGCACTAGCAGCTGTTTACAGTATTCTCATCTGTCTATGCCTTTGGAAAAATTTTCAATTGTCAGCCTTTACTATTTCTATTTTTCATTTTCTTAAATACAAGGTTATTTTCTATTTTGTGTTTTACATATTTTTTTAAAAAATTATCTATCTAGCTATCATGTATCTACCTTTCTATTTATTTATTCACACTAAAAATAGATTGTTCTCTTGTACAATCCATTTCAACCATAGTTGCCCAGCCCTCCACTCCTCCCAGCTGTATTACTACCACCTTGACTCACTTCTCCCTGAGACCCATTTTCTTTTCATTTCCTCTTTGGAAAATAGCAGGACTCTAGGAGCCCAATAGCCAAACATTTAAAAAAATGTCAACAATATGACAAGGCAAAAGCCCTCAAGCCTGGACAAGGCAATCCAAGAGGAGGAAAAAAGTCCCAAGAGGCTACAAAAGGGTCAAAGACACATTCATTCTCCCCATTAGGAGTTTCACAAAAACACCAAGATAACTGCCATTACATATGCAGAGGAACAAACTGATGAGTACCCACACAGACCTCCTGCTTGTCACTTCAGTCTTTGTAAGCCTGTAAGTCCTCTGCTTACTTGATTTAGTGGGCCATATTCTACTGCTATACAGCATTCCATCTGACTTCTATAGTCTTATGTTTCCTTGTTCCATGGGTTTTTCTATGTCCTACAGGAGGGACACAATGAAGAACTCCAATTTAGACTCTCTTCTCATATTATATATTTGTGGATCTCTGCACTTGCTTCAATAAGCTGCATGAGAAAGGTTATGTGATGATTAATGGACAAGGCATCTATTGTATAGCAGAATATCATTAGGAAGCTTTCTTATCTGGTGTGTTTGGTTCAATCCTCAGTCTCTGGGCTAACTAGTCTTAGATTCCTTGCCAGCCAGGCAGTGCAGGGCAGGGGCTCCTGCTTGTGTAATAGAACTCAAGTTAAACCAAATACTGATTGGCCACTCCAACACGTTCTGTGCCACCATTACCACATCACATCTTCTAGGCAGGACAGATTGTAGGTCAAAAGTTTTGTGGCTGAATTGGTGTCCAGACTTCTCTTTCTTTAATCTGTGGAGAACCTTTCTATTCTAAAAATATTAGAATTGGGGATGAAGGCATCATGCAATCACCAGTTCAACCACTCTACATTAAATGAGCTGTGTGGATGTTTTTCTCAGCAATGGGGCCAACATTATCATTTTTCAGAGATTGACCTTCTGTCCTAGTATCTGTAGGAATTGTTTATGCATCTCTACAGAAACCTCATGGCCACCAACTCAACAGAAGTCAGTTCAGTACCATCATTGGCAGGATTGATTAATTACAAAAGATGGTCAGTTTAAGCTCTGTATCCGCCATTATTAGAAATACTCCCTAGGGTTACCTTCATAAATTTCATCATGTTTCCACTGCACAAGGTTTCCACTTTGCCTCCCATATGCCTCCATTCCAGCCGTCTCTCTTTGCACACTATTCCTCTATGCCTCCATTCCTCCCACCATCCCTAATTTCTCCTGACCCCATCCCAATGCACTTCCTGGAAACTAACAAACTTTACTCTCCTTCCTCTACCCAAGTAGATTAATGCCTTCCTCCAAGAACACTCCTTTTAACTAACCTCTCTGGGTCTGTAGATTGTAGCTTTATTATCATTTAGTTAAGAACTAATATTTACTTATAAGTGAATACATAACATATTTGTGTTTCTGAGTCTGGGTTACCTCACTCAACATGATTTCTTTTTCTAGTTACATCAATTTCCCTACAAAGTTCTGGCTATTAGAATAAAACTACAATGAATACAGTTGAATTAATCTTGAAAAAAGATGGAGTGTCATTTGAGTATATGATCAAGAGTGGTACAGACACAAAGAAGCAAAGCAATAAGAAGGGCCCAAGGGAGAGCCCTTGAATCTTTCTGAGGATAAAGATTAGACCTGGGGGTGGATGGTGCAAAGAATCTTTATGAGTGAGACGTAGGGATGAGAACAGGATGAATGAGGCTGTGGTGAGGACAAAGGTAGAGACTACTGAGAGACATAACTGGTACAGGGCATCTTTGGAGGAGCTAGAACCCTAGGACAATGTAAATTCACAGTAATCTATTAGTGTTACCCAAGCAAAGACTCCTAGCAATGGGGAATATGGAGCCTGAACAGGCCATCTCCTGTAAACTAGCATGTCTCTAGCAATCTTCCGATGGAGAGACTGAGACACCACCCAGCCACAAAACCTTAAGCCTACAATTTGTACTGCCTACAAGATGTATAGGGGTAAGAGATAGAGGAGAATTTGAAGGAAAGGCAAACCAATGACTGGCCCAACTTCAAACCATGCCATGAGAAGGAGTCCACCTTTGACACTACATATGTTATTTTGCTATGCTTGAAAACAGGAAGCTAGCATAACTGTCATCTTAAACACTTGACCCAGCAACAGACAGAAATTGAAGCAGAGCCACAGACAAACATCAAGTGGAGCATAGAGTATCTTGTAGAAGCTTATTCCTCTAGATGAGTCAAGGACACTAAAAGGAAACCTACAGAGTCAACAAACTTGGGCACATAGAGGCTCATAGTAACTGAACTGCCAACCAGAGAGGATGCAGGAGATGGATATAGAATCATCCCATATATGTAATCATGGTGCAGCTGAGTCTTCATGTGGGACTCCCAAAAAAGGAGTAAGTGTTGTCTCTGACTACATTGCCTGCTGTTGGATCCATTTCCCCTAACTGGACTGCCTTGTCTAACCTCAATGAAAGAAATGTACTTAGTCTTACTACAACTTGATATGCAAGGCTGTTTGGTATGCATGGGAGGCCTCCCATTTTCTGAGGAGAAGGGGAGGAGGGGTGATGGTATTAAAGGTTAGGTGAGAGGGAATGTCCAGGATGTGAAGAGGGAGGGGAAGCTGCTATGATTGGGATGTGAAGTAAGTAAATAAATGTATTTAAAGAAAAAAGAAAAAATGAGTGGTATATCTGGGCCTTCAGGTAGAAAAGTTTATAATATCCCGACAAAATGACATATTATTTACTATAGTCCCTGTAGAAGTTTGCCTCCGACTAGCAAGGAAGGAATATTCCCCTAGTTCCACATGCTGGGCAGCATGAGCTGTCAATTTTATTACTGATCCTACCCATTCTGACAGGTGTAAGATGAAATGTCAAAGTAGTTTGATTTACATTTTTCTGATGGCAAGAATGTTCAACATTTATTTTTTTCTTGTTTTTTTGTTTTTGTTTTTTGTTTGTTTTTTACAAATGGAGCACATTTTTATTCCATTAACTTCCTTGATGTGTACAAATAAATGTAAATCCATTTTTTCTTTTTTTTGTCTTTAAATATTTTTATTAATTAATTTATTAAGTTACAACTCAATTGCTCACCCATCACTTGTATCCTCCCATCGCTCCCTCCTTCCCACCCTCACACTATTCCCCTCCCCTGGGTCCATGATCAAGACCCCCATGTTATGGTCACAGACTATTAAGTCTGATATTTGTAGCCTGCATATTCTTTCTTTGTGTGCCACCTAGGCTCCCCACCAAGGGGAGGTCATCAAATATGGGACACCAGAGTTCATGTCAGAGTTAGTCCCTGTTCTCCACTTAACTGTGGAAAATGTCCTATCCATTGGCTAGATTATAGTCGGTGTTCAGTGTTTACTATTTTTATTGTCCTTGGTTAGTACAATAGTTTTAGCAGACACCCCTGGGCTCTGATCCAACCATTGTGATGTTTTTCTTGTAGGTTTCTAAGATTCACTGGATCTTTCTATAACTCCATTTCCTACATTTGTCTTATAGAGTCCCAGTGGGATGTCCTTACATCTGTCCCTATCTCCTGGTAAGTGAAGACTTTCATGAGACATGCCTTTTGGGCTAGGGACGAATTATAAGTGAGAATATACTATGTGAGTCTTTCATTTCTTTAAGTGTGGGGAGCCATGCTAGAAAATTAGCCATGCTAGAAATCCTGTGCTTAGGCTGCATGCTGTGACCTTCCAGTTATTGACCTTTGCAAAAGGAGGTCCTGTGTTTAGGCTATCTTTGAATTGTTTACCTTTAAAAGAAATGAGGAAGTTCTTACAGGGATCCTACTCAGAAGATTATTTTCTTGCCTGGGGGTGGGAGAAAGTGAAATTGTAATAGAATTTATGGCATCCTTGCTATATAAACTATACTTGCTTTTAATAAAGTGGACATTGATCGGAATCCATTTTGGCTTCATACCCCACATGTCTGTCACTGTTTCTTCAAATTCCCACCCCCTCTTTCAGGTGAACCCTGGTTTAATATGTGCCGCAGACAGGGATATTTAAATCTTTTCCAGTAACCTAAGATTGTTCTACTAATAATTATCACTTTAGATATGTAACAAACTTTTATTTGGATTATTTGGTTTTTGATATCTCATTTGAGTAATTTGTATATTTTGATTATTAAAACATGCATTGAATATGGAGTTGCTACAAAACAACAACAGCAACAACAACAAATTAAAAAGAAAAACATTTCCTATTATATATGGAGGCTCTTTTTCTGTTGCCCTGTGTGTTTTTCTTCCAGATTCTTTTGACTTTCATGAGGTCCCATTTGTTAAATGGTTATCTTAGTGACTGTGCTATCAGTGTTTTCTTTAGAACTCTGTCTCCTGTACCACTGTGTTCACGGTGGTTCCCAAATTCCTTTCCTATCAGGTCTACAGTACATTATTGTATATTGAGGTCCTTGATTCACTTGGACTTTCAGTTTTGTATAGTATGACAAATATAGATCTATTTCCGCTAGTCTACATTCATGTGTTCATTTTAACAGCACCATTTTTAAAAGATGCTTTCTTTTTCTAAGGGTGTATTTTGGTCTTTCTCTTTAAAAACCAGGTGTTTACAAATTTGTGGATTTATGTCTGGGTCTTTAGTTTCATTCCATTGATCAACGTGTCTGTTTTTATGTCAATCATACTGATTTTCTTGCTATAACTCTGTATTACAACTTGAAATCAGCAATGTTGATACATCCAGAAGTTCTTTTATTGTTCAGGACTGACTTTGCTATCCTTTGTTTTTTTGTTCTTCCATATGAGATTGAGAATTGTGTTCTCAAGTATGTCAGAAATAGTGCTGAAATTTTGATGGCTATTGTATTGTATCTGTAGATCACTATTAGTAGAATGGAAATTTTTACTATGTTAATTTTTATATATCCATGGACCAGGGAGAGCTTTCCAATTTCTAACATCTTCTTTCATTATTTTCTTCAAATATGAAGTTTCTATCAAACAAGCATTTCATTTGCCTAGTTGGAGTTACCTAATGATATCTTATAGTGTTTGAAGTTATTAGGAAGGATCTTGTTTCCTTAATTGCTTTGCAAAAGAGGATTTCATTTGCATAAAGACAGATATTTTTTAGTTACTACTTTATTGAACTACTTACCTGAAAATGTTATTAGCTGTAGGAATTTCATGGCAGTACTTGTATACTCTCATATTTTCAGCAAATAAAGATCCTTTGACTTCTTCTCCTTACTGCAATTTATATTCCACTGAAGTTTATTACTGGTATTATTGCTGTAGCTAAATTTTCAAGTATGATGTTTCATAGATATGGAAAGGGTAGGGACCTTGGCTTATGCCTGATTTCATGGGAATTGCTTTGAATTTTTATCCATTTAATGTGAAGTTGGCTATAGGCATGCTGTAAATTGTATTATATTCAGGTATATCTCTTGTACCATGATCCTTTCATCTGTTTCTCTTAGTTGTGCCTAATTTATTTTGTTTTAGAGCTTTCTGATACACTGTTAATGTGCTAGTATGAGGTCTTTAAAATGTTTTAAAAATGTAAGCACATTGTGTGTTATGAACTTTCCTCTTAGATCTGTTTTCATTGTGTCCCGTATGTTAGTGTATGTTTTATATTCACTGTCATTGAATTCTAGACAGTCTTTAATTTCTTTTTTCTTTTTTAAAAATTAATTTATTCAGATTAAATCTCAATTATTATTCCCTTGCTTGCCTCCTCCCATTCCTTCCTCCATCCCTCTTATACTCTATTTCTTTCTTATTTCTGTCTTGACCCATTTTTCATTCAGTAGAGAATTGTTCTATTTTTTTAGAGATTGTAAACTTTTGGTTGTTTCTGCTGTTGATATCCAACATTAATATATGGTCTGATAACATCAATGAAGTTATTTCAGTTTCATTTTATCTGTTGAACCTTGCTTTGTTTCAAATTTATGGTCAATTACTGCAAAAGTTCTGTGAGGTGAGAAGAATGTATATTGTTTTTGTTTGGCTGGAATATATCGTAAACCTCTTTTTGGTTCACTTTGTTCCTAAGATCAGCTGGGTCCAGTATTTCTCTGTTAAATTTTAGTCTTGAAATATCTGTTAATGATAATTGGCCATTGAAGTCTCCCAATATCAATGTGTGAGGATCTACATGTGGCTTAAAATGTAGAAGTGCTTTTTTTTTTTAAACAACCATGGTTGTCCTTGTGTATGATCATAAATTATAAGAATTGAATTGTCACGTTGATAGATTTTTTTCCTTTGGTGAATGTCCTTCTCTGTCCCTTTTCATATTTTTGGTATAGTCATCTAATTATCTCATGAATTTTAAGTGTGCTTGATTAATTTCTAGTGATAAATCATATCATATATTCTGGATAATATTTATTAATCATATACATGTATCAGAAATATACAGGCTCAATTTTGGCCTACCACTGTGAAAACATGTTTGATTTATTGTTTTATATACTGAAAATGTATTTCTATTTTTCTAAATTCTGTGTGTGTGTGTATGTGTGCCTGTGTGTGTGTGTGTTTGTTTGTATGTAAATACAATTGCGCCCATAGGCCAGAAGCACTGGATTGTCTGTAGAAAGAGTTGTATGTGGCTGTGATATAGGGGCTGGAATCTTAACTTTGCTTCTCTACAAGAACATTATAATGCTATTAATTACTACAAATCCCATGTACCAATTTTTAATAGGTGGTGATTTTGACATCATCTAACTCAGCACTATGAAGATTATATCTATTTTTTACATTTTTAAGTTTAACACTTCAAAACTTATAATAAAGATTCATTTTGAATTATGGTAAGTTTGAAATAATAAATTAAATATGAAATGACAGTCATTTTGAGATATAGATGTCTAACTTCTCCATTATTCATTGTTGAAAATATGAGCCAGACCATATAAATTAGCTTTATTAATTTTGTCACAATTGAGCTGGTCATGTACTTGCAAATTTATTTCTGCAATCTGTTATTTACCATTGACTGATTCTTTCCTTTAATCAATACTATTTTGTATTAATACTGTAGATTTAATTAGATTTTAATTTAGTAATATAGCTCATAAGTTTAGGCCCACTCACTAGAGCTTATTTAACTCAATGGGGACCACATCCATAAAATAACTGGCTTTTCCTTCTGCAGCACACATCAGCTTACAATAGATGTGAATTTATGAGTGCCATTGCCAGGCCATGCACAGAAGACATTATGTCACAGTATTCTATTCCATCTCTCAGATTGTGCAATCTATTTTCTTTTTGTTCATTGATGCTCTCTGAGTCTAGGTGGCCATAAAATTAGAGTTGGGGGAATGTAGTGACAATTTTGTTTTCTTTAAACACCCAGTTATGTTGTGTGAATATCTTTTTGTTTTAGTCCTATTTGTGGTATATGGGGCTGCTTCAGATTTTCCACAGAAGCTAAATATAATATGTGTCATGCTTTGGTAGGGTCATGTTTTTTTCTAGTTGCAGATAGTTTTATTCTGGCAACAGTTGATAGGGTATAAATGGAAGATGTCTAAGAGGGCATATATTAACTCCTGCTCCCCTTGCTGCTACTGGTCTCTGATGTTGTTCGTTTTTGCTTCTGATTCCTCTGTTGTTAAATTGCTGGATTGCTTGATTGATGGTTTGCTGCTTTGCTAGTACTGGAATTTTGGATAGCTGAATTGCTGGATTGCTGGATATTCTGAAAAGGATGATTGGATTTGCCTTTAGGAACCCATTGACCCCAATAAGCAGGAAGTATTCTAAAGAGGTATACATCCATCTTTTATTTTAATCTTCTTTTAACCTACCTAGTTTTGAGGATTGAAAAGGATTGGAGTTGAGAAGGGTGGTAGGTATAAGAACCCCCCAGAAACAGCTAAAAAATTAGGCAATGGGGAATTTTTATATAAATGTACTTATTACTGAGATATATGTCTTCTATTCACACTTTTTGGGCAAATTTTGTATCTCTCATTTAATTTATCCCTTCCAAAAAAGAATATTTTCTGGTGAAGGTTGATAGTAGCCCTAGTCAATGAGCAGTAGGCACTTCGACACAATGAACTTTTAGCAAAATAACACAGAATACGTTGTGTTAATTGAAAATTCAAGATCATTCTCTTTTACCAATAAAGATTCAGGAGCGAGATGTTATGAAAAGCTACCAACTCAGAGAGGCAGAAAAAGTTCCCAGATGAACTTCCTACTCAGCTCATGTGGCCATGGAAAAGACTCCAAATGCACACTGACTCAGCTGACAGCCCAGGAGGAAAAGGCCAAAAATACCAAGGCCTAAAGCTTGCTAGCTTAAGGTACAAAAAGTCAAAGGCCAAAGAGCTGAGGAGATTAACAGATAGAGAGGTAAGAGTCAAAGAGCTAAAATTCCAAGAGTAAAGCCCAGGAGCTAAAAGCACTACAGACTTCTTCTACTTCTACAGGCTCTCTTAAATACCCATCAACTCAAAGTCCCTTCTGTCATCATGGTTGTTGCTCTGCCTCTTGATTTACTGTTAAATTTATTAAATCCTTTCTACAGATAGCTCTTGGATTAAAGGTTTCTTAATAGTATAGTCAGATCACTCAAACCCAGAAGATCTTTGGATGTGGTCTCTTACAAACTGGTCACATGGACCTAGAAGAACTTTGGATATAATCTTTTGCCAGAACAGCCATGTTCAGAATTAACAATCTTCTACAACTAGGTTCTAATCTAGAGCTTATGACCTCCTGGACTATGGTATTTTGAACAAAATTATAGTAACAGGCATAAAATTGCCTTCTGTAGAGTGAGTCTGAAATCCAATCTAAAATCAGTTAGTTACCACATAACAGCCATATACATGCCACTTGTGCAACAGGGGACATATCTTTCCTAGCAGGTCAATATGTGAGCATCCAGAGTAAGATCGTTGATTTTTTTTTTTTTTTCACCAGAAATCCAAATAGTATCTTTTACCACATTAGGGAAAGAACATCTTCCAGTTACTTTGAAATTGATTTCTCTATGTTCTGCAGTCAAAGATAGAAATAAAACACGGAGCTGTTGTGAGAAAAGAAGTACAATACCAATAGCTGGTGATGATTTGATGACCATTGTGGTTTTCCTCATAACCCACAGGGAAGATCTCAGGCCTTGAGTTATAATTTTTATTTAGCTGTTTATGTCTTCTAGGAGTGACATTGTCCTCCATACAGAATAATTATGCTTGAACTCTTTCCAAAGTTGTATTTTGAAAATATCTTACAAGTGAGAGGGGTTCCATAGTTTTTTTTTTTAATATATCCTTAGTTTTGATAAGGAACCTATGAATCTACTTCTTCCCTCCTTTTTTTTTTCCTAGTTATTCTGTTCTCAGTTCACAGCTATCACACAATAAAAAATCAAAAATAAATGAACTGTACTTCTTTAATTCTTAAATTTCATCCACAAGAACTTGGCAATTGATTGTGTCTTAAGAGGATTATGTCTTATGAGGGTCCTCATGTCTTTTCTCAACATTTAATTTTGATCAATTGAAAAAGCAGTCTCCCATGGATTTCATGTTAGTTGATTTTCTTGGAACCTAAAGAAATCTATGTAGTAAGAATTGGCTTATCTATTTTATATGTTATGCTGACTCCTGAATATATATGGTTATTGTGTAATTCAAATGCTGAATTCTGTATCCCCCACATCTACTTGCAAGCCTTGTTCTGGAAAGCTCCTGTCTAAACGTTGTATATCTTAGCTGCCCAATTGTTCCTTTGTATGCTAAAAAAGCAGTTTACACCAAATCACTGAGAAGGGGAGAGAATAGAGCAGGACTTCTTGCCAGGTAGAGGAGGAAAAATTAGAAGAATTAGGGAATTCAGGCAGGATATTGAACCAGGTGAGAGGTCTAAGAAAGCAGGAAAACTACAAAGCACAAGTATTTCTGGGATGTATGCTAGAAGAAATCCGAAGTTGCTTAGACAGTTAATAATAAAAGGAATAGCTGCTCATTTCTTGTTTCATGAAGCATATTATTAAATAAAAATAAGAGTTTCAATTATTTGCTTGATAGCTGCAGTAAGAGAGAAACTACAAGAAATAAATACCTATATAAAATTAACTACAGCATTTTAGTGCCCAACACTGGGTGGAACTTATACAGCTCTAGGTAGAACTTATGTAGAATGAAAACAAAAAAATCAGTTTCTCAGTTATGTTTATTAAAAGAGCAATCACAGTTTCCTAGGTGGGAGGGAGATCACAGCTTTCTGATTTGACTGCTAGCCGAACAGCAAGGCCTACCACTGGTTGCAGAAAGACAAAAACAAAACAAACAAACAAACAAACAAAAACCCAATTGATACAAACCCCAGGGAAGCAGTTCTTTTAGGAACACCTTGCTAAGAAAGACAAAATGGTACTTTAACAGAAGCAAGCTTCCCAAAGCCAGACCTTCCTTGCCAACGTAGGAAATTAAATCCCTTTGAAGAGGGGCTTTTGCTGGCCTGACTTTTGCAGGCCAGAAACCAAACCCATGTAAACCCAGTAACTCCCCAGAATGGGGAAGGAGGTCATGATCCAGTGAGGGAGGCAGAAAAAAAAGCCTTTCTCTGAAAGCAAGAGCAAGAGGCAGACTGAGAAGCCTCAAAAGCATGAAATGGTAACATCTAGAAGGGAATCTGAGTTTAAGAAGACAAAGTCCATAAAGGAGAGAGAGATTTTGAGATTAAAGAAAAATATGGAAGACATAGTGACAGAGTGCCTAAAGATTCAATTGCGGTTTTCTGCTCTTAGTATGCAAATAAGTTTTTTTATATATTTTATTAATTTATTCATATTACATCTCAATTGTTATCCCATTCCTTGTATCCTCCCATCCCTCCCTCCCTCCCATTTCCCACTTACTTCCCTTCCCTATGACTGTGACTGAAGGGGACCTCCTCCCCCTGTATATGCCCATAGAGTATGAAGTGTCTTGTTGATGGCCAGCTATCCTTCCTCTGAGTGCCACCAGGCCTCCCCATCCAGGGGTTGTGGTCCAATATTTCAAAACTCAGAAGAAATAGATTGAAGATGACATAAGAAGATGGAATGATCCTCCTTGATCACAGATTGGGGTAATAAACAGTAAAAATGGCCATCTTACCAAAAGCAATTTACAAATTTAATGCAATCCCTATCAAAATACCTACACAATTTTTAAAAGGTCAGTTCTCAACTTCATATGGAAAAACCAAAAAACCAGAATAGCTAAAACAATCTTGTACAATAAAAGATCCTCTGGAGGAATCTCCATATCTGATCTCAAGCTGTACTATAAAGCAACAATAATTAAAACAGCATGGTACTGGCACAGCAATAGGCTGGTTGATCAGTAGAATCAAATGGAAGACCCAGATATAAATCCACACACATATGGTCACTCGATTTTTGACAAAGAAGCCAAATCTATTCAATGGAAAAGGAATGGCATCTTGAACAAATGGTGCTGGTCTAACTGGTTGTCTACATGTAAAAAAATGCAAATAAGTTTTTGAAAGACAATTTTAATTTCAGTTTTGCATATCTGCTTTGAGAGAAATCTGAATAAGACAAACTTCGAGAAAGAAGAGATTGATAAGTTGACTGGTAAATTAAAGGCCATAGAATAGAGTTTAGAGGAACCTTTAAATCAAAACAGGAAACATCCAGAAAAATCTGATCTGGAATTTAAAAAGAAGTATTTCCAGATACGAAAATGCATAAATGATTGAAAAAAGTTATACAATGCCAGCCCATTGAGATATTGGCTAACATGGTCCGACAACTTATTTTATGTGTATTGTAGAGGTTCAATTACTGGATGAATGTCTATATGCTAAAGTAAAAATGCAGATACAATTTGATTTTACCTTAGAAGGTCATTTAGTAGTTTGTATACTCTGTTTTGCAGTTTAGAGAACTGAAATACATACACTATGCAATATGTTTATAATCAGAATTCCAATAGGTTTTTGTCCTAAATAATAGAAAGCATGATTCTATGGTTATACATTTTTTAGAGACGATGACTGTCATGGAGATGTCTTCAACATATGGAATACAGCAATTATTTAGCAATATGACATAAAACATATTAAAGATATAACTTATAAAATTTGTGGTTAAATGATTTTGAAAATATCTAAAAATAATTTTAAAAGATTTTCATAAAAAAGCAGACTATAATACTTCCCCTAAGTAAATTAAATGATGATATATTTATCTTAAAATTATTATATGAGGCAAGAAGCACACCTGATAATATACTCTGGATTTTAGAAAGGACTGCTAAATTAAATAAGCCTATAAAAGTTCTAAGTCAAGATAGAAAACAAACAAACAAAAAAAAAAGTGTTTCACTGGGGAAGAAAATATGCTCTTCTCTCAACCAGAATCAAAAAAACTATATATTCCATTCAAACAATTGGAAGTAAGATTTGACAAGGACACCTCCTGAATATCATGGCTACATAGAAGAAAATAAATCAAGAAGACCAAACAAGAGAGGTAATATAATTTGCTCTTCTCTAGGGACAACTCTGAGGCTAAGACAAGAAAATGTCTAAAGCCAGAACTTTAGCTAGGCATTTTAAAAATGCCATAGATAAAAATTTATTTTTAGAAATCACCTTTAACTTAATTATTTTCTTTTTTTAAATTTTTTTATTAATTTGTTCTTGTTACATCTCAATGGTTATCCCATCCCTTGTATCCTCCCCTTCTTCCCTCTCTCCTATTTTCCCCTTATTACCCTCCCCTATGACTGTTCCTGAGGGGGATTATCTCCCCCTGTATATGCTCATAGGGTATCAAGTCTCTTCTTGGTTACCTGCTGTCCTTCCTCTGAGTGCCACCAGGTTTCCCCTTCCAGGGGACATGGTCAAATGTGAGGCAAGAAAATTATGCTCCCATTCTCAAGAGGAAGGTAAATAAATTTTGTCATACTCTGACTGATAGATGTTTGTTACTGTTTTAAAGGGATTGATTATATGTATGATAAATAAAAAGATAGATCATTGAATCTACTTATGGACAAAAACACTAACGAGCCAAAAATATTACATTGGGTTGTGCAGCAGGCCCCACCCGAGGACACAGGAGTAAGAGAGCCAGCCCTGCCCTGAGGACATGGGAACAGGTGAGCCAGTCCTTCCATGATGACATGGGAGCGGGAGAGCAGGCCCTGACCTGAGGAGATTGGAGTGGTGAGCAAGCCCTGGACTGAGGACATGGGAGAGGAAAAGCCAGCCCTGCCCTAATGATAAGGGAGCAGGTGAGCCAGTGCTGCCCAGATGACAGTGGAGCAGGGGAGCTGGCCCTGCTCTGAGGACATGGGAGCAGGCCCTGATCCAGGCCTCTGAGTGGACCTTACCGCCACATCTATCCCATGTATGACCTGTTGGAACACATGAAGGAGGCAGACCTGCAGATTCAAAGATTAAGAATCTCCATGACACGTGGCAATAACAGGATATCCAATAGCAGCCCCAGTGAGTTTCCAGTAATGATAGTGTAGGCCTCAAACCAGATACATGACTCATAGCAATGAACATTTGAAAGTCAACATATGTGGACAAAAAGCTGTACTGCATGATACACTACAGCTTCTGTGACAAGATTTTTTGTGTGTCTGTTTGTTTTATTTTACTGGGGGGAGAAGAGGGATTTTGGTGCATGATGTGTAAATCATAGACATTCAATAAAATTGAAAAGAAGAAAGAAAAAATCTTACATTGGTATATATCCTTGTATATTGATAAACATTTAAGATTATATACTATTATAACATGCTAAGGTATTGAACCTATTTAATTCTTTAAATTGCAATGTTAAGTTCTAAGGAAAAGCTACTACTATGAACTGTTTAGAATAATTAAAAAATGAACATTAACAATTAGATAATCGAACTCCTTGTGTTAAATACAAGTTTAGTTAAGTTTAAAAATACACTTTCTGGATTGACAGATAAAAACACAGACAAAAACAAGCAATTAAGATTAGATAGACAAATTATCTTTTAAAACCCAAGGATCTGGAGACAAGGCACTTAAAGATTTTATTAACTTAAGCCTTTTATCACAGTGAAATGAGCCTACTTTTGACAGACCCCAGTTCTATTTCGAAGATTATCAAAGGATATATAAATTGGATGCAGGAAAATTGACTGTTGAACTTTGCTAAGGAAGAATTTTGGGGAATCTATCTAAAAAGCCAAATATCTGTCATTTCTATACTTTTGAAATCTGCTTTTCTACACTTCCTACATATTAAAGTAATACTTATGTGTTCTTAAGTTTCTGAATGGGTTAAGGAATAGGAATAATATCACAGTTAAGGTTAAATTCTTTACAATGATAGAAATTGATAGATAAGAAAATACTTTGTACAAAGATGCCAAATATATAAATGTAAGCATAACTAATAATTTCCATAATTGATACATTATACATAATTTGGTATTGTAAGAGAAAGAGCCTTTTATTAGACTAAAAAAGGGAGATGTATCCAGAAGTTTATAGTGTAAATCAAATACTTATTTCTGCATCCAATTGTCCCCATATATGCCAATAAGGCATCTTATAGCCAATCACTGAGAAATGGAAAGAATAGGACAGGACTTTCTGCCAGACAGGGAAGGAGCAGTTAGAAGAAAAACTAGGGCCCTCAGCCAGAGGATTCAAGCAGAGGAGAGGTCCAATAAAGACCAGGAGAGAGGAGCTAGACCAGGAAAGCTACAAAGTGCAAGTATTTCTGGAATGTATGCTGGGAGGAAACCAAAGTAGCTTAGAGAGTTAAAAATAGAGTAATAACTGCTCACTTCTTGTGTTGTGAATCTTATTATTAAACAAAAATAAGAGTCTCAATTATTCATGTGCTAGCCAGGTTAATGAAGAAATTAAGAAAAAACAGCACTGTTATATAAAAATCACTAAACCACTTTCCTCCCAAGTCTCTTCTTCTCTATCTTTCTTTAAGCTTGGTGAAAGATTCTCAGCATTTGCAGTGCATGGACTCTAGAGATTGAATTATTTTATTTTCTAATATTTACTTGTAGTTTTCACCAGCTTAAAAGATACACAGTACTTTAGAAGTCAAGACTATGGTACCACTTTCTTTCCTAGCTTTGAGAAAGTGTCATATTCTCCCGCAATTTGGCTTCCATCATTTACACTGGTTTCTGTAAGTTACTCTTTTCTGGCAGATTTCAAGAGATTCAATGTTTAAGTTGAATTTTCTTAATTATAACTTTTTATTTATTATACTATTTATTTATGATATTTCAGTCTTATTAAGGCTCATATCTTCCTAAGCTAAAAACATGTCTACTGTATATTCAATAATATTTATATTTGTATGTATGTTTGATATTTCCTGGTGCCACAGTGTTTTCTTATGATACTCCAATTTGAAATTTTTCTACTGATTAAAAATTTCTTGTCTATTATAGTTCCTCCAACAATTTAGTTGACTTTCTCAGGTTTTTCTATGAGATAAATTTAATAGATTTGCTTATCAAGTGACATATCCTTTACTATGATACTTCTATTTGATACAGAAATCATCCAGTGAATAGTTTCCTTCATTTCTTCTTCAGTTTCTCAAAACTTAATTTGGTATCTTTAAAATGCTTTTTATCTCTTTGATGAGATTTCACATATATTCACTCAATATGATCATCTTTTTTTCCAAGTCCTTGATTATATTTATAATTAATATATATATATATATATTTCATGACTGCTAATTTCAATATCTGGATAATTTGAGAATCTGTTTATATTGGTCATTAATTTTTAAATTATTGGTTATTTATATTTAGGTTCATTTACACATATTTTTGTATTTTATTTCCCATATTGTGAATAACATGTTATAAAATATATATATCAAATTCTCATGTGGGAGTATGTAGTTTTTTTTTAATAAACAAGCAAATAAGAGAATTTTGTTTTCAGTCATGGAATTTTATTCTTCATAACAAAGTACATTTCATTCCATTTTTTCTCATACTTAGAGTGTAGCTTTATCAAAAAATATGAGTTTGTAAACATGGACCAGATGCTAAAATCCAGCTGACGAATTTGAAAGTTCATTGATGAGATTGTTTTTCTCATTAATACATGCTTGGAAAAAGTATATGACTGCTGGATCTAAACATATACTATGTAGCTCTCTCTATGAAAAATGAAAACCTTATTTTACAGAATGTTTCTTTCTCCATTATCAATGTTGTGTGTTTTGTATTAATTCAATGCCTGGAGTACTCAGATACCCATCTACATCTACTACACAGAACTGTCAAGTAGCACAGAAATTTATGACTATTAATTTTTGCTATCAGTAGTATAAGGCATTATGATCCTCATCCAGTGTGCATAAAGTGCTCTCTACTGAGTATTTTAGGGTCAAATTTATTATATTCCTACTCTATTGGTACTTTCTCATCACAGCTTTTTATGCACCTCTGAACTGAGACCTCTGTCTTTTCAAATTAGTACGATACTACTCTGTATTGGATTCACATTACCAACTGTAATGGCATATTTCCCAGCTACACTTCATTACTGAACTAAGAGTACATCCTTACATTTTCTTACTTTCCAACCACTGGGGATAATTGCTAGTTAATATCCTTAGTGTACATTATGTATAGTAGTAAAAAAAATTTTGATATTGACTAAGGAAGTTGTGGCTATGTTTTTTTTTTTTAACATTGAAAAACTCCTATTGTATGTCTCAACCAGAAACTAGAACCTGTATGTCAACAGTAGTGAACTTATTCCTATGATGACAAATACTAGAAAGAAATAGCTTGAAGAAGGATATATCCACTTACACTCATTGTTTCAGCAATTTCTATCTGTGTTCAGTTGATTTTGTTATTTCTCCATTGTCATGAAGCCAAATACCATGACACAAAGGAGTGATAGAAAGAATTTACCCACCTCAGGCCCCAGTTGACAGACTTTGGTTTTCTCCAATATGTAAGTGTTACTACTACACCACTGAGAATATGTTCCAGGGTGGTCATATTTGTTCTTTATGAGGCTTATAGCTCTCTAGAAATATTTATTTATTTTCTCCTTTGAAAGCTTGAATAGAATATTTAGATACTATGAATGAAGCCTTCAGATACCTGGCTTCAAGATTACTAGCTTTATTACTCCAAGTCTTATTCCTTAATTGTCCAGTGTCTTCACATGTAACATCTTCACTTTCAGTTCTAAAAGGCAACCAGGGACAATAAAAAAATCATATGTAGTTTTCCTAGTGTCTTGAATACCCTTAACCAAACATTTGAGATATATTCATGCCTGACTATGGAGATTTTTAAAGACATGTCTATAACACTTTTTCCTCAATTGGAGATATATATATATATACATATATATATATATATATATATATATATATATATGTATATATATATACACACACACATATATATTCATACACAAATATATATATTTAGAGATATACACATTTATATATGTATATGAATATATTATATATCAAAATCACATATTATATAGTATGTATTAATTATATCATACTTCATATACTCTATACCACATATCATATATCATATATTATAAATTATTATATATGATTTTGTCTCTATGGTTTTTATACACATCTTATATTGCAATACTATCTGACAATTAATTACTTAATTTAAATGAATAAGTGAATTTAGAAATATAATTTTAAGTAAAAAAAATCATCATCATAAAACATACTACTATTTGCAGACCAGAAAAAGACAAGTAACAAGGAGAACCCAAGGGAAGATGCATAAGTCTCACTCAGAAAGGGAAATACAATGAACAGCACAAGTGGTAAAATGAGGGAACAAGGTAGAAGAAGAAGAGCAGAGAGAAATGAGAGTGGAGGTCAGAGCCAGGCTGGTCAGTGATAGGAGGACAGATAACCTGAAGAAAGAAGAGAAACTGTGTGGGTGGAGGTACCTCTGTGACAAGCTAAAGATCTAAGACAATGAAGGCTTCTGCGAGGATATGGGGGGTGTCTCTAGCTGAGATTACTAGTAGGAGGGGTAATGGAGACCCAAGAGGACACATTATACTAAATAGTACTCCTAGGGGAGGTAAGTAAATTCCTACCCACACGCAAAATCTTTCATCCAAAATTAACCCTGCCTACAAGATGAACAGGGATAATGATGGAGCAGAGATTGAGGGAATTTCCAAGCACTTCATAGCCCAATCTGAAACCCACTACAAGGGAGAGAGACAATCTATGACACTGTGAGTGATATTCTGCTATGCTCACAGACATGAGCTTAGCCTAGCTTCCTCTGACAGGTTCCACCCAGCAGTAGAAGGATGAAACTTACAGCCAAACATTGGGAAAAGCATAGGAAGTTTTGTGGAAAATTGGAGGGAGGGATAGAAAGACCTGGAGGGGACAGGATCTCCAAAGGAAGGCCAACAGAATCAACTAACCAGAAGGGGTCTGTAGAGACTTAAGCAACCAATCTGGGACCATTGATGGACTGGACATAGACCCCCTACACAGGTGTAGCAAAGGGGCAGCTTGGCCTTCATGTGGGTCCCCAAGAAAGGGGAGTGGTAGTTGTCTCCTACATGGACTGTATTGTCTGCCTTTTGATCAATTCTCTTTTGTGGGGCTGCCTTGCCAGGCCACAGGAGAAGAGTTCATACTCAATTGTGTTGGGACTTGATGAGAAGTGATGGGTGGATAGGTGGAGCTTTCCTTTTCTAAGGAATAAGGGAGAGGGGAAGAGTGAGGGTGGGTGGAACCAGAAAGAGAGGAGGGAGGGAGCCAGATTGGTATATAAAAGAATGAATTAATGAACAAATTAATTAATTTAAAAATAATCCTATGAAAAAAGGGATTATCCAAACAATTAATATTATAGTCAACACCTACACTTCTAGAGGTTTTGTTCCTCATAAAAATCTTCTGATCTTCCGAATTCTATAATTTAAGTTGCCTACCTATCCAAAGTTACTTCTCATTACAGATATATGGAAATACCACTCAGTTATATGAATAAGCATAATCCAAACATTGCTCCTCGTTACTGCCAATTTTTTCTTAAATACTTAGGATATATAAATGTATACATTCTTGTGAAAATAATTAGTTTCTATTGTAACTTCAAATATAATACACATATATAATTTTAAAATATTATAATGAATTACTTACTTTTCATAATTTTATGCACTAATCAAAGTTTTCTTTTGTGATTAACTAGTGCTGTAAGTTCAAGTTAATTCTAAGGATCCAGTTGAATTTAAAACAAAAACAATGTTTGCCCATTTAGTCACTTTACCCCTGGAATCTCTCTATTAAAAAGTCATCTATGCTTTCTTAGCATGCAAATAACAGACAATATGTAAATTGGGCTAAAGAGTCCTCACTATATCTGTTTTTCATGCAGACAAAAACTAATCTCATCCAAATGCCATGCTGATCTCTAAACTCAGTGGATTCCCTTGTATCTGTAATTTAACTTAAAAGTTAATACCTTCAAAATACTGTAATAATTTGACATTAATACAAAGAATTATTATTATGTATTAAAAGCTGCATCATTAGTGACTAGATGTATCTTAGATATGTTCTTTATATTATGAAGGTAAGAGATATTTTCTGCAACACTTTGAGAAATAAGATAAATATTTAGCAACCTTTCAATGCATCGAAATTGGTACTAATCATATAAGATATATTAGTATCTAGGGCTAAAACTAGCATACCATTTTGTTTGCTCTTTGTCATATGTAATGCTCCAGCATATGTCACAAGCATAAATCAGCTATTATTATTATTGTTATAACATAGACTGGTCTGTGATATAACTATATAATTAGTAAAACCTTAATTTGAAACTAACTATGCTAAACACAAATTAATATACCTAATTTACTGTAAAATAGATAATTTTATAATGTCATATATAGAGATAAATTATAAATTAATATCTTATTCAGTTTTGAAAATGATTTCTATGGAGTGTTAGATATAAGGGGTTGTATACAAAATCCATTTTCTTTTATAGAAAGTAATGGTTTTTAATTGATCATTGCTTATTTTTTTTAAAGAAAATTAAGATGATGGAAAACATGGAAGTTTGCTGTAGATATCGATAATTACAGTTAAGAATAAATACAAGAAAAAATTAAAGTAAAACTCAGAGCTTAAATCACTCTCTCTTTGAACACAGTTTTGGAACATGGCTAATTCAGTTGTTGTTGTATATTGAGTACCTTCTAGCTTTAGACACACTTCCAAGACCTTACATAAACTTATTCTAATAAAATAGGAAGGCATGACGTGGAGTGTATCATCCATGTGCATTGAATCATTGTTGAAAACTAGTCATTGTCACTGCTTAAATGTGGATTTGGGGAAAGATTGAAATAAAGGCAATTATGTTGTCATCTTAATCTTGTATTTTTCTGATCCTAAGTAACAAGACTTAACTTTCATGAACATTAATTTTCATAAACTCTTTTCAGCTCTGTTAGAGAAATGGCTTTTAGGATGAGTCTATATGTACTTTCTTTCTATGAGTAATAAATAAGAAAAATTTGATTGCATTGTATTACACAGACCTGAATTGATTATAATTCAATTACAAATGTGCTCTTGTCCTACAGTGTGTAAATCTG
Organism: Acomys russatus; assembly: GCF_903995435.1. Classification (NCBI taxonomy): domain Eukaryota; kingdom Metazoa; phylum Chordata; class Mammalia; order Rodentia; family Muridae; genus Acomys; species Acomys russatus. Next base: position 1,046,417 of record NC_067137.1, on the reverse strand, counting down.
TAAGTAGGGTGGCAATTAAAAATTCTTATCAAGACTGGAAATTTGGTAATTTAACTTTGAATGTATTATGCAGACAAAGCAATCAAATGATGGCTTTAAACCTCTCAGACTCATGCAGATACTTTTGTCAATTACTCCACAATTCTAATTTGAATATTGAAAGAATGAATGCAAATTTATAATATTCTCTCATGTAAGAGTAATTTTTAAAAGTGAATAAATTTAGAAATATTATGTTACTGCTAGTGTTTATATGCCATTGGCTTACTCTTAATTGTAATAGATATAAACAGGTTTTTGTTTTGATCCCAAGTGTGGGATGTGAAACAGACTTGTGAGCAGACACATGATGTTTGTCCACTAGAAGAGGAACTGCCTCATTCAGGGGTATGATATTTGTCAGCTGATAAACATCCTGGTACAGGCTGAGGGAAAATATATATATATATATATATATATATATTTACACCTATGTATGACTCAAATGAAAGGCTTTTTCTTTTGTTGTTGTTGTTTTGGTTTTTACATCATTTCACAATACTTGACTGTTCATTATTTCAAGATACTCCTAGAGAGAAATGTTCCAGAGAATGTTTCAATGTCCCAGGTTCTGGCTGATGGTTCAGTTTTATGCAGCTGCACTTGCAGACACTTACTCAGAATTTTTCATTTGTTATTTAAAGGGTCTACTGGAATCCTGACAATGAAGATTGGAATTACACCCAAGGACCTGAGTCTAAAAGAGTTCTATTTCTCCTGCACCCATTAACCTCTTTTGTCTCCTATCTAGGTTAGGTGGGTTGGAAGGGAGATAAAGGCATTAAAGAAGTCCAAAAGAAGTAAGTTTGTAAAAAATAAAAGCCTACTCTTAGTTAAAATTATCGTTATAAGTTAGTCTTTTGCTTTGTTTTGATATAATAGTAAAAAATTAATGAAGGAGATATAATAATTCTAAATACAGTGTAGATAAGATACAGGAATGTTAGTATATATGTAGATTATATATATAGCAAGATAGATAGATTTTTCATTGTGTTATACATATTTGAGGGAAGAGATATTTCTACTAGTATGTGGTGGTCTTAATGAGAAATGTCCCCCATAGATTCAAATGATTCAACACTTCTTCTGAATTGGTGTTCTCTTTAGGCAGGTGTTTCAGCATTGATAAAAATAAGTAATTGGGGCACTTAATAGTTTTTTATTTATATTTTTGCTTTTTGCTAGAAATTGAGGATGTGAACCTTCAGCTTCCTTTTTCTCCCATAATATGTTTCCACCATGTTTAACTTTTATCCCTCTGGAACTGAAACCCAAAATAAGCCTATTCTTCTGAAAGTTGCCTTGGCCATTATGTCATCACAATAGAAAATAACCAAGACATAGGTAAAAAATTCACATTGCCCAACCTAATATCAGTATTGTAAACCCCAATATTTTCAGCTGTGAAATAGCTGAGCTTTTAGAGCTCATAGGGACTGACCTGCCAGCCATAGAGTGTGCAGAGAATGGACTGGGGGTCTTTTGTAACAGTTGTGCAGCTGGGTCTTCATGTGGGACTTGTAAAGCAAGAACAGAGGCTATTTTTGACCACATTGCGTTCCTTTTTATTGCTTCTACATATTGAGAATGAACCTGATTCATACCATATAAGGAACTCAGCCACTTTCTATGTAAGAGCTTGTACTAATCACTTCTCTTGGATTTTTAAACTGAATTACAGCTAAACAAACGAACTATACATTCAGGTACAAATCAATTATAGAATCTGTCTTAGCAAAACCAAAGAATTATTTCCACATTATCTTCACAGATGTGCCAAGTATTTGATAAATTTTTTTCTACGGCTATTTTTAACACTCTAAATAAAGAATAAGATAAAATTTTCTGGGAGGATCCAAGATGGCGGCGAGCAGTGTGGACCGCGTTTGGAGGCTCCAGTGAACAACTCAGGGAATTGCACCGATTTCTGAGCCAGGAACACCGAGGTCCGAACATCACAGCAGCGGGAGTGTTCCACGGTTCGGAGGGACCAGGGTGCGGAGGACCTGTGTGCTCCTGCACATGGGAGGAGCGTGGAATTTCTCTGATCGAAGCGGCAGAGGCAGCAGCACCAGCGGCACCAGCAGCGGCGGCTGAGGTTTGCAGCTTATAGCCTTCTGGTGGAGGCGATTGGTGTGGTGGCTGGTGGGAGTTGCTGCAGGAAAGGGGACTCGGGGCAGGATTTGGGTCGCGTGGAGCCTTCGGATTCAGACTGGACTCGGCGGACAGTTCAGCCCCAGAGTCCCAGGTACTGGCCCAGCCTAGCAAGCAATTCTGCCCGAGGCACTAACTCAGCTTCGGCCACAGTTCCCCTGCTGTGGCACAGGCTTAGTTGAGCTCGCAGCTCCACACTAGGCAGCACCTCAGCTCAGCGGCAGCTCCCCTGCGGTGACACAGTCTGGGTGGAGCACTTGGTTCCACCACAGGCGCTAACTCAGAGCAGCTGCAGTTCTCCTGCTGTGGCACAGGCTTGGCCGAGCACCCAGTTCCACCCTAGAGCCACCTCAGCTCAGCGGCAGCTCCCCTGCAGTGACACAGTCTGGGCAGAGCACTTGGTTCCACCATTGGCGCTAACTCAGAACAGCCGCAGTTCTCCTGCTGTGGCACAGGCTTCGTGGCTTGCTCAGTTCCATCCTAGGCACCACCTCAGCTCAGCGGCAGCTCCCCTGCAGTGACACAGTCTGGGCAGAGCACTTGTTCCACCACTGGCGCTAACTCAGAGCAGCCGCAGTTCTCCTGCTGTGGCACAGGCTGGACAGAGCGCGCGGTTCCACCAGCTCTAAGACTCTGGTTGGACACAGTGTGCAGTTTGAATCCAGAATTCCTGGCTGAGATTGGTGGTCAGTTCGGGCCCTGAGTCAATAACTGACCACAGCACGCACTTTGGGCCAAAAGGCCCTAGCGGAGCTTGGTGCGTAGTTCCAGCCCAAAAATTCTGGCTGGACCCTGTGTGCATTTTAGGCTCAGAATCCCTAGCTGAGTTTGGCAGACGGTTCAGGCCCTGAGAATCTAGCTGAGTTCAGCCGGTGCTTCGGGCCCAGTGTTCCTGGCTGGACTTGGCAGGGAACACAGAAGGCTGTGGATACCTTGCCCTGACCCAACGCTCATTCAGAGACCCAGAACAACTGCAGGATCCACAGCACGGGGGGGCTGAAGATCACTGTCTGTGAGAGACCAAAACAACAGGGCTAACCTCCTAACATGCACACCTGTGAAGCTTTGAGCTCGCAGCCTAGGGAAATCGTGAGAAAACAAGTGAATCTATCGTCAGACACCCTCCATCCAACTCTGGAAGCTACCCAACAAAAACAAAGACAGCAAGATATCTAAAGGACAACGAAAAAGCATATCCAAAAAAACCGAAAACAACATGGTGTCTCCAGTTTCCAGCTATCCCAAAGAAAACAACCCAGAGAACTCAAATACAACGGAAATACAAGAAAATGACCTCAAATCCTAAGTAATGAGGATGATAATGGAGGAAACAAATAAAATTCGTAATCAAATGCAGGAAGACGCAGACAAACAGGTGAGAGACATAAAAGGAGCACATAGAGTGGAACTGGAAAAATTGCAGGAAAATGCAAACAACCAGATGAAAGAAATAACTAAAACGGTTCAAGCTCTGAAGACCTATAAAGAGGCAATGGAAGAAACTCAGGAATATACAAAAAATCAGATGAAAGAAATCAAAAAATCAGTTCAAGATCTGAAAATGAAAATGGATTCAATGATAAACACTCAGACAGAAGAAAAACGAGAACGTGAGACCTCAGAGAAGAAGGCGAGCAACACAGAGGTGAGCTTTTCTAACAGAATCCAAGAGATGGAATAACGAATCTCTGGGCTAGAAGATACAATCACAGATATTGAATCAACCATTAAAGAAAATGCCAAATCTGGAAAACTCCTGACACAAAACATCCAAGAAATTAAGGACACCATGAAAAGAAGAAATCTGAGGATAATAGGCATTGAAGAAAGAGAAGACATCAGATTCCAGGGTCCAGAAACTATTCTCAACAAAATCATAGAAGAAAATTTCCCCAATCTAAAGAAAGAAATGCCTATAAACATACAAGAGGCCTACAGAACACCAAATAGAATTGACCAGAAAAGAAAAACTGCCCGCCACATAATAATCAAAACACAAAACATGCAGAACAAAGAAAAAATATTAAAGCTGCAAGGGAAAAGGGCCAAATAACATTTAATGGTAAACCTATCAGAATTACACCCGACTTCTCAGCAGAGACCATAAAAGCCAGAAGGGCCTGGACAGAGATCCTGCAAACCCTAAGAGACCACAGATGCCAGGCCAGACTACTTTACCCAGCAAAATTATCAATAACCATTGATGGAGAAAACAAAATATTCCATGACAAAAACAAATTCAAACAGTACCTATCCACAAACCCAGCTTTACAGAAGGTACTAGAAGGAAAACTCCATCCCAAAGGGTCAAGCTACAACCAAAACTACCCAGGAAATAGATAACTATCCCATGGCAAAAACACAACTACACAAACGCTCGACTGGAAACAACATCAAAATTAAGACTCTTAACAGTCACTGGTCATTAATATCTCTCAACATCAATGGCCTCAATTCTCCAATAAAAAGACACAGACTAACTGAATGGGTACATAAACAAGATCCAACATTCTTCTGCATCCAAGAAACACATCTCACCCATAATGAAAGGCATTACCTCAGGGTAAAAGGTTGAAAAAATATTCCAAGCAAATAGTCACAAGAAGCAAGCAGGCGTAGCCATTTTAGTATCGAACAAAATAGACTTTCAACCAAAATTAATCAAAAGGGATGAGAAAGGACACTTCATACTCATCAAAGGTAAAGTCAACCAAGATGACATCACAATTCTGAACATCTATGCTCCCAATACAAGGGAATCCACATTTGTAAAAGATCTCCTAAAAAAGCTTAAGCCACACATCAATCCCCACAAAATAATAGTGGGAGACTTCAACACCCCAGTCTCACTGAAAGATAAGTGATTGAAACAGAAATTAAGCCGAGAAATAACATTATTAACCAATGCCATGGGTCAAATGGATCTAACAGATATCTATAGAACCTTTCACCCAAACAAGAAAGAATACACCTTCTTCTCTGCACCCCATGGAACCTTCTCCAAAATTGATCACATCGTAGGTCACAAAGCAAGCCTCAATAGATAGAAGAGGATTGAAATAATACTTTGTATCCTATCAGATCACCATGCTCTTAGGCTGCAATTCAACAACAACAGAAATAACAAAAAGCCTACCCGTACGTGGAAACTAAACAACTCTCTGCTAAATGACACCTGGGTAAGGGAAGAAATAAAGAAGGAAATCAAGGAGTTTCTGAAATTCAATGAAAATGGAGAAACAACATACCTAAATTTGTGGGATACATTGAAAGCAGTGCTAAGAGGAAAATTCATAGCACTAAGTGCCTTTAAAAAGAAATTGGAAACATCGCACATAAGCATCTTAACAACACAACTGGAAGCCCTAGAAAAAAAAGAAGCTGAAACACCCATGAGGAGTAGACGCCTGGAAATAATCAAACTCAGGGCTGAAATTAACACATTAGAAACTAAGAAAACAGTCCAAAGAATCAACAAAACCAAAAGCTGGTTCTTTGAGAAAATCAACAAGATAGACAGACCATTAGCCAAACTAACTAAAAGGCAGAGAGACAGTATTGAAATCCACAAAATCAGAAATGAAAAGGGAGACATATCCTCCCATTCTTCCCTCCCTCCCATTTTCCCCTTATTCCCCTCTCCTATGACTTTCCTGAGGGGGATTTCCTCCCCCTGTATCTGCTCATAGGGTATCAAGTCTCTTCTTGGTAACCTGCTATCCTTCCTCTGAGTGCCACTAGGTCTCCCCCTCCAGGAGACATGGTCAAATATGAGGCACCAGAGTACGTGTGAAAGTCTTACCCCACTCTCCACACAACTGTGGAGAATGTTCTGCCCATTGGCTAGATCTGGGTAGGGTTTAAAATTTACCACCTGTGTTGGCCTTGGCTGATTCAAATTTGGCAAGTGGAATTGATAAAGAAATTTGTCCATTTCTGCTAGATTTTCAATTTTTGTGGCATATATGCCTTTAAAGGAGAATCCTATCATTCTTTGTGTTTCTTCAGTGTTTGCTGTTATGTCTCTCTTTTCCTTTCTGATTTGGAGAGTGTCACTCTGCCTTTTCATTAGTTTGGCTAATGGTTGGTCTATCTTCTTGATTTTCTCATAGAACCAACTCTGGTTTTTGTTAATTCTTTGAACTGTTCTCTTTGATTCTAATTTATTGATTTCAGCCCTGAGTTTGATTATTTCCAGACATCTACTCCTCTCGGGTGTTTCTGTTTCTTTTTTTCTACGGCTTCCAGATGTGTTGTTAGTTTGCTTATGTGGGATGTTTCCAATTTCTTTCTAAAGGTACTTAGTGCTATGAATTTTCCTGTAAGCACTGCTTTCAATGTGTCCCAGAAATTGGTGGTGTTATTCCTTCATTATCATTGAATTTCAGGAAGTCTTTAATTTCTTTCTTTATTTCTGTCCTCACCCAGGTCTCATTACGTAGAGAGTTGTTTAGTTTCCATGTGTGTGTAGGCTCTTTGTTATTTGCATTGTTGTTGAAGTCCAGCCTTAGGCCATGGTGATCTCATAGGACACAAGATATTATTTTAGTCCTCTTATATCTGTTGAGGCTTGCTTTGTAACCTACTATGTGATCAATTTTGGAGAAAGTTCCATGGGGTGCTGAGAAGAAGGTATAATCCACTGTGTTTGGGTGGAAAGTTCTATAAATCTCTGTTAGATCCATTTGATTTATGGTGTTGGTTAATGATGTTATTTTTCATCTTAGGTTTTATTTCAATGACCTATCCTTTAGGGAAAGTGGGGTATTGAAGTTTCCTATTATTAATGTGTGGGGATCAATGTGTAGTTTAAGGTTTTTTAATAGTTGTTTTACAAATGTGGTTGCCCTTGTATTTGGAGCATAGATGTTCAGAGTTCTGATGTCCTCTTGGTTGATTTTACCTTTGATTGGTATGAAGTGTCCTTCCTCGTCCCTTTTGATTAATTTTGGTTGGAAGTCTATTTTATTAGATAATAAAGTGGCTACACCAGCTGGCTTCTTGTGACCATTTGCTTAGTATACTTTTTTCTAGACTTTAGTTTGAGATAATGTCTGCCTTTGTGAGTGAGATGTGTCTTATGTAGTTTTGGTTGTGGCTTGTCCCTTTGGGGTGGAGTTTTCTGTCTAGAAACTTCTGGAAGGGCGGATTTGTGGATGGGTACTGTTTGAATTTGTTTTTTTCATGGAATATTTTGTTTTCTCCATCAATGGTTACTGATAGTTTCACTAGGTATAGTAGTCTGGCCTGGTATCTGTGGTCTCTTATGGTTTGCAGGACCTCTGTCCAGGCCCCTCTGGCTTTTATGGTCTCTGCTGAGAAGTTGGGTGTAATTCTGATAGGTTTGACATTGTATGTTACTTTGTCTTTTTCTCTTGCTACTTTTAACATTTTTTCTTTTTTCTGTATATTTTGTGTTTTATTATTATGTGTCTAGAAGATTTTCTTTTCTGGTCTATTCTATTTGGTGTCCTATAGACCTCTTGTATGTTTATGTATCTCCTTTAAATTGGGGAAATTTTCTTCTATGATTTTATTGAAGATATTTTCTGAGCCTTGGAGTCAGGTCTCTTCTCTTTCCTCGATGCCTATTATTCTCAGGTATTTTCATGGTGTCCTTGATTTCGCGAATATTTTGTGTCACCAGTTTTTCAGATTTAGCATTGTCTTTGATGTTGCTTCAAGTTCTACAATTGTATCATTCCTCCATTTCTTGTATTCTATTAGAGAAGCTTACTTCTGTGTTGCTTACTTTCTTCTTTAAGGTCTCTCATTCCCATTTTTCTTATGTCTGTACTTTTATCACTGTGTCCATTTTCAACTTCAGATCTTGACCTGTTTTATTTATTTCCTTTACTTATTCATCTGGTTGTCGGTATTTTCCTAAAAAATTTCTAGTGCCTCTCTATAGGCCTCTTTTATGTCTTCCTCCTGTTTGGCTAAACCTTCCTGCATTTGACTATGGATTTTAGTCATTTCCTCCAATATCATCTTCATTACTAAGGGCTTGAGTTCATTTTCTTGTTTTTCGATTGTATTTTATTTCTCAGGGTTACTTTCTTTGTGATAGCTGTGATCTAGGGATGATGAGTTGTTTTGTTTTTTGTATGCCTTCTTACACGTTCATTTAGTCATCTTGATATCTCTGGTATTGTGTGTTAGCTTCTGGTGTTATTCACTGGTCATTGAGAGTGAGTAGTTGATGAGTGATTATAGGTCATGTGCTCTTGCCTGTGGGGATCAGAGAGCTCTTCTAAGAGGCAGGTGACCTGTTTTCTGCTCCATGAGACTTTGTTCTACACCTTAAGCTCCTGACTGGGTCAGCAGAGGTAGGCTTCTGCCTAATTCTACTCACCCTACTGAGGGGATTCAGACTAGCTGTGTTAGGAGCCTCTGTTTAATTCTCTGTCCCGACCCCTCTGCGCAGTCCAGCCTCTCCGAAACGTGTAGGGACTGTGGCTTTATCTGCCCAATTATCCAAGCCTGGACCATCCTGGTCCACAGATAGGTTCCTGCCTAGAGCAGTCTAGAGTGAGGACTAGTCTAGGTTTCCCACCTTTGGTGGCTCAGTCCTAAGGAGCTGCAGCCACAACTCAAACTCCCTTCCTGACACCCGCAGCAGTTCAGTCTCTCCCACAAGCATGGGAGTCCCTGTCAGGCTGTGGGGACTGTGGCTTTGTCTGTCCAATTTTCCAGGCCCACACGGCTGTGGCACATAACAGGTTACTGTCCATATCAGTCTAGATAGCAGACCAGCATAGATTCCACACTTTGGAGGCTCACTCGCACTGAGCTGTGGCCACAATTCAGACTCCCGTCCAGACCTTCAGGGTAGTCCAGCTTCTCTCATGAGCATTGAAGTCCCTGCCTCGCTGTAGGGACTATCCTGGTTGCTTTCTATCAGCCCAATTTTGTAGCCTCAGTCCCCTGAAGCTGGCTGCCTGGCTCAAGCCAGATTCGCCCAGACTGCGAACACAGTTTCTCTGCTACCTGGCTCCGGTCAGACTGCACAGACCGTGCACACGGTTTCTGGGTACCATGGGCTTTGCCGCAGCCTATAGGGATCCCCGTGGACTCGGGTGGGTTGTGTGGGGGTGTCCGAGGACAGATTCACTTGTTTCCTTGAGACTTTCCCAGGACAAAGGCTCTGGTGTTTCAATTTTGCACACACTATGTCTGGGTTATAGAGGCTGGATACAGTCTGCAGGAGGGTTCCGTTTCAAAGCCTGGAGAGTGCGTTCAGGTCCTCCTAGCACTGTTGTTTGGCCTGAGAATAAGGCTACCTGTGGTCTGCACTGTGCAGTGTTCTTCAGTTATTGTAGTCGATGGCTCCCAATCTGGTCCATGGTCTCCATGCAGTAGATCAGATACGGCACATAATAGGCACCACCATCTTGGAACTCCATAAAAATTCAGTTCTCAATTTCTTTGTTTAGACATTTTTAACAAGAATGATACCTGATTATTAGGCAATTTAGGTTGTATGGGTTATTTAGTATTAAACTTCTCTATATATTTAAGATGCCTAAAAGGTTTAAATACAATATTTGTAATGTTTAAATAATACATTTGACAATGCTGCAATTGTCAGTAAATTATTCCTTGATTAAGAAGACTTAGTATAAAGTTATTATGCCACCAGCTCAATATATCAAGAAATTACTTTCCCGTCCGGCGCTGTTGTGCCTCATCTCCAATGCCTACGCCGAGGCTCCAGCTTTACCACGCCCGGAGCGTGTCGCGTGCGGTCGGCGATGCCTGCGATGGGTCCGGCATCCATCCCCTCCCGGCTTTTCTGACCTCGCGTGTCCGCCCCGAACCTTTCCGGGTACCTAGCTGTCGGGTTCCGGCACGCAGGTTTAAAGACCCCCAGGGAGGTCACCTCTCCGCCCCCGGGGTAGGGGTGGGGGCGGCGGGACCCGTAGGGAGTCGGCGTGGGGGTGTGAGCTCCCTCCCCCCGGGGCTCTCTCAGACTCTCGCCCTTTCCCCCCTTCCAGGGCTGCTCCCGAGGCCGTGGTTGCAGGTGGGGTGGGAGCCTCCCCTTTGAAAAAAAAAAAAAGAAATTATACTCTCTCTAGAAACATAATTTTTCCTTTTAAGAGTTTCTGTAAGAAAATATCTTGTATTCTTTTTTCAATTAATCAGTAATGTATTCCTTATCCTAAACAATGTAACTAATTTAATTTCCACTGTATAATTTTTATGTTTGATAAAATTCTCATTATTGTCTCACATAAATTAAGTCCTAATCCATGGTACCTCAATGCAAACAGTTATAAAATTTGTTGCCCCCAAAATAAAATATATATTTCTATGAATTTACCAATGCTTCTGTTTTACATTTAGATCAGATATAATCTTTTGTTTAGTATTTGCTATCAATTTCCTGTCTCTACAGTATAGTTAAATGTCAGGTTATATTGGTACTCAAACTATTTCTCACATGTTTTACCTAGCCAAGGATGTCATTTGTGATGCATTAATCTTTGGTTACTTATAAAGAAGCAGAGAAACTCTAAATTCATCAGATAAAGTTGATTTCTGGAAGTAAATTATGAGAAGTAGCAGGACACTTAATGACTACGCTAGTCAATTGCATCAATGTATTTCTATGAAAATAAAAAGAAAATTTAGAAAATCTTTTCATTGCTAATATCAACAGAATAAAGGAATTTTAACAAACAATGAAATATAAATATTTTTACATTATATTAATATAATTAATTGTAGAACCATATATAGAAACCTATATACATATGGAACACTATAAAATTACTAAATACATTAAATAAAGCATAATAAGTTTTAAAAAATCCACCACTGGAGGAAAAAAGATTTAACATAGTAAGATGCCCATACAATCACAATGATTTGTGACTCAGTGTTCTCAACTACAGATAATCTCTACTGAAGAAAACCTATGTAAAACCTCAGGCATCCCTAATAGAAAAAAAAAAAAAAAAAAAAAAAAAAAAAAAAAAAAACTAAACAACAAATGAACAACAAAAATGTTAGGGTAGACCTATTTGAATATAAGCCTAGAGATAAACCAACACACTCATATCGTGTTCCAAAGAGGTGCCAAGAGCATGCTTAATAGGGAAAGCACAGTATTTTTTTTAAACAATTAACATATGGAAAATGAATGATATTATAGTTTTTACTGTAAAAATTTTACAAAGCAGACCACATCACAAATGTTAAAACAAGATTAAAGGCAAAATTAGAAGTAAGTATGAGACAGAATTTTATGACACTGAATTTTGAATTCCATTGTATAAGATACAAAGGCAAAAAAATCATGTAAACTTGTTAGAATTATTGTCAGTTTTGGAAATTCATGAATAAGAAATAATCATACACTGTAGAAAATAACTCATGAAAATACATAAAATATTTTGAAATCCTAACTTATAAGGAGGAGCATTTATTGTGCATAAAGATTACAAAAACAAGTTGAACAATAACTGAACATCTTTCACAGAAGAAAGACTAATAGCCAAGTCAAATGATAAAATTTCTAGTACCATTTCTCACAAGGAATTTTTTGTCACATATATAAAGAGATCATGGTTATATTATAAATAAAATATATTTATAAAGGAAAGATATTATAAGTCTTATTAAAGATGTATATACATCACAACCTTTTCATACTGCTGTCATGCATATGAAGTAAAAAATAACTGTTCAAAAGGCTGTAGAAGTTGAACAAAAATTTAAAGGAATGACAATATGAAGGACGGCACATACACAAATAATTGAAGTCAGAATTGTAAACCTATACTTTTCTGTATTTATTTAAAAGAACATTTTTAAATGAGGTGTAAATTGTTATGAGAAGTCAGGAATTGTGGTTGCATACTTTTTAAAAAAATATATTTTGTTAATTTATTCATATTACATCTCAATTGTTGTCCTATCCCTTGTACCCTCCCATTCTTCCCTTCCTCCCATTTCCCCGTACTCCTCTCCCCTATGATGGTGACTGAGGGGGATCTTCTCCACCTGTATATGCTCATAGGATATCAAGTCTCTTCCTAATAGCCTACTTTCCTTCCACTAAGTACCAACAGGCCTCCCCATCCAGAGGACGTGGTCAAATATGGGACACCAGAGTTCATGTGAAAGTCAGACCCTACTCTTGAGTCAACTGTGGAGAATGTCCTGTCCATTCACAATAGTCATAACATGGAAACAGCCTAAGTGTCCCTTAGCAGAAGAATGGATAAAGAATGGATTAAAAACAAGGAATTCCAGAAATTTGTGGACAAAGGGATTGAACTAGAAATGATCATAATGAGTGAGTTAACCCAGAAACAGAAAGAGTCAAATGGTATATACTCACTAGCCAAAGGGGCATGACCCATGAAAGTCTTCACTTACCAGGAAAGTGAGACAAAGGGGAGGACGGCCTATTGGGACTCTAGGTGAGATAAGAATGGGAGAATATGGAAATAGAAGGATCCAGAGGGTCCTAGAATCCTATAAGAAGAACATTATGACGGGGGATCTGGGCCCAGGGATCCTGCTTAAACTATGGCACCAGCCAAGGACAATATGTACAGTAAAGTTCAAGCCCCTCCCAGATCTTGCTAAAGGTTACATACCTTTAATCTCAGTGAGTCAAGGTTGATAATGAGTACTCTGATACAAGTCAGGGCTAGAATGCAAAGATTAGCTGAACCAGGACTACACAGTGTGATCCAATATTAAAACATCTAAAAAACAAGCAATAGATGTGAAATAGAATAAGATCCATTTGTAGAACCATAGATAGACATGCTGTGATATACATATATATAGGCATGCAAAATACAAAATATATGATGAACTATTATTCAGGTTTAACATAGGAAAGTGATATGTATTACAATATGGGTGAAACATAAGGGCATTATATTGAAAGAGCAAAAACAATAGACAAATATTGTTGTTCCATTTCCACTAAGTACTTAGGCAAAATCTTACCAATGTATAGAGAATCATGGTTGCTAGGGGCTAGTGTGGAGAGCAAATAGGGAGTCATTATTTAAGTGATATGCAGTAGAAGTTTTAAATGAAATGAATTCTGCAGGTGAATTATTGTGGTATCTCTACCAAACCAAATAACCCAACTGAGAAATGGGGCTCAGAACTAAACAGAGAATTCTCAACAGAGGAATATCAAATGGCTGAGAAATACTTAAAGAAACGCTCAACATCTTTAGTAATCAGAGAAATGCAAATCAAAACAACTCTGAGAGTACATCTTACACCCACCAGAATGGCTAATATCAAAAATTCAAGTGACACCACATGCTGGTAAAGATGTGGAGAAAGAGGAACACTCTTCATTGCTGATAGGAATGCAAACTTGTGCAACCACTTTGGAAATCTGTCTTCTGCTTTCTCAAAAAACTGGGAATAGAGCTTCCTCAAGACTCAGCTATTCCACTCCTTGGAATATACCCAGAAAATCCTCAACCACACAAGAAGAACATGTGTTCAACCATGTTCATAGCAGCCTTATTCATAATAGCTGGAACATGGAAACAGCTTGAATGTCCCCCAGGTGAAGAATGGATAAAGAAACTGTGGTACATTTACACTATGGAATACTACTCAGCTATTAAAAACAAGGAATTCTTGAAATTTTTGGACAAATGGATGGAACAACAAATGATCATACTGAGTGAGTTAACCCAGAAGCAGAAAGATTCACATGCCACACACTCTCTTATAATTGGGCTCTAGTCCAAAAGGCATGTCCCATGAAATTCCTCACTTACCAGCAGATTGGGATAGATGTGAGGACATCCTATTGTGACTCTAGGTGAGAGAAGTATTGTGAATGGGGAAATAGAAGGACCCAGAGGGTCTTAGAAACCTACAAGAAGAACATCATGATTAATGGATCAGGGACTATGGGAGTCTGCACAAACTATTGCACTAATCAAGGACAATACAAGTAGTAAACATCAAACCCCTACTTTGATCTAGCCAATGGACAGGCCATTCTCCACAGTTATGTAGAGAGTGGTGTCTGACTCTGACATAAACACTGGTATCCCATAATTTACCACCTCCCCTTTGTGAGGAGGCCTGGTGGCACTGAAAGGAAGAATAAGCAGGCAACTAAGATGAGACTTGATAGCCTATGACCAAATAGTCGAGGTGGAGGTCCCTTGTTGTCATAGACCTAGGGGAGGGGAGTAGGGTGAAAGCAGGAGGGAGGAAGAAATAGGAGGATACAAGTGATGTGATAACTATTGAGTTGTAATCTAAATAAATTAATTAAATAAAAAAGAAATTTTATGCCATTTGTGCAAAATATATAAAAATGTTTATTATAATTCTATATACTGTACTTTAAATAATTGACATTATACATTTATTTTTGTACTTTGCCTCTCTAAGATTCAATGGGAAGAAATTAAGCAAAAAGATTGATGTGTCTTAAATGTCAAACTTGTATCTATGTCCACATTATTGAGAAGGAGTAGAGAAAACATACCAGGGTTGATCCTGGAGATTTTCTGATTGAAAAGATCAAGATAAACCTCAGGAATCAGTCACGAATGATCAGATCAAGTTAATGTCAACTCAGGAAATATTTCTCAAACTCAAAAGTCAGATGTTGATAGGTGTATTGACTTTGTTAAAAGCTTTCAATTAAATTCCATTGATCAATGTGTCAGTTTTCAGTCCAGTACTGAGCTTGTATTTTTGGTTGTTGTTTGTTTTTGTTTGTTTGTTTGTTTTGAGACAGCATTTGGCTGTCCTGGACTCACTTTGTAGAACAAGTTGACTTTGAACTCACAGTGATCCACCTGCCTCTGCCTTCTTCCCAGTGCTTGGATTAAAGGAGTGAGCCAACAGGCCCGGCTACCATGCTTGTGTTATTCATATAAATTTCTTGTACAATCAGAATAGCCAAGATCAATAAAAAATTACAGTTTAGTTGATGAGAGTATGGGCTAAAGAAACATCCATTGTGGTTGAGTGCAGACTTGTACAGCCACAGCTGTTCTTGTGTTTTAACTTGACAGAAGCTAAAGCATCAGAGAGGAAGTAGCCTCAGTTGAGGAAAAGTCACCATGATGACCAGAATCCATTTAAAAGTAACAGCAAGTAGCTCTAGAACTCATGGTATGTGGCTCATCCACTAGCCCATTATGAGATTTTCTTAGCAAGGTATAATCCTGGGAACTATGTATCCTGAGGACTTCATGTTCTTATGGAGAACAACTCTGAATGTTACATTTGTGGTCATTATAATCCATTTAACATATGCTTTGTGTTTTTACTGTCAAGGTAGCTTCCAAACCCTCCATGAGCAATATCATCGGCATATGCAGTAACCATGCTTGATCTCTTTCAGGCATTGCTGCCAGAGCAGATTAATGATTCAACCACCAGCTCTGAAAACAACCTGCAGATGGAGAGTGCTAACAATGATCATTACCCTTAGAAATAATTTTGAAAAATAGATTGTTCAGTAAGGTTAGGTAAAGATGCTTTTGCTAGTGGCTCTGATGCCAAATTTCAAAGGGAAAAATACAGTGTTTAGGTAAAGATGATTTTGCTGTTGGCCATAATTCAAGAAATCTTAGAGAACAATTGAAGTTAAGAGGAAATACACTCTTATTAGTAAAGCCAGAGACTTTTTGAGGTTCACAAAGCAAGAAAAATGGCACATAGTAGCACTGGCTGACATGACTCTTCCAAGCTAGGCTGGTGACTGAGATGAATATTGATTTTCTTATTCTATTTTTCTTACCCTTAGCTTCCTGATATGATTTTTATAAAACATTTTAATGAGTAGATGAGCACTGTTAGGATTTAAAGTAGAAATAGCTGATTATTTTTATCTAGCCATTTAGATTTGAACATCTTTTAATATCTTTATAAGATTACTTTTTAAGATAATTGATTCTTTTTTGTAACCTCAAATTGCAGCCTGCCAGTAAAGCAAGGAAGGTGATTTGTTACCCAGTACAATAGCTGGTTGTGTTGGAACTCCCTCTTTGGAGTTTGTTCCATTCACCAAGATGTATGTGTGTGTGTATGTATGTATGTATGTATGTATGTATGTATGTTTGTATGTATGTATGTATGTGTGTGTATGTATGTATGTATGTATGTTTGTATGTATGTGTGTGTATGTATGTATGTATGTATGTATGTATGTATGTATGTATGTATGTATGTATATGAATGTGTAAAGTCAGATAAATTGAAAGAAGAAGCAGTTTGTTGAAACCTACCCGCTGTATTCTCTCTTACTTCATCATCAAGTGTAAGTGGGTATGTGTTTCTGGTTCTTTTCTCTCCTTCCTTGCTTTTCCTTTTCAGACACTTGCTACCATCAGTGGAAGCCCCCACTAGGATCCATCAACTCTAACCGCTTTTGTCACCAACAGTAGAAATGCCCCACTAGGAGCCATCAGCCCTCGTCTCCACTTGCCAACAACAGTGGAAGCTATGGCTGGTAACTATCAGTTCAGAACTGGAAGGCTGCACTCCAAGAAAGTCTGCAGGGTCACCAGCCAGTGTGAGGTTACACACCCTGCCCCAGTTTCCTCAGTTGATATCAAAGCTGAACTTTGATACATGATGTCTATCTCTAAGGCATTTTCCCAATTAGTGATTCATAGTGAAGTGCTTAGGTCATGGTAGGTGGTAAAATCCCTGGACTGGTAGTCCTTGGTTCTATAAGAAAGCAGGCTTAACAAGACATCTGAAGCAATCCAGAAAGTAGAAAGCCTCCATGACCTCTGCATCAGTGCCTGCTAACAGGTTCTTACACTGTTTCTGTTCTTGTCCTATTAAAATTATATTTTAAATAAAACTTTGTTTGTTTCTAAGTTTCCTTCTTTAGCATGCTAACACACAAACAATTGGGACTATTTTATTATTTTATCAAGCTTCACAGAATGAGAACTGAGCACGTTAAGTCTATTATTAATCCTTTAAGCTAATTTGGCTTCCTCCCAGCAAACATATCAGAGATATTTGCACTTTGTAGCTTGCTTTCCTAGTGTCTCCTGGACCTCTCACTTGTCTCAACCCCTTACTTCTTCCTCTAACTCCTCCTCCTCTGGCTTCCAGGAAGTTCAACCCTATTCTCTTCACTGCTCAGGATTTGGCTGTAAGCTGCTTATTGGCATATCATGGAACCATTGTAGAGCAGTGTTTTCACAACATTGAGACAGGAGATTCTGAAAACAAGGATTGGAACCATATATAAGGGTAAAAATATCAGCATTTAAATAACACGAAAACTTTATGTCTATATCCTTCCTTTAAATCTAATAAAAGGCCCTTTCTCTTGCATTACCAAACAATATGTAATAATAATATTTATTAAAATTAATAGGTAAGATTTACATTTGTATATTTGGTATGCTTCGATAAAGTTTTCTATTATCTACCAATTTCTATCATCCTAAACAATTTAAATTTAACTGTGTGACTATAATTATCTAGTTGCTATCCCCGTAAGTGACTTAAGAAGGAATATTACCTAAATATGTAGAATGTACAGGAAAGCAGACTCCAATCATAAAATTGATAGATATTTAGCTTCCTGGAGTGTCCCTCAAATTTTCTCTATAATATTGAAACATCTTTCTCAGCTGTCTGGCTCAGATTATTCGATTGACTTTCCTGTGAAGTATGAATTTTAAATGAAATGTCTACAGTGTTCTTGCAAAATTCTGCCTTCTATTTTACTGTAACCAGTTTGCCCAGTTTGGGACAGTACTCTCTCTATAATTGAAATAAGAGCACTTTTCACCCAGTGGCCTGCTTGTTACAAATGAAGCCTTTCAAGTAGAATGAGGTTGGTTACTGCCAAGAAGAGACCTGTCTCATTGTGAAAAAAAGCCTTCAGTTACTAAAATATTTAAATGCCATATTCTATAGATCTCTAAGGTTTTTGAGACAATATGTCATCTTTCTTTTATTTATCTACCATCTATCTTTCTATTATCTATCTATCTATCTATCTATCTATCATATATCTGTCTATCTTATCTGAATTGCTTGCTTCTAGTTATTTTTTATCTGTCAGTCTAGGATTGATTAAATGAGTATCCAACATGGTCAAGACTCTACTTCTACTTTGAATTTTTTATTTATTCTAAACAGTTTGTAATAATGCCTTTCCAAATTACTAGAATTTAACAATGCATTTTAAAGAATTACATATGTACAATATGTTAGCATGTTATAGCAAAATATAATACAAAGATATATACTAAGGCAAGATATTTGGCTTATTAATGTTCTTCGGTATCAAAGTAGATTTAATAAATCTACTTTTTAATGTATTGTTCCTATAAGCAAAAGCCTTAAAACAATAACAAACATATATCACTCATAGAACGACCAAAAATCATAGACTCCCCTCTTGGAAATGGGGTAGAGTTTTCTTAAATTATTTCTTGCTCATTTGAGATCTAGATTTTTATTTTGAGAGCCCAAGGAAATTGAGATATTGTCCAGTCTTAAGAAAGCAAGCTGTAACTTTTGTTGTCCAATCTCTGAAAGTTGAGAAAGTTAAGAGCATAAATGTAGTCCTGGCTGAAACACTCTGTGATGCTAGATAATATAAAGAGCCATTATGAAATTGTTGCAATTGCAGATTTTAGAAGAAGTTATTGAGGTTGTCTGTGAGATAGGATGACCTGAGATACTTGTCCTGTCATTTTTTTGGGGGAAGGGTCTGGCCTTCTTGTCCAGAAAATATTAATTTTCAAATGTATGATAATTTTTTGTATCAATATGTTATGGATTGTGAATTAAGCACAGTTCAATTAAAGATTGTTTGTTCTCTGTTCTCTGATCAAATATGGCATTTGTTTATCTATGTAATTTAATTTAGACTTTAGAATGAAACTTTAAAATAAATTTCATCTATGCCATTTAAAAGTATGGATAACTCCTAGCGATTTTTATTCAAATATTTATTGGTCATGCATAGTTGAAGTCCTGGTTGGAGACACTTTCATGTCTTAGTCTGTCTCAAAGCTGTTTCTGTGTGGAAGGACCAGCAAATTTTGCTATCTGTCCTGTTTGGCCTTGATTTTTTTCCAATCTGTCTTAAGCCAAGATCTTCAGGAGGTCTCCTTCTGTCAAATCTGATTTGCATCAGTTAAGGTAGAATACATTGCTTTTTAAGTAATTAATATCTGTTGAGTCAAGAGCATATTCTCCTCTCAACACAACAGATTTCCTGTCTTCCAATTCGGAATTATGACTTTTATATGCTGATCTAATTCAGCAGTCCTTTCTAAAATCCAGTGTATCATGTCAGGTATGCTACTCATCTCATTTAAAAAATTCAAAACCAACGGATCATTATTTAATCTCTTTAGAGTGATATTATATTACCATTGTGCTTTATGACCATGCTCTTAACAGAAAATAATCATCTTCTTTGATCTCTAAACCTCTTATTAAGGACTTTATTTTCTTAGAGTCAACTTCTAGACCTTACCAATTCAGATACTTGAGGCTTTGTCTGTCTTTGTCTCATGCTTCCACAGAGAGGCCTTTTTCCTGCCTCTCTTAATGGATCCTGACCTCCCTCCACAACTTTGTAAAGTTATTCAGTTCACAAGTGTTTGCTATTCTGGCCTGTAAGAGTCAAGCCTACAAAATCCCCTCCTCAAAGGGATTTAGCTTCCTGCCTTTAGCTAGGAAACTCTGGCTTTGAGAAACTTCCCAGTGTTGTACAGCCCTCCTCTCCCCCTTTTTTAGTTAGGGCTTCCTAGAAGAACTGCCTCTTTTGTGTTTGTATTAGTTTTTGTTTTTCTGCAGCTGACTGGAAGACTTGTTGCTCTGTGTGAGGAGGGGTATCTAATCAGGAAGCTGTGAGCTCCTACCTTAGACACTGGAGTTGCTTTTTTTCTTTAAGGAACAGAACTAAGAAATTGCCCCATTGTTTTAATTTCTATCTAAGTCTCGCCCCTACCCCAATCTAGCCAATGGACAGGACATTCTCCACAGTTGAGTAGAGAGTGTGATCTGACTTGCACACGAACTCCGGTGCCCCATATTTGACCATGTCCCCTGGATGGGGAGCCTGGTAGCACTCAGAGGAAGGATAACAGGCTACAAAGAAGATACTTGATACCCTATGAGCATATACAGGGGGAGAAAGTCCCCCTCAGTCACCATCATAGGGAAGGGAGAAAGGGGAAAATGGGAGGGAGGGAAGAATGGGAAGATACAAGGGATGGGACAACAATTTAAATGTAATATGAATAAATTAATAGAATATATTTTTAAAAGATTATTTTATATCCCAAATGAAACTACATTGAAAAAAGCAGTTTTCATTTGCATGTGGTATAGGGACGAGGGCAGGTGTCCAATTCTTTTAGCTATGCAACCTGATCTGGGTATTCCCATTCAGACCCTGTAAATGTTGCTTCAGTCTCTGGGTGTTCATAAGTATATGCACCCAGTTCTCTTTAGAAGACCTTGTTTTTCTTGTTATTCTTTGCTACACTGGTTTTTATAATCATTCTGCCTCTCCTTGAGCTGGAGTCCTTGATCATTGAGGAGAGGGGTTTGGTCTCCCCAAACAATACAGTTAGGACTGAATGTTCCAAGGACTCTCACTCTGTGCACATTTTTTTAGTTGTGAATCTTTTTATTTAATTCCATCTGTTGCAACAGAAACCGTCTTTGTTGAGTTGAAAAAGCAATTATTCATGAGTACTGCAGAATGTTTTTAGGGATATTTTATAGTAATGTTCCTTTAGCAAAATAGTAGGGTGATGTTTTTCCCCATGGTCCATGGCCTATCTAATTTCAGCCTCTTGGTCAACACAGAAATGTTTGCAAGAGTTGACCTTAAATGCAGGGAGCTGTTGATCAGTTGGTTACTCCAAGAAGTAGTGTGTCACTATCACACCTGTACACCTTGCATGCTGAGCATTTTAGACAAAGATTTTTTAGTTGGGTTGGTGTTTACATTTCTCACTTCTTAGCATTCAAAATACCTGTTAAAACTATGAGTAAAACCTACAGGAGGGAAAGCTCTCACTGTGTTCAATGAGTTATCATAAGCAAAAGGACCTTACCATCTATCTGTGTATAACAGACACCTTGGGAATAGCTTAGATTGTTTCAAATTTCTTATAAGATCTGTTTGGTTAACATTTCTTGATTAGAAATAACCCACTCCTGTTTCCAAGAGCTTCCTCCACTCCATATTCATTTCTCACATTCTAGGTCCCAATTCCCATCCTTTTCATTTATAAGTATTAATTCTATTTCTTCTTCATTTGGAAATCAACTTGTTCCCCCTACAGCTTGTCAATAATATCTACCTATAAGTGAATGCTTACCATATTTATTTTTCTGAGTCTGTGTTACCTTACTTGGGAAGATTTTTTTCCAGTTCCATTCATTAACATGTAAATTTTATTTTATTTTTTGCAATATGATTAACATGCTAGTGCAGCAGTTCTCAATCTGTTACAAGGCACTTGGGGTCTAATGAGTCTTTCAGAGGGGTAGCATATCAGATGGCATGCATATCATATATTTAAAGGATGATTCATAACAGTAGTAAAAATTAGAGATATGAAAGAGTAATAAAATAATTATATGACTAGGGTCAGTGTGACAAACTGTATTAAGCAGTCATAGTATTTAAGATGTTAGAGCACCATTGTTCTATTGTGGAAATGAAATAAATTCTCAATACCCAAGGTTTTGTAGAGTATTTTCAATTTCTGGCTGCTGTGAATTGAATATACTTGAACATATGTGAACAAGTATATCTGTACTAGGATGAAACATCCTTTGATTATATGCCCAAGAGTGGTATAGCTGTATTTTTGATTTAGACCTGTTTCCAGATTCCTGAGCATCCACCATAGTGATTTCCATACTGGCTGTTTAAGTTAGGGTTTCTGTTTACCAAAAAAAAAAGTAGGGTGGAAAAGGTTTTATTCAGTTTATATTTCCACATGGTTGTTCATCACCAAAGGAAGTCAGGAAAGTGTAGGCATAAGGTTGTTGTGTAATTAAAATGCTGATTTCTGTACCTCCTACAACTGGTTGCAATCTTTGTTCTCAGAATCTCTTGTGTGTAAACAATTGCTCCCCAATTGTACACTGATATTTCTGAAAAGCAGCTTACAGCCAATTGGTGAGCATAGGAAAGAATAGGGCTGCACTCCCTGCCTGCCAGGGCAGGAGGAGTTAGAGGAGAAAGGAGGCGATTGAGCCACGGGAACTGTCCAGGCAACTGCAGGAAAGAGCTCAGCGAGGAAAGACACAAAGTTCAAAAAATCTGAGATTGCATGCTGGCAAGAAACAAAATTAACTTAAAGAGTTACAAAGAGAATTGCAGTTACTCATTCTATTTATGTTAAAACAATATAATAAAAACAACAATATAATAGAGTCTCAATTATCTGTGTGTTAACCTGGTTATAAAATATACAGAGAAACAGTTTTATCAAAATAACTTGTACACTTTGGGTAGGGGCATTGGAGAGAAACAATTAAATATCCAGAATATGTGACTATAGAAATGTGAACATATTTTAACTTTCAAAATTCAGGTATATGAGTAACATCCACTTTCCAAAGCTGGTTAGCGACTAATCCTCTGGGATTAACTCCCAAATGTGGTCCAGGAAGAAACTGAGGATATGTGGAGCATGCCTTCACAATGGCATGAGCTAATTCTTTAGCAATCTTATATTGAAGTCATTTTTGACTATTAATATGATATAGATCATGAGCTTTTTGACCCTTTTCTACATTTGTAAGGCATACCAAATATTTGGTAGCTACATCTGCTAGTGCATTAACTGCAGCCAAAAGTCCAGGTAAATCAGTGTGAGCTCTCAAATGTCCTATTAAAAAGAATGTTTTCTCTGTAGAATAGCTGTCTGGATTTGAGAAAAAATAATCCACTAGCCCATGACTGGGATTGTATTTGGACTAAAGTTTCTAGGCAAGGAACTGCCTCTGTTACATAGCCACTATCTGAACATAAATTAAGGGAACAAAAGGCATAATGTTGGAAAACAGTATCTACAAATTGCAGCTCAGCAATTTGGGCAGACTTAGCAGTAGTAGGAATAACATATGTCTGTCCTTTTACTAGGTAACTAGCTTTTCCATTAGAAGACCCATCTGTAAAAATCAGCAAATCATCTCCCACAGGCTTAAATTGAATTACCTTAGGAAAAATAAAAGGATGTTTATTTTAAAATGGAGAAGTGTGTTATAGGGAAAATGGTTATCTATATATCTACAAAATTGTGTACAAGCCAATGGCCAATCATTTCTGTTAGCAGACAGCTGTACCTTAGAATATGGCTGAATAATAAAATCATATTCTTTGCCAAAATACCTTCTTCCTTGCACTCAATTTATATAAATCAACTTTGCAACATCCAAATAATATGGTACTATTACCTTATTGGGAGAAGTTGGCAAATGTTCCCACATAGTAGAAGCACCTTGGCAGAACACTGTGGTAGGCATAGTTTGGGTGGCCAAGTTAATATACCCTAGAGGCTTGTCATAATCTATATAGGTTTGAATTGATGGGAGATAACCTCTTCCACTAATGCCAAGGATTTCCTAGCATCAACTGTAAGTCTCAAGGTGAATTTGGAGAGGAATCTCCCTATAATATTTTGGATAAGGGCCACAAATCTCCAGTTGTTAATTTTAAATAAGGTCTAAGCCAATTTATATCACCCAGTAATATTTGAAAATCATTTAAAGTCTTTAAATGATCCACTCTCACAGTGAAACTTTGTTGTTTTATCTGAGAAGGAAAAAACTGGAATACTAAATATGAATATGGATCAACCTTTTGAACTTTTTCAGTAGCCATATGCAGACCAGACTGATATAATTGTGTTTCCAAAAAAGCATAACATAAAAGCACTTGTTGTCCATCCTTTCCAGCAATAAGTATATCATCCATGTAATGACTGATCTATAAATCAGTATATTTTTCTCTAACATTTTGTAAATCTATAGGTACAAATTTCTGACACAGGGTGGGGCTGTTATCCATTCTCTGAGGCAAAACTTGCCAGTGATATCTCTTCATTGGTTCTTTAAAATTCACGGAAGGCACTCTAATAGCAAAACGATGGCAATCTTTTGATGCAAGGGAATAGTGAAAAAACAATCCTTAAGGTCTATGACAATTATTAAAGTATTCTTGGGAACAACCACAGGAGAGGGCAATACTGGCTGTAATGCTCCCATAAATTGCATAGTCTCATTAACTTTTAACTTACATTTCTGTAAGTAACTCAGTTTATCAGCAGATCACACCCTGTGGAGACCAGGTTATAACTCAAGAATTTTGGCTTTGTTAATCCCCAAGTGCTGAGATTAAAGGTATGCACCATCATGCCCTGCCACAGTGATCCACCTGCCTCTGCCTTCATAGTGCTGGGATTAAAGGTGTGTGCCACTATGCCTTTTTTAATGATTTCATCTCAAATCAAATAAAAAAACCTTTAAACATCTCAAACAAAAATTTATCAGAAAATTCTAAGTTCTAGGTAGTTAACTACATTAAGTAGGCTAGTTTAGAAAACTATCAGCCTCCTAGCTCCACCTCTTCAACCAGCAACTCGTGTGTAGCCATCTCTGCTCTGTAAGAGTCAAGCCCACAGATAACTAGAAGCAGTGTATGTAAAATTATCTGGCCCAAGGACATTCTAGTCCTGGTCGTGTTTATCTAAGCTGGAAACTCCCAGCTGTACATGTGTAGTTGCAAGGACAAAACTAGTTTATCTCTCTTTTTTGAGAATCTAAAAATTTTAGAAATATCTTTCAAGTAAAAATTAAACAAAGAAACAAGAAAATTATAAACATAAGCAAAAATTAAACACAAAAATTCTAAGTTTAAGACAATAAACTCTGTCCTTTAGAGCATACTTCACCAACCAGCCACATTTTGGCAGCCATGCCTGTTCTGTAAGAGTTGAACTCCACTGGCAGCAAGTAGCAGCACCTGCAAAACATATTGGGCCATATACACTGCAGCCCTTGGTTTGTTCCCCATGGGAGGCTGCCATGCCTGGGTCTAAGTTCTGTGAAAAGTGGACCATCTGCTGGCCGGCACCATCGAGTCAGTACCTCAGGGGCTGTACGTACCATGTTGTGCCACACAGTTGTTTAGAAAATTGGCCAGTAAGTAAATCTTGGCCCTCTCTCAAAATATAGAAAAATGAAATCATATTTAAACAATTAAACCAATTTGCAGATATAGACATAAAACTTGACATGATGATCATAAAGCAAACAGACAGTCTGATAGGCAAGAAAAAAAGAAACAGTTTTAAAACCTTGACAATAAATGGCATATCTAGGGTCTATACTATCTTTAACTAAAGCCAAAAAACACAGAAACAAAATATGTGTAGGAACCTTTATAAGTCTAAAAGCATAATTTAGTGTTCCTATAATTTTTTTTTTTTTTTTTTTTTTTTTTACCAATTCTATCTCACATTTTTAAATTAACCACTTCTTCCTCAAGAAACCATGGGCATACTTCATTGACCGAATGTGAAAACTTACCCCTGTGTTCTTTATTTACCCTTTTCCTGGCATTTGAAGATTATTTTCCAATGTCTCTCTGTATAGCTCTTTGTTATTGCTCTGTCCCATGTTTTCTTTGTTCACCTTGCCATTTCTCTGCAAAGCAGGCAACTTTTGTGGGAAGTGGTCCATTTGACATTGCACGGGACCCCCTCCACACAATGCCTTGTTTCCAGGCTACTAGTTGGGCACCAAAAGATGTATCTTGGCCCGTGGGACAAATTGAACCAAGGTTTACCTGAAAGAGGGAGTGGGGATTGAAAATGGGGGACAGAGACGCAAGAGACATTGAGTCAAGTCTGGAAATTTTTGATCAAAACTCACGTTAATGCTGACGAGTAAGACTTTATATAGCAAGATCAGTAGGCTCTATTCTAATCCCATTCTCACTATCACCCATACAAGAATATAATGGCGTGAATGGCTCCCTGTACGAACTTCCTATTTATCTGAGTAGCTCCCTGTAAGAACTTCCTTGATTCTCTGGGTGGTTCCAAGTAGGTACTTCTCTACTTCTTTCAAAGGTAAATAGTCCAAGGATAGTCTAAAACACAAGACCTCCTCTTACAGAGTTTAGCACCTTGAAAGTCACAGCACACAGCCTAACCATTGGATTTCTAACATGGCAGGTTTTGGCATGGTCCCCCACAACTAATGATACATTGATATAAAAAATAAAGGAAAGGGAAATTCAGGGGGGGAAGATTATAGTCGTGTGTGGGATCTAAAGATATGGTTACTTAAAACTAACTTCATATATTTGGTGACTAATTTCCATAGCAATGAGGAAAAGAGGTAATCCATGGACTGATTACTAATGCACAAGGACTACCTTATCTCTGGCTAGGAGTAGGGGGAGGCTGTTGGAGTTATTGTAAAATTATTGTTTTCACTAAAATAACAAAGTGTTTGAGAACAAAAGTCCAACAAAGGGAATGAAATGTCAGATGTCCCATAAAGGAAAAAGAAAACTGTGATTGATGCCAAAAGATGGAACCCACAAACTTTCTCTATGAGATCAGGAGTCATAGCTGTTATCTTGATATGGTACTTATAAAAGGAAACAATAGATTCTTTCCAAATGTCAAAGATAAAATGTATATTACTGCTAACATTCGAACTCAAGCACTTCAAAATTATTTTTGCAGAATACATTGCTTTTAAAAGGGTATGTGGTTCAATACACATGTTATAATGTTACCTGTACTCTGACAGATTTTTTTTCTGTAGTTATTGTTAATTCTCATACCAGAATTTTCAGTGCTGCAACTTTTGGAAAAAAAAATATAAATCCCAGCTGTTATTACTGAAGTGCAGAGAACATAGAAAAACCTACACTTAAACAAATTTTAGTTTAAGATACTAATTGTCAATCTCTACTCTTACTGAACAGGAGAGCACAGATAAAAGTCGAATAGCTCAGAATCACTGGAAGACATGAGGATATTAGGTTCTTTGGTTAGAAAAACAATGCATGCAGATGTATCAATAACTTCAAACACTTAATATAATAGATTTTTCTAGCCAGTAAACCAAACAACTGATGAGACTCTGTGATCCAGAAGGCAGAGAATAGTTTATTATTAATCACATTACTGTCATAAACATCATATTTGATGACAATTTTGGAAAGAAAAGTAAAGTGCTATGTACTACTTTCTATTTCTAGAATTATATTTTTTATATCTTTGCAGAATAGTCCAGAAGTAAAGTCCCTATATATACTATAGAAAAAATTTAATCCAACAAAATCTCTGCTCTGGCAAGGGGTCACATGTGATGAACTTCAAGGTCCACTTGATCCATCTAAAACATGAACACACCATGGACTACACTATGATCTGGCTGGAATATAGAAACCCTTAATATACACTTTCATCTCAAACAATGAAAGTAAGATGGTTATAGAAGGAAGTATTTATGTTTGAAAGGTACATCTATTTCAGGGTAAAACAAGTGATGAATCAAAGAAAGATTTCATAGAATGAGTCAAAGGTAACAGATGTCCAATTCTCACAAGAACAACATAGGAAAGAGAGGCTACTTAAGAGCAACAAAGGGAGAAGGAGTAGTAGTGTGTGGCACTTTCCCTGGATAGTTTTTTTTTTTTTTTTTTTTGGTTTTTTTTTTTTTCTTTTTTTTTTTTTTATTAATTTATTCTTGTTACATCTCAATGTTTATCCCATCCCTTGTATCCTCCCATTCCTCCCCCCCCCATTTTCCCATTATTCCCCTCCCCTATGACTGTTCCTGAGGAGGATTACCTCCCCCTGTATATGCTCATAGGGTATCAAGTCTCTTCTTGGCTACCTGCTGTCCTTCCTCTGAGTGCCACCAGGTCTCCCCCTCCAGGGGACATGGTCAAATGTGAGGCACCAGAGTACGTGAGAAACTCATATCACACTATCTACTCAACTGTGGAGAATATTCTGACCATTGGCTAGATCTGGGAAGGGGTTTAAAGTTTACCCCCTGTATTGTCCTTGGCTGGTGCCTTAGTTTGAACGGGACCCCTGGGCCCAAATCTGCCTATCATATTGTTCTACTTGTAGATTTCTAGGACCCTCTTTTTTGGGTTTTTTTTGTTTGTTTGTTTGTTTGTTTTTTTTGTTTTGTTTTTCGAGACAGGGTTTCTCTGTGTAGCCTTGGCCATCCTGGACTCACTTTGTAGACCAGGCTGGCCTCGAACTCACAGCGATAAGCCTGCCTCTGCCTCCTAAGTGCTGGGATTAAAGGCATGCGCCACTACACCCGGCTCTTACCTGGATAGTTTTACAGACACAGGAGAAGATAGAATAAATAAGAGAATGAGAGGAAATCAAAAGATTAGAAGTAGAACATAATAACAGAGGTGGTTTGAGGTCAAGCAGAACATTTCATTCTGAAGCCAAGAGAAGCCAGGTTGAATCAATCAGCTTGGAGAGGTATTTAGGCCCGAACAGCAGAGTTGAGTTAGCCACCAAGAGTTCAGAAAAAGATAGAAAGTGTGAAATTATTCAGCATTATGTCTTGGAAGCAGAAACATTCTAGGTTTAGGTTAGTAGATCAATGCTGGAAGCTGAATCCTTCAAGGTTCAGGTTTCTAAATATTAGATTGTTAGTTGATAGAGGCTTCCACATCTAGTCCATATGATATCTAAAACAGAAAAAATAAATCTCAGAGTTCAGTAAAGCTGTGTATTCATACAACTTTAATATGGCTCTCATCTCTTCCCATTATCTGAGAAAATTACAACATTTACAATATACAAAGGCATGAAATTTTTGTCATGTGATTTGAAACCATGTTAATATCTGTAATATTTCTATAATTTAACAAAGAAAACACTTGGCTGGAAAAACATCAAACATAAAATTAATAACATAGTTTATTTAATATAATTAAGGCACATCTAGTGACCAGTACATTCTTTTATAAAATATGATTTTCTTTATAATTATCATACAAAGTAGTAGTTGTGTGATGGTGTGTGTGACATATTCATTAAAGTTTTTGTTGTTGAGCCATATATATATATACATTTATATTTTACATTTTTTTGTGCGGGCTTTCCCACTTTGGCTTCATTGTTCCCTTTCCAGTCTATTAGCAACAAGGCTTTCAAAACCCTCTCTACCTTCTTCCCTCAAAGCCATTTTTTTTCTCTCCTCAAGAGACTTCTTTTGTTCTCTGACCATTGCAACTCTTATAAAGAAAAACGTTTGAATGGGTCTGGCTTATAATTCAGAGGTTTAGTTCATTATTGTCATGACAATAAGCATGATGGTATGCAAAAAGGGCAGAAACGGTGATAAAAAAGGATATGAGAGTTCTACGTCTTGATCTGCAGTCAGCAGGAAGAGTGTAACACACTGAACATGGCTAGAGCATCTGAGAATTCAAAGCCTGCTCCGGAGACACATTTCTTTAATCAAGATCAGACAACAAGATGTGTTCCAATAAGGGCACACATAATAAAGCCACTATGAGTGGCCATTTTCATTCAAACCAGCACAGATGACTATCTGCATTAATTCCCCCACAAATAAGTATAGAAAATATTTTCACTAAATCACAAAAGAAAAAATCCAAATCTAGAAAAGCATATTCACACATGTATAAGTGACTTACAGAGTATAAACTAGGGAGGTCCAGACAAAAAGATAGCCACTATGAAATATTATGGTAAAAAAGCACAGAATAAAGACATGTGTTGAAAATGGCAGCAAAATGTGTCAAGTAAGTTTAAAAGAAGTCTGTCTGGAAGTTAAAACGAGGAGCAACTGACTACAGAAAGCTGATTTGTTGTAAAGAAAAAAAAATTAACCAAATCAAACTAAACTAGAAAATATAAAAATAAATAGATACATTTATAGGTACACCAAATTAAACAATGATAAAATAAATAATTTAAACATCTCAATTGTAATTAGTGTTATTGAAGCAGTTAGCCACCAATCTAAAAAGAAATAGTAGAAACAGATAAATTCACTACATAATTTCACTATACCATCAGAATCAGCTCATACTAATAATACTCAAATACTTCTATAAATTAGAAAAGAAAGTAGTACTTCCCAACTCTTTTATAAAGTTATTGTTTTCTGGAGGAAAAAATAATATTTAAAAAATAGAAAAAGAAATTATAGACTAGATTCCCATGATGAAAATGAATGAAAAATTTCAGTAAAACACTGGTATTCAAAATTTATGATCATATGAAGAAAGGCTATTCATTATGATCAAATAGTTTTCATTCCAAGAATACAGAAACAGATTGACAGACATAAATCAATGCATGCAATTCATTACTGGTCTGAAAGACAAAAATCATATGATCATTTCAATAGCTGAAGAAAAATCCTTTAAAACATCTAAAATATTATCAGGATAAAAGCCATGAAGACGTGTGAAATGAAAGGAGTATATATTAAAATAATATGTTAATATTAATAATTATTATAATAGTTATTATATAATATATAAGTATATATGATAAATCTATAGTAAGCATGAAGATAATTTTTTAAAATTCAAAGCATTTATGTGAAGAGCAGGTTGAAAACTGTGTTATTCATTATGTTCTTTTTTATTCAAATATGTGCTTTAAGTCTTAGTTAAAGCAGTAAAACAAGAGAAAAAATAAAAAGGGATAAAATGAGGACATAAATCAAAGTATGTATATTTAAAGACAATATGATTTTATCTAACAGATCCAAAACAACACACACACACACACAGAGAGAGAGAGACAGAGAGAGAGAGAGAGAGACAGAGAGAGAGACAGAGAGAGAAACAGAGAGAAAGAGATCTTCAAGTTAATAACATGACAACAAGCAATGCCAAACAAATTTAAGAGACAGAAGAGAGAATCTCAAATGTGGAAGATATGATCTAAGTTATCAATATATCAGTCAAAAAAATCTTAAAACAAAAAAGTTCCTACCCAGATCTAGCCAATGGGCAGAACATTCTCCACAGTTGAGTGGAGAGTGGGATATGACTTTCTCACGTACTCTGGTGCCTCATATTTGACCATGTCCCCTGGAGAGGGAGACCTGGTGGCACTCAGAGGAAGGACAGCAGGTTGCCAAGAAGAGACTTGATACCCTATGAACATATACAGGAGGAGGTAATCCTCCTCAGGAACAGTCATAGGGGAGGGGAATAAGGGGAAAATGGGAGGGAGGGAAGAATGGGAGGATACAAGGGATGGGATAACCACTGAGATGTAACAGGAATAAATTAATTTAAAAATATATTAAAAAAAAAACAAAAAACAAAAAAAAAATAAAGGTCCTGACACAAAACACTTAAGAATCTGGGACACTCTAAGAGGACGAAATTTAAGAATAATAAGAATAGAATTAAGGGAAGATCCAGGGCCCCCAAAAATATTTTAAATTAATCATAGAAGAAACCTTCCCCAACTTAAAGAAAGAAATGCCCATAAAAATACGAGAAGACTACAGAACTCCAAATAGATTGGACCAGAAAATAAAATACTCCTACCATACAATAACCAAAACATTAAATATATGGAACAAAGAATTAATATTAAAGGCTGCAACAAGAAAAAGTCAATTCACATGTAAAGGCAAACCCATCAGAATTACACCTGACTTCTCAACAGAGACTATAGAAGCTATACTTACCTGGAGAGATGTCATGCAAACATTAAGAGGCCACATATGCCAACCCAGCTTACTATACCCAGCAAAATTTCAATCACCTTAGGTGGAAAAAACATGATATTCCATGACAAAACAAAGTTTAATCAGTACCTATCCACAAATCTAGCCTTACAGAAGGTACTAGAAAGAAAACTCCATCTCAAGGAGGCTAACTACACACAGAAAAACACCGGAAATAAATAAATCCACATGTACAAAACTGAAAGAATGGAAACACACACACACACACACACACACACACACACACACACACACACACACACACACTACCAACACCAACTTCAAAATAAAGGGAACAAACAACTGCTGATTATTAATATCTCTCAACATCAATGTTTTCAACTCCTCAATAAAAAGACACAAGGTGACAGAATGGATGGAAAAACAGGATCCATCATTCTGCTGCATACAAGAAAACACCTAAGTAATAAAGATAAATATTACCTGTTAATAAATGGTTGGAAAACTGTATTCCAAGCAAATGGATCCAAGAAGCAAAAGGAGTAGCCATTCTAGATCTAATAAAACCTTTCAACCAAAACTAATCAAAAGAGATGTTCCTCATCCTTTGAATCTCATCAAAGGAAAACTATGCCAAGATGGTGTCTTTATTCTGAACATCTATGCAGGAGCACCCCCATTCATAAAAGAAACGTTACTAGAGTTTAAATCACAAAAAGAACCCCATACATGAAAAGTGGGAGACTTGCATGCCCTGTCACCAATAGACAGATCATCAAGACATAAACTAAATGGAGAAACCATGAAACTAATAGACATCATGAAGCAAGTGGACATAACTCTCCAGAACATTTTACCCAAACACAAAAGAATACACCTTCATTCTAGCACCTCATGGAACCTTCTCCAATACGGAACACATACTTGGTCACAAAGCAAACCTCAATAGACATAAGAAAATCAAAACGATCCCTTGCATCTTATCAGACCACCAAAAAATAAGGCTGGAACTTGAAAACAAAAGAAATAAGAGAAAGCCTACAAACTCATGGAAACTGAGCTACTCCCTACTCAAGTACCTCTAGGTAAGGGATGAAGTAAAAAGAGAAATTTTAAAATTCCTAGAATTCAATGAAACTGATGGCACAGCATACCCACACATATGGGACATGATGAAAGCAGTAGTAAGAGAATGCTTCATAGCACTAAGTACCTTTATAAAGATACTGGAGAGTTCTCATACTAGCCCAGGAATTTCCTTATGTTCTAAGTGTCCTACCTTAGTTCTATATATTCAACTTCTGATAATTTCATGCATTTAAAGAAATCTTGAATCATAAAGAGGATATTATATGTAATCTTAGATGAGTTAGAAATTAGTTTTCACAATCTAATGTCAGATATTTATTTAGATATGTGTATTTTAAGATGAATTTTAATGAATAACTTGACTAAATTATTTTCCCGTTTCATGCTTCTTTTAACATTGAAATCCTCTCCATTCCCTTTATGATATAGAATGCACCTGTACAAATCATAAGAAAACAAATCACTCAGTGATTATAACAGCAGCAACATCAACATAAATCCCACTCTGAAACTCTTAAATAATCACATATATCATAACATAAACCTTCCAAACACGAGCTTATTCTATCTTTGATTCTATTATTAACAACACATTGCATGGAGACAAGTTAAAATCATGAATATTTATGCTTATTGTTCAAGCTCACATTTTAAGATTGGGTTATTCTAAAGAAATAACAAAAAAGATGGGTGCAATGGCACCAATCTTTAGTCCCAGAACTAGAAAGCCCAAGCCATGCTCATTTGATACTAGTCTGGGTTAAGAAGGTCAAGGATATGTTAGTACCTATGTACAAGGTTTTGTCTCAGGAGTAAGAAATAAATTTATAATGAATAATACCTATAGGCTGTGGTCCCATATTGAACTCTAGTTCTAAGAGGTGAGTCCAGTCTCAAAAGGAATGGCTGTGATCCAAAAGGCCCACACATTTGCTTGTGGTCTGAGCCTTGAAACCACAGATGATAGCTTAAGAGAATATTTAGAGAAATGGGGCACAATTACAGACTGTGTGGTAATGAGAAATCCCCTCCACAAAAACATTGTAGGAGCTTTGGTTTTCTGACCTGCCTTTGTGTTTAAGAGGTGGATGCGGCAATATGTGCTCGGCGACACAATGCTGATGGGTGTGTTGTGGAACAAAAGAGTGACGTTTCTAGAGAGGATTCTGCAAAGTCTGGTGCCCATTTAACAGTGAAGAAAATTTTTGATGGTGTTATTAAAGGAGAAATCAAAGAATATAATCTGAAAGATCACTTTAAAAACTATGGAAAGATTTACAAAATAGAAGTTATGTAAGACAGGCAGAGTGGAAAAAAGAATGGCTTTTGTAACTTTTGATGGTCATGAAACTACTGATAAAATTGTTAAGAAATATCACACTATTAATGGGTATAAATGTAAAATGAAAAAGGGATCTTTCTAAACAAGAGGTGTAGACTACTGGATCATAGAGAGGTTATAGAGGTGGATCTGGCAGCTTTATTTGTCATGGTGGAAACTTTGGAGGTGATGAAGGTAACTTTTGTTGTGGTGGAAACTTTGGTGGAAGAAGAGCCTATGATGGTGGAGGTGGTGGCAACAGAGGTAGTTATGGAGGTAGTGGGGGTGGATATAATGGATATGGAGGTTAAGGTAGAAACTAGGGTGGTTGTCCTGGTTACAGAAGTTGAGGAGGCTGTGGTGGTGGTTAACAAGTATATAGAAACCAAGGTGGTAAATATGGTGGAGGAGAAGGAGGGTATTATGGTTACAATGAAGGAGAAAATTTTGGTAGAGGTAACCATGGTGCTAGTGGAAATTATAATGATTTTAGAAATTATTGTTGGCACAGCAATCAAATTATTTACCCATGAAAGGGGGCAGTTTTGTGGAATAAGTGGTCATGGCTATGGATCTGCTGGTGGATGTGGTGGATATAGTAGCAGAAGGTTTAAGAAAAATTGAAAAAGTCTACAGTCCTTAGCAGGAGAGAGAGCAAGGAAAGCTACAGGTCACTCTGAGACAGTTTTACCAAATGTATCAGAGGAAGTGTAAAAGTTTGCCAAAGAAGGAACAATGGTCCATTATCAAAAAAGTTACTGCAGCTTAAACAGGAAACCCTTCTTTTTCAGGACTGTCATTGCTACAAACTTTCAAAAGTACAGCTATTGGTTAATGCAATGTAGTGTCAATTGGATGTACATTCCTGATGACTTTTATCTGATGTAGCTTTTTCTTTTTCTTTCTCTTTCCATTACATCAGGTATATTGCTCTATAAATTGTGGTAGTGGCACCAAGAATAATAAATTATGGATTTTTAAACTTGGAAAAACAACTCCAGGCTGTGAGGTCTTTCCCTAGTAAAGTAGATATCAGTCTATTTGGTGCAAGGATTCCCTCACCTGCACCTACCAATGAATTAATTAGAAGATACATTCTGTTTTAACATTGTTTTCATATTAATCTCCAAAGCAAATTCAGTGCCATATTATTCATTTTTATCATAAGGCAGGAATTTAAGAAAATGTGGACAGCCAACTAACTTTTATTTATAAACCTTGAGCAGTGGGAAGGGATTGCAGGTAAATGTGTCTGATTCCTTGGAGATATGATGGTTGTCAGGACATTTGATTTACCTTCAGTGGTCTTCTTCTTCTTCTTCTTCTTCTTCTTCTTCTTCTTCTTCTTCTTCTTCTTCTTCTTCTTCTTCTTCCTTGAAGCAAGTTTTATCTGTTCTTGGCTTTCCTGGACTCTCTTTGGAGACCAGACTGTCCTCAAACTCAAAGCTATTTGCCTGTCTCTGCCTCCTGAGTTCTGGGATTACAGTCCACCATCATGCTGGGCTACCTCACTTACATGCAGTACCACTGGATCCTATCAGAAGAAGATAACAGTATTTAATTATTCTATTACTGGGGGAAGAATTTCCAGGTATGATTAAAGGTCCTTTGCATTGGGTGGAGTATTTCCAGAATAACTAGGTGCTTCCTGAGCTGGTTATATCAGGAAAGGTTCAGGTCTGTAATCTTTAAGGGATATGATATGCTTCTTATGAGATCTAAAGTTCCCCAGATCAGGGGAAGAGAGGACCATGCTGAGAAAAGAAATATTTCACTATAGATCAAGAATTCAGTTGGCAATATGGATATGCCAGACATTGACCCTTCCTGCAGAGGTCCACAACTATTCATAAAAACACACAAAATGGATTAAAAAGAGAGAGAATTCAGGACTCAGGCAGTAAAGGCAGGAGGCTTTAACTCAAAACTAGCCTAAGATAAATAATGGGTTCAAGGTCATCCTTTACTATACAGTGAGATATTGTCTAAAAAAAAAAGTCAAATAAGTCAGTCAGCTAACCAATACAGATCACGAAATAACAAACAAAATTTAAATTTATTGTTATATTGCATGTTTTTCAACCCTACGTTTTCCATGTTACCTGAGTGTACTTAATTTTATATTGTTGTCCGTTTGTGATATTTCTGAGTGATAGCCATAGGCATCAAAATAAACTATAATACTAAAAGGATGCTGGTATACAGCACACATTCCCAGCAAGAGAGATATGGCCTCTACAAGAGTAGAAATTAATCTCTTGTTGTAGAATAGGGAACAGTATATGTAATATTAGTACATTACAATGATGTGTGTCACACTATAGAACCACTATATATATATATATATATATATATATATATATATATATATATATATATATATATGCACAGGGCATTGATGGTTCTAAGCAGCCATACTTGGCTGAATAGTGTGCTTTGAAAAATATCAGACTAGGTATCTTGATTGATAAGTAATGAGAATTAGATTGCAAAACAGTGATATATAGAAAAGAATTGTGAAGTGTGTTTCTTTTTTGACATATTAAATAGAGGGCTGATATTTTTACATTTGTTTTTGTTTGTTTAAAAACTACAGCATAGTACATACAGAAAACATAAATTGTACAACTCCCTGATACGGACTACACTAACAATATGCATAGACAAATACATCCTATTATTTTTAAATAATAGTTATATTATTTATTAATTGGAAGTAGCTTTTAAGTTAGGTTGGAACTTGTGTTCACTCCACCTTCTTATCTGATTTTCACCTGCGCAGGCCTTGAGTATGCTCCTAAGTCTCTGGGATATCAAATGTACATGATCTTGTTGTAATTGGATGGCACTAAACATGATATATCCAGTTGCAATAAGACTAAGCACCTCCCCTCATACTAAGGATCGATGAGGCATTCCAGTGTGAAAAAAAAAAGTTTCAACAGCAGGCAAAAGAGTCAGAAACATGCCCTTTTTTCACTATTAAAAGTTCCTATCACTTATAGTACAATCATTGTTGTAGGTTACAGAGTTTGTAGCAATCTGGGTGATACTGATGTTACTTTTCTTACCAGGTAGCATAAGAAAACCTTCTAGCATTATGAACACTAATCACTGGAGGTGAAGTTTGTAGTGGAGCATCACCTTATTTTCTCCATGCTTAATTACATAAGTAAAATGTGTGTTCAGCAAAAAGACCTGATCTTCTAATTGTAGAGAAAAGGCAGTATCATTGGGAATAGGCTGTGACATTTGATAGGAAATAAAATTAATGATCTATAACACTGCACATAGAATTCTCAAGCTATGAGACACAAATGATCAAGAAAAACTTAAAAATAATGAACATTTTTAGTTATCATGGAAATGCAACTGAAATTACTTTGAGATTTGATATTACTCATTTAAAGTGACCAGTATTTGCAAAGTAAATGACAGTTCATGTTGGTGTCAATAGAGGAAAAGTAGAACACTTATTCATTATTGGTGGAGTATAAACTAGTAAAGGCAGTATAGAAACCAATGTGGATCTTTCTTAAATTGTTGAGATTTGATTTTCCACAAAATCCAACTATACCATCACACTTGGGCTTATAACTAAAGGACTGCTGCTGTAACATCTGAGTACAGAGCTTTTCATTTTATCCCTATTTGAAAGAGCCAGAAATTGGAAATATACTATATGTCCATGAAATGATTGACATTTGCATAACAGAATATTATTGAGCAGTTAAGAAATAGAAAACGATAAATTTCTTAGGTAAATAGATGGAACTAGAAACAAATATCTTTAGAGAGGCAACTCAGACACAATATACTCTGGGAGAAGGTCTCCCTTGGTCACAGACCTAGTGGAGAGGAATAGGGTGAAAATTGAAGAGAGGGAGGGAACAGGTGGCTACAAATGAGGGGAAAACAATTGAGATGTAATCTTAATAAATTAATTAAATAAAATAGACAAATATTGCATGTTTTCTCCTATAAGTGAAAGTTAATATATAAACTTGAAGTATATACATTTCTATCTGAATAACAAAAGAAGTTAAGTAGTTATTAATGTATCAGTGAAGATGCAGGAGATTTTCCAAAGAAGGGAAAACATAATATACTTTTATAAAGAGATAGAGAATGAATTAGACTTGGAGAATTAGATGCAAAAGAGGAGGAAAGGGAAGGGTAACAGAAGGAATATGAGAAGAGAAAGCTAACACTAAGGTTTTTTGAAAAGCCAAATGGAAACAATACCAGAGAAACGTCCTAAAATATATACATATATGAAAATAATTTAAATAGAGTCATCATTTAATGGGAAGGCAATGCCCAAACTGGACATCTTATACTACCAAGTAAATCCTCCTGTGCCAGCAATGGATTATATGATATTGTCCTTGGTTAATTATTTACTATCTCTATCATTACAAAGTATTGCTATATTTCATTCACTGAGGCAAATG
Source organism: Acomys russatus (assembly GCF_903995435.1). Lineage (NCBI taxonomy): Eukaryota > Metazoa > Chordata > Mammalia > Rodentia > Muridae > Acomys > Acomys russatus. Next base: position 1,007,630 of record NC_067137.1, on the reverse strand, counting down.
ATTATTTAAAAGTACAGACATTAAGGTTAAAATTTTTCCTTTAGCAAGTTTTCTCTGTGTTGTCCATTATTTAACCATTGTTTCTTACCACTGACATAGAAAGGCAATCATGCTCAAGATATTTTCTAGTCAACTGTGGATAACAATTATTATTTGTTCAAACATAGCCAAGCAGTATTGGACATGTGTTTTCTTACTAAACTGGGTATTTCCTCCTTTTTCTTTATCCCCTTCACTGAATGTAAGCCATTAGTAAAAGTGAGACATTGATAAAATCTGAAATTTATTCAACTTAATTAGACTATGTATACTGCAGGTGGATGTTCAGCCTCTGAATTTTTTTTACCTAGATAAATAAATTTCTACCTCATGTAAAACACTGAATTATAATGTCAAGTCTTATTTTTTCTTTATTTCATCACAGAAACTCTGTATGCTAACACACATATACTGTAAGCTATATTTGGTGCAATTTTTTTATAACACTGCACAGTGCTTGAGAAAAAACAAATAACTAAAGACAAATACTCAAATTGGCATAGTGGTGAAAGCTATACATAGAAAGCAAATTTAAGGCAGCATTTGATGAGCAGGGGTAAGCATGATAAGAGCATAGTAAGAAAATTATCTATAGCAGGGAGACCAGTAAATATGACATAAATATATGAAACTTCAGAATGATTAGAAATTAAAATACAGTATCAGTCAGGTGAAGAATGAGAAGAGTGGCAGATCACATGCATCTTTTATATTTTTACCACATGAAAATAGCAGGCAGAAAAAAGGGCTTTTGGTATATACACTGTATAAAAATCTTTAGAACATTGCTTGGACCAAAATGGAAGTAACATTTTCAAGCTATGTCAGATATGAAAGTTCCAAAATAAATTTTAAATTAAAAGTAAGAAACAAAAGCAAAATACAAACAACAAAACTGAACACCACTCTTGTATAAGATATTATGTGAAAATGCAAACTTGAGACCCTCAAAATACCACCAGAGAACTCTTACAGCTTATAAACACGTTCAGCAAATTAGCTGGATACAAAATTAACTCAAAAAAGTCTGTAGCCTTCCTATACACAAATGACAAGCTTGCAGGGGAAGAATTATGAAAGCCACACCCTTTATATTAGCCACAAACAATATAAAATATCTGGAGTCACTCTAAGCAAGTGAAGGACTTGTTTGAAAAAAATTTCAAAACTCTGAAGAAAGAGATTGAAGATGACCTGAGAAGATGGAATGATCTTCCTTGCTCATGGATCGGGAGAATTAACATAGTAAAAATGGCCATCCTACCAAAAGCAATCTACAGATTCAATGCAATCCCTATCAAAATACCTACACATTTTTAAAAAGACATTGAAAGTTCAATTCTGAACTTCATATGGAAAAACAAAAAACCCAGAATAGCTAAAACAATCTTGTACAACAAAAGGTGCTCCAGAGGAATCTCCGTACCTGATCTCAAACTGTACTATAAAGCAATAGTAATTAAAACAGCTTGGTACTGGTACAGCAACAGGCTGGTTGATCAGTGGAATCGAATCGAAGACCCAGATATGAATCCACACACATATGATCACTTGATTTTCGACAAAGAAGCCAAATCCGTTCAATGGACAAAGGACAGGATCTTCAACAAATGGTGCTGGTCTAACTGGAGGTCTATGTGTAAAAAAATGAAACTGGACCCACATTTGTCACCTTGCACAAAACTCAAATCCAAGTAGATTAAAGACCTCAACATAAAACCAGAGACACTAAGTCACTTAGAAGAAAAAGTGGGGAAGAGCCTGGAAAATATTGGCACAGGAGATAACTTCCTGAACAAAACACCAACAGCCCAGGCCTTAATGTCAACAATTAATAAATGGGACCTCATGAGGCTGAGAAGCTTCTGTAAGGCTGGAGACACTGTCAAGAGAACAAAACGACAGCCTACAGACTGGGAAAAAATCTTCACCAACCCTACATCTGACAAAGGTCTAATATCCAAAATATATAAAGAACTCAAGAAGCTAAACACCACCAAACCAAATAATCCAATTGAGAAGTGGGGCTTGGAACAAACAGAGAATTCTCAACAGAGAAATATCAAAAGGCTGAGAAACACTTAAAGAAATGCTCAACCTCCTTAGTCAGCAGGGAAATGCAAATCAAAACAACTCTGAGATTCCATCTTACACCCATCAGAATGGCTAAGATCAAAAACTCAAGCGACACCACATGCTGGCGAGGATGTGGGGAGAGAGGAACACTCCTTCATTGCTGGTGGGAATGCAAACTACTACAGCCACTTTGGAAATCTATCTGGTGCTATCTCAGAAAAATGGGAATAGGGCTTCCTCAAGACCCAGCTATTCCACTCCTTGGAATATACCCAGAAGATGCTCCAGCACACAATAAGAAAATTTGCTCAACCATGTTCATAGCAGCCTTATTCATAATAGCCAGATCATGGAAACAGCCTAAGTGTCCCTCAGTAGAAGAATGGATAAAGAAACTGTGGTACATATACACTATGGAATACTACTCAGCTATTTAAAAGAAGGAATTCCCAAAATTTGTGGATAAATGGATTGAGCTAGAAATGATCATAATGAGTGAGAAAGCAGAAGCAGAAAGACTTAAATGGTGTATCCTCACTTATATCTGCATACTAGTCAAGGGGAATGTCCCACAAAAGCCTTCACTTACCAGAAAACTGGGACAGAGGGGAGGACAGCCTATTGGGACTCTAGATGAGAGAAGCCTGGGAGAATGGCAAAGTAGAAGGATCCAGAGGGTCCTAGAAACCTACCAGTAGAACATTATGATAGGCAGATTTGTGCCCAGGGTTCCCCCTCAAAATAAGGCACCAGCCAGGGACAATACAGGCGGTAAACTTTAAACCCCTACCCAGATCTAGCCAATGGTCAGAACAGTCTCCACACTTGAGTTGAGAGTGGGATATGACTTTCTCATGTACTCTGGTGTCTCACATTTTACCATGTCCCCTGGAGGGGGAGACCTGGTGGCACTCAGAGGAAGGACAGCAGGTAACCAAGAAGAGACTTGATACCCTATGAGCATATACAGAGGGAGGTAATCCCTCTCAGGAACAGTCATAGGGGAGGGGAATAATGTGAAAATGGGAGGGAGGGAAGAATGGGAGGACACAAGGGATGGGATAACCATTGAGATGTAACAAGAATAAATTAATAATAAAAAATAAATAAATGAATAAAAATTTAAAAAATAAAAAAATTAAAAAAAGAAAATGCGAACTTGAAAGATAACAGTGTTTTAAATACTGGTAACACTACTGGATCACACATGCACACACATACACCCATGCATACATACATACATATCCACACACATAAACATATAACAATTTCAAAAATATATTCAATGAATTTTAAAGATAACAAGAAGTACATGACAAATTGGAGGATTTAAAAGGAGGAAAGGGAAGTAGGAGATGAAGAATTATTTTAAAAACCTCAAAATATTAAACTAAATAAATAAGGGTAAAAAAACAAAACGTTGACTTTGCTTCATTTGATCACTGCTAAATACATCTTTCTGCACTCACAGAGGCTTATATCCTTCAGGAGTTTGCCTGAAGCCCCCTGGTATAACACCATGTCATTGCTATTCCAACTTATACTAAGTGTCTGATCTTTTTCTATATTTTTAAATCATATCAATCTTCAGAGCATTAAAATGTTTCACACCAATTTCATTGAGAACATTTCACAATAGTTATGAGTAACCTACCTTCTTCCCTCTTCTCTTCCTCATTCTCATCCTCCTCTCCCCTCTCTTGCTTTACTTTCAGGATGTCACAGTCCAAAACAATCACAAGGGATCGAAATGGTTCTTTCATTTTGTAAAAAATAACTATTAGATATTTTTACTTTTCTCCTTATTTTTCTAAAATGAATGGTGTAATAGCAGTCATAGTACTCAAATATGTCTTAAGACTCTTGAGTATACTTACCAGTGAAATGACATTGCATTAAAAAGCTTCTCTGAATGGGAGCTCAAGATGTAAATGGGTAAGAACAATCTATTCCATCATCTGTTATGTTTAATAGTAGTTCTTTTTCTTTTGATACAAAAAGACCCCCATATACCCACACAAAAAATTGATTGTCAAAAAGTCGCATACTGTCAAGTTGAGAGTATTGTAATAAAACAGAGGATATTTCCTATAGTTCACCAATCTAATTAACATGATCAGTCAGATGAGAAAATTTTCACACTAGCAAGTCAATTGTTAAGACTATTTTAGGTATTTTTAGGTTAATGACTTTAATAACAATGAAATATTGATACTGATTTTTAGGAAAAGGTAATAATGATTGTAACTGATGAAAAATAGGGCTGTCTGCTCTCTGATGCTGTCAATGTATGATAAGTTTAATTAGAATGTGAGTGAGTTCTTAGTACAGATGCTAAGCAAGATTTCCTCCCACAATATCTATGAAATTTTCACATCTTTAATTAATGAAATTATTTTTTTCCAATATGCTCAAACCTATTAGCTAGATGTTAAACAATACTAAATTCATGACGATTAATCTTAAATCTAAATTTTTCAAAAAATCTTACCAAGTATGTAATATTTCCCTATGATATACATATATATATATCATAGAAAGTATAAATATGGCAATATCTCAAAAATTAGGAAGAGGGAGGGGGCTATAAATGACCATAGCTGAGATTTGACTATTTTTATCTCTATGCTCTTCTACTAATTCCATTTTGTCTTTTGGATATCTGTGCTATTTTAAAAAAATATTAACAATTTTGTGGGTGATTTATAGTTGAATGCTATAATACAAAATAATATTATGGATCCTTCTTTAATGACAATGTGACTAAGCAAATTCTTGCCCAACCCAATATGAGTCATCCAGTAAAACCTCATGCTTAGAGTTCAAAACTAATAATCCACATATGTGTGTGTGTGTGTATACTTATATACATATATATTATATATAACTCTTGTCTGCTTCTGATTTTAGTTTGAATAGGGCAGGTATTTTTGGTTATTTAATTGGTTATCATATTTGATTACGTTGATGAATCACTTTTCTCACCTCACCCTTATATTCACTGTAATGAATATCCTCATTTACTTTATAATGGCTTTGGTACTTGAAGTCTATGATTGCCAAAAATTTAATAAAATATTTTTTGATCATTAACACTTTATATGGGATAGTAACAGAGAACAATGTATATAGACTTTATTGTTAATAAACATTTTATTCATAAAGACTCTCACTACTTTGTAAAATAGAATGAATAAATGAGTGAAAATACCTAAATGCAACACAATATGACAACAAAACTCACACTGGAGTTGAAGCACATTCCTCAGAATAGTGGCAGAGCAGTGACCTTGATAAAGTTAATCAGTTATGAAAGAGATACAAATTATACTAAAATTAGTATAAGCAAAAAAAAATCATTTTAATCACTGTTGGTGCATTTAGAAGAAAAAAATAGAAATGGAACCATGTGTGCTTGACTGACTATGAAGGCAGCTGTCAGGCAAACAGAGAAAGGTGGACAGAATTAGTTTGCATTGAAATTATAGGACAAGTTATAAAAATTATAACTATTATAAGAATAGTTAACCATAGAAAATTATTTTGCTTTAAATGGAACATAGATTGCATTTATTAATGATGTAAAGTTCTAACTCTTCTCAATTAAGGTCTGCAGTAAGCTGGACCTAGTGATGTGGGTTATATTTTGTCTGCAATCCCAACAGTGAGATGGTAGAAAAATTAATTCAATGCCACATAGCAGCATGTAATTTCAAAATATAAGAAAAATCAAACCAAACCCACAGTAACAAAAATCACTGTGGAAGTGGCCACACATGATTTTATGAATTATATGGGTCCAGGACAGGACAAGTCCAAACTTAAAACTTTGCAGCCCCATTCAGAATGATACCTTGTGCAATAGGAGAGAGAAGCAAACACATCTGCTGCAGAACTTAGACATAATGAACCTCAATGCATTCCGAAATGTCAATTTTATGCTTGGTGACCAAGTCCTCATGATGGCTATCACAGACCTCAGGTTTAGCTTTGGCCCATAATCAGATCAGTCTAATCAATTCAGGAAGATAGATTTAGGATCTTCATGTTTCCAGTCTTTTCCCTACTCTCCACACAAGTTTAATTATCAGCTCAACCAATGCATCTGTAAGATCTGTGCCAATACATATATTCCCAGGTACTGAGCTTTTTCTATATTAGCTTTTATAAATATAGAACCAATGGATCTAGCCTTCAAACATCCTCTCACACACTATGTACTGAAGTTTGTCTACAGAGACCAAAGTCCATTGTTGTATCTGTGGAAGCAAGTTTGAGACTTGTTCCTACAGTGACAAAAATGAGGCTAATTCAGTAGATTCAATAACCAAATGTGTTGCCACTAAGATATTAGACGTCTCCTTCCAATGATTTCAACAACATACCCACACATTAATCCTCTCAACTAAAAATATTCAAAGCCCACACATTAATGATCTCAACTAAGAATATTCAATAGGCTAGGCTCATTAAAATTATTGAAAGTCATTCCTTTTGAAAACTACTCTGAAAAGACTTGAAGAGGTGAATAGTTTGTCAAATGTAAAGAGACCAAAGGGAAAAGCCTGAAGAGGGAAGGAAAGTGGGAAAAGGAAGGTACAATTGTGAGGAAAACAATTGGAGTATAAGATAAATAAATTATAATAAACAAATGAAAAATAAAATAAATATGAGATTTGCTATAATCATGAAAAATAGCAAAGAAGTGAATCTTTGTCTATTCATGCTGTTTCTTTTCTATCAATCTTGGTTGATGCCAAACTGAATTTGTATATTTTTTTTAATCCTTATGATAAAGACTCTTTAAAAGTTCATATATCCTTGGCATTCTTTAACAGCTAGTCTTACTGGATAGCTGTAATCTGAGCATCTTTTTAAGCCACCTGTCTGTGGCTTCCTGCTATTTGGTTTGGTGTTACTTTTCATAATGTTTCCCAGTTAACCTGTTTTGCTTAGCTTAATTTCCCAATTTCGCACAGCATGAAATCAAATAGCTGCATAAAAGGACCTACATTATTAAATATATTATGAAGAACAAATGTATTCTAGATTGCACATCTTTATATAAATTCTATGTTATAAATGATTATCCTTTAGAAGTTCTAGGGCATTTTTTGATGACCCATAATTCTTCTCTTAATGTTGAGGCATAAAACCTATCTAATCCTTACTCTCTATAAGACACCTATACTACTTCTTTTTCTTTCCTAAAACATTATTTTTTCTCTTTCTCTATGTATTTTTTCTGAAAAATCATTTTTATAATGTGCAACATGTCTCATACCAAAGCTACTATCAATGGTAATTTTTCACATCTTTTTTTCTTTGCTTAACCCCTACTGCCCATATGTTGTTATTATTGTATTTATATACCTGTTTCATCTTTATAAGGTAAATCATTTGTGTGTTCAGAAGGAAACAGGTGTATGATTCTCTGCTTGAATCTCTGAAAGCATCTAACACTTGCCACTCTTAGAACCACCAAGGAACAAAAAGGTTGTTTTTTTGAGAATGCAATGTCTTTGGAGAAAAGTTAGTAGCGATATCAGATGGCTTATCCCTTTTCTGTGGGTCATAATCAAAGATAAAAATGCTTTCATTTTGTGCTCAGATCTCTTACACTCCAGAGTCTACCTGCCTAATTGCCTATGAATAATCTCACAGGTTCTGCCTGAATGAGCCAGAGAAATAGACACATCCCACTATATCTATATTAGAGAAAAGACTCTCATGGAGGTGTCTAAACTTTTTTTTTAAACACGAGACAGGACACTTCATTTTTAATTTAAATTTCAACTTTATCTTGAAAGCTATGAATAAATGTAAATTATTTTACCTTGTCAAGGCTCTAAAATTTATATCAGACTGATTCTTATACTTCCTTGTATTGGTCTAGGATTTAGCTTTCATGGTCTCTTAGTCCATTTTCTATTACCTAACTTAACGCCATAGATTGATTAATTTATAAAAATGAATAAATATGATAGATAAATAAATAAATATGTTGTGGTTATTTTAGCAGTATGTCCTAATAATATTTATTATCAGGCTTATAATTATTACTACAATGGTATTTTCTTTTTTTATTTATTTTATTTTTATATATACATTTATATTATTACATGAATATATGATAAAACTACCTATAGCAAGATGAACCATGAAACAATCAGAAATTATATAAATTATATAAAATTATATATAAATTATATAAATGTTATATTCTTAGTGCTTTGGCTCTTTTGTTTGACAGACTTGAAGAAAATATCTTTCCTATCTTGGTGTGTCTAAAATTCTGAGTGTAAGTCAATCTCCATCACATCTTGTCATTATCAACTTGAAACATCTATCTAGACCTAAAAACATGTTAACTCTTAAACAACTAAGCTTCATTGTAAAACTAAGCTACCTGGTCTTCAATGTCATCAGTGACTAAAGAAGGAATAAACTTGATTATGTGCCTATGCCTAGAGTGCATGTTAATACCTTTCCAAAGGAGAAGATGAGAGAGACAGTTTTCTACTTGAATAATAAGCCAAAACTCTCTATTATGTTGGAGCATCTTCTTCAGCCTTCTGGCCCAATATATTTGACAGACATATTTGTGAACCATGTACTATTGAGGACTTGCTTACCCTTTCTTGGCAGTGATTGGCCATTTTTAATTCACTGGTATAAAAATTTGTATATAGATGCAAAATAAGTTTAATTCTAGATACAGTGGCATAGAATTCAAATTTAAGTTTATTCTTCACACATATTATATATAAGTATTTCTAGTCTAATATGAGGCATTGTACCCATATAACTCTATTATAATACAAGGATTATTTCCAATAATTTGAAGGTGCTAATGTGGGCTGTTAAGATTAATAAGTTATACAAGTTAATTGATAGCTGATCACATCATGGTCATGTCAATTACTAGTCTACGTTAATCACAAGAATATACATCTTATGTGCTGCAGATAGATATGATTCTATAGAAAGATAAAGTAGGAGAGTTCGATAAGGTCTTCAAAAACCTTAGAAACATGCAGATTATGGCATTTAAAAATATTTTTATTATTTTAAAGATTCACTGACAATGAGGTAGGTTAACTCCTAGCAACACGCAGCCTACCTCAAAGAGGAGGATAAACATCAAAGAAAGTCCTTATGGAGATGGCTTCAAATGTGGCAAACAAGTCACTAGGCAAAATGTCCTCATTTCTACCACAGACAGAATTCTGCCTTAAAAAAATAGCAAAGTTGGATATAGTAGTATTTTCTAACCTGCTAGCAATCAATGAAGACACAGATACATGTTATATTTTTAAGTAGCCTAGTTATCCTGGGGCAGAGCCAATATTAATCCCGTTAACTACCTCCCATATTGGGCTGGGCATCACATATCTGGCCTCAATCCCATGCCAAATGTCTCTAATAATTTCTATGGGGCTACCTCCCTTCCCTACTCCCAAACACTTGCTGGATATTATCATCTGGTCCAATTTTTCATCCACTCTGGCCATGTGCTTCTCCTCCACCTATTCTTCCACTCTTGTCCTCCCATTTCTCCTCCTTCTCAAGACTCACTCTATCCCTCAAAGTTTGGGAAGTTTATCCACACCTATCCCATTTACCCTGCCCAGGTTTAATGGCTTCTTATTGGTCAAACAGGTATAAATTATTGAGTCACATTTACATAGAAACTTTGTGATATAGAGACAGCTGGCAATAATTAGCATCAAAGTGTTTCAGACCAACCTCCAATAAAAGTTTATTCAACACACAGTTCAATGGTAGAACAGCCAGGGGTTGCATCTGGTATAGTTCTTGCTAATGACCAATATCTGTTGCAGAGTGATGCATCAAAAAAAAAAAAAAAAAAAAAAAAAACAAAAAACAAAAAAAAAAAACAAACAAAAAAAAAACAAAAACAAAAAACAGAATAATACTGGCTTTTATAACAGAACAGCTAGTGATATAACTAGCCTTGATAGGGACCCCTACCCTCAAAACCAGAATATTATTGCACAGGAATTACCTCTAGAATATTGCTTTTTACAAATAAAGTTCAGATACATTTCCAGCACAGGAGAAACATTCCAAATAGCACATAGATTTTCTAAACTCTACATTTTCTAAAAACATAGTTTTTTTTTTATAACTCTTCTTATAATAGGTTCATAAATGCCAATGCAAGGTCCTTTTTAACAGATTCTTCCATTGTATATTTATGATCTTAAAGGGTATTTCCTTTACAGGACATGGTAGTGCATGACCTAATCTCAGTTCTATAGAGGCAACAGCAACAGTATCTGTGAGTTCTAGCCAAGCATGGGCTACATATATGTGAAACACACACACACAGACACACACACACACACATACACACACACACACACACACACACACACACACACACACACACTTACTGATTCCAGTGTGAAACAATGTGAATTCTGCAAACATTATGATGTCAAGGTACTCATATTGATCACGCTTAGTTAAAAAAAAATAAAAGGATAATCATTGACAATTATTCAGCTAGTCTATTGAAAGACAGATATACAAGACAATGCTGCTCATGAGTAGAAAATTTGAGTCACACTTCTTTATGTCTTGTAATTCTCATTTTTTTTCTTTTTTTTTTTTATTAATTTATTCTTGTTACATCTCAATGTTTATCCCATCCCTTGTATCCTCCCATTCCTCCCCCCCCCCATTTTCCCATTATTCCCCTCCCCTATGACTGTTCCTGAGGTGGATTACATCCCCCTATATATTCTCATAGGGTATCAAGTCTCTTCTTGGCTACTTGCTGTTCTTCCTCTGAGTGCCACCAGGTCTCCCCCTCCAGGGGACATGGTCAAATGTGAGGCACCAGAGTACGTGAGAAAGTCGTATCACACTCTCCACTCAACTGTGGAGAATATTCTGACCATTGGCTAGATCTGGGAAGGGGTTCTCATTTTTTAATTCATAAATCATCATAATGAAGTACATTCAATTAGATAAAAATAGACATTTGATTTCAGGTTTCATATATATGTTTATAAATATTTTTACATTATTTCTTGTCAGTTCCTTGAAAGCAGACAATAAACCCATGTAATTATCAAGAAAATTATATACCAATAAGTAAAAGTCACTGTGTGTATTATATTAGTGCCAATAATTTTTTAAACACCAATATTCTTATAACACATTATATTCTTTTGATATTCATTGATATTTTGTGAACAGGCCTGTGAACTGACTCTAGGATTTCACACATGCTAGACAAGTGCTTTACCATAAATCTATATCCACACTTCTTAAGACTCTGTCTTTAGAGATAAGTCCACATTACTCAATGTATTTTCTCCTATTTGAAGGACATACCATAATAAAATGAGTGAATTAAAACAACAAATATTGGTCACAATATGAGTCCAGAAATCGGAAACAGAGGTCTCACAGAGAAAATTCTTCCTGAAAGACTAAGGCAATTTTCTAGCCTATTTTCATTCAACTTGGGGACATAGATCTTGTTCCTTTGCTAGTATATTATTCTACTACATATGTAAGTACGTCTGATGAGTATTTCTATGTGAACTATCATCATTTGCATTTGGCTCTTCTTATGAAGTGTCCAATTATATTGAATTAAGATTCATTCTCCAAACCTCATTTTAACTTGATTGTGTATGAAAGAAACTCTTTCCAAATGAGATTCATTTTATCAGTCCCAGGGGATAAGAATATAATTTGTTTTTATTAGGAGGTACAGCACAACCCTTGGGAGTCTACATCATTAAATCACAAAATTCTTATCTTTTCACATGACAAATATATTTACTTCACTGCCATTACCCAAATATGTATCAGAAAAAAGTATACACATTGTGTACTCATTCAATTATGGGGCTACCTAGTAAGCTAGACCCTAAGGCAAGAGCTGAAACTGCAGTATATAGTCTAGTATTTTTATTAAACCCAGAAAGAAAAGTCAGGTAGTAATTGATATCATCACATATGGTTTGAAATATGGAGATAAGGCTTGTAGGCTAAAAATGCAAAATATTTTAGTACTGTTATGTTAAGGAACATTTTCTTCGAAGTTGAATGTGATTTAAGAAGTGATCTTTATCTGAATGTGTATTAAACATAAGTGTCAGGCACAGCTTCAAACTATCTTCACATTTTGCATCTGGCTAAACTATTGGGCATTGCTTAGCCAAACCAGCACATAATTAGCCATTACACATTCTAATGCTTAAAATATGCCTGTAATTTTAGTAAGTGTAGTTAAATGTAGTTAAATTATATCAAATGTTAACAGTTTAAAATATGAAATGACAGATTGTTAAATTTCTTCAGTCAAAGTTAATGTAATTTATTCTGTTCTTAACCATTGAGATAATATAATAAAATCACAAATTTCAAAAGTAAGTAAAATATTTAGTACAATGTAAGAGATGTAAAAATGTACTCACACATTAGATGCTAACAAATGAGAAATTGTCACTTAACATTCCAAAGACTTGCAGTGATTATATTGAGTAGGTATCACATGTGAAGTCTTTTATGAAACATATTAAACACTCATACATTATTGGTGAAAAAGTTAAATGTTATATCAGCTTTGGAAAAACTTCTTGAAATGTATCTTAAATTGAAATATATGCTAATTCTGTGATTCAGTAGTTTTATTTCAGAATACTTCCTTTAAAATCTACACACACACACACACACACACACACACACACACACTCACACACACTACAGTCTTCATTCTAGGGACTGAATAGAGGTCAACAGATTTGCAGGGTACTACTTTAGGGTACTAAGCCATCTTGCAGTTTATGGAGGAAAATTGGCTTCCTAAAGTTGTCTTCTATCATGTGATATAGCATTTATGTGCGTACAATAATAAAGTTCACATACTTAAAAGTGTTTAATCAATTTTAACCCCTTTGTGTATCATAGAAATTAAAGATCAAGGTGTTTACAAGGTCATTTTCTTCTTGGGTTCTGATAGATTCTAATCCATGCCTCTCATCTTATTTCAAGTGGATCTCTGATTATTATTTGCATTTGTTGGCTATGAAAGCATCACTCTAATTTATGACTTTATGTTCAGATAGAATATTCCTTCTTATAAGGACATGATTCCTACTGTATTATGATATTTACTGATGATCGAACATAATCTAATTATATCTACATTGTACAAAACATCTGCCAAAATATCTTCACATCTAAGCTAGAGTGAATAGTTTAAAATGTGAATCTTGATGGTCACTATGTATTCCATAACATACAAAAAAAACAATAAAGCAGACAGAAATGTATTTTCAAAGACTGTGCAAATAGTAGAGGATATCTGAGCCACTAGAGTGAATGGTAATCTTAATCTGGCAGATGATAGTCCTTGCTCTAGGTTCAGTCTATTGTGAGAGTGATTATGGATCTTTTGAAGAAACACATTCAGCTGTAAGTGCTTATCTAATTACTTACCAAAATAATCCTAAAGGATTTGCCCTATAATCTTAAATACTTCAGGGTCTTTCCTTTTTGGAAAGGAACCATTGCACACACACTATACACAAACCAAAAACAAAAGGATAATTGATGGGAAAGACGTAGTGTATCTACATTCTTTTCCTTCACTCTGTCCTTGTAAATAGATGCAGAGTATGTGGCTATAATTTAGTTTTCATTTTCTTTTGTGTGTGTGTGTGTTTTTATATTCTAATTTCAACTTTATTCTTTCAGATTGTCTTCATTTAAATAATGAACTTGTGATTACTGAGGCTGGAGAGAGACAGTGTAAAGATTTTATCTCTAATTTAATTATAGTTCTGCCTCCATGCATCAAAAGGTTTTATAATTCAAATCAAAGTTGGGAAGCATTGAAATACAATGAGGCAGTAATTTTGTATTACACAAAACATAAATTAACATATGCAATACAGTGTGTAAGTTTGATTATATGGTGCATAGTCTTAATTTTAAAACAGTCATATATGACACTATTTGCTTATTTGGATGAAAAAAATATGTAGAAATTCCAAACTGAGTGTACAATAACCTATGTAATCATTGAAGTAAAACAGTTTTATAGATATGCAATGGAAATACTCATCACACAATATGTATATAAATCCAATACATGTCTAAAATTTATTTACACCTCAAACTATTTTCAAAACTCCTCCTTTTAAATCTATGTTATTGAATAGTCAGTTCACTGATTTCAATAAAAGACTCCCTGCAGTAGAAGGCATATTTTCCCAATTCTATGATGAAAACAACAACAACAACAACAAAGCTTATACATACATTTCAACAAATTTAAGTTCTGCATTAGCTTACCTCATAATGCTATAGAGAATTCATTTTGAAAATATAAGTGAGATTTTAAAGATTTAATCTTTATTTAACTTTCAAAGATTTATTTTTCCTGTTATGAATATAAATGTTTGTGTCTGAATGTATGTACAGCAAATACATTTAGCCTTGTTAGATTGTTAGAAATAGGCAACAGATAGCCTTGAAGTGAAATGGTAGCTGTGAGTCACAACGTAGACTCTAGAGAACGGATCCTGGGACTTCACCATATGCAATGATCTTGATCACGGTGAATGTTCTTCACTCATATGCTCCTAAATTCATTGGCAATTACTTTATTAAGGTTTTTGTATCTAAAGTCAGGGAGATATTTTTGTGCAGTTCTATCCTTATCTGACAGATAACTAAATGAAATCATTTTTACGACCAAGGTATAAACCTACATAGCTATGACTATCTGATAATTGACAAAGTTGATGAAAAAATATATTTATTTCATATATATACATATGTACATATATGTTTCATAGAGATATACATACATATATACATACATACATATATACATACATACATATATATATACATACAAAAAACCAATCTGTTTAACAGATGGCACTGGCAAAACTAGATATCTGCATTTTGAAGAATGGAACTATATGTCTGCCTTTTACCCCATATGCAAATTCACTTAAAAATTAAAGATCACAAGTTAAGACATGAAATCCTAGCATGGAAAGAGAAAAAAACACTAAAAAAATTAAATATATGTAAACATTTTCAAAGAATGGTTCCATGTGCTTAGGAAATATTGGAAACAATTGACAAGAGGAATTTCATTTAATTATAAAGCCTTTGCGTGGCAAAGCAAACAACTTAGTGAAGGGACAGCCCACTGAATGAAAGAAAATGTTTCTAACTCTACACATAACAGCATTTACGTTTAGAATATATTTTTTTAAACTTACAAAACTATAGAAGAATAATAAATTTGTTCATGAAATGGGAATATTGTTCTCTAAAACGATGAAATATGAATGAATAATAAAAACACAAATGTCCAGGTTTGCAGTACTATAAAAGTTGTTCAAGCAAATTAAATTGTGATTCTAGCAAACCCAAGTAAGAACAGTATTACCAAAGAAACAAGTAACAGCATTTATTGATGACAATGCAGACAAAAAAAGAACCCTCATTCACAGATTTTGGGAATGCTACCTAGTGTAGCCACTGCAGTAGACATTAAAAATGTGGTGGGGTGGGGGAAGAGACAGAGACACAGAGATAGACAGAGAGAGAGAAAAACAGAGACAGAGAGACACAAAATGACAAGGAGACAAAGAAGTACAGTAAGTAGCAGCTATATCATATACCAGTGTTTATTCAAAAGTTTCAAGTCCAAATAATAGAGACACCTGCACATCAATGTGCATTATAAAACTATTTACTGTATCAAACCCAACACTAAAACAAAGGAATAGAGAAATAAAATGTAAGCTATATACAAAAAGAAAATATTTCAGACAAATGGGAAGCAAAGTTAATTTACATAAAATTGATACATTTCTAGATAACTACATGAAATGATTTAAATATGTCACAGAGTGACAAACAAAGTATTATATATGTACTAGTGTGCAAAAGAAGACATTAAACAAGAAAGTATCAGGGATGTGGAGAGGTACAAAGAGTTGGTGACAGAACTATGAACAGGCAATATGAACAACACAAGGCAATATGCTTGTGCATGAAAATGGCTATATGCATCACTAAAAAATGAAAATATTAAATTCTGAGAACAAAATAGAAGCCTAAAAATAAGTATCAGGTTGAAATATGATTTTTGAATTTTCTGGAATAACTTGTAGAAATAGCAATTTAAAGTTTTGTTAAATTTTGGAAAATCTAAAATTATATGCCAGAATTATTTTATGTAGATTTTTCTACTTTGACTCTATTAGTAAAAAAGTATAGACAATTTAATTTCAGACAAATAATTTATATCTACATTCAAGATTTATTGAATTATTGTTAATTTTCCTCATTCTTTTGTCCATAGTTTCTATAGAACATATCATGGTATTTGTTATATGAATTTTCTTTTACTCTAATATGAAGTCGTTTAATGTTTATATTTTCTGTTTTATGGTTAAAAATCATTTTAGCACACCTTTAAATATATAATAGTTTTGTTTGAGCTGTGGTTTTGTCTTTAGTTCTGTCTTAGTTAATATTAATATTGCTGTGATGAAATTACATGACCAAAAGCAATTTTGAGAGGAAAGTGGTATTTGGTTTACATATTCTGAATCCCTGTCTATGAAGGGAAGCTAAGGCAGGAACTAAAACCAGGCATGAACCAGGAGGCAGGGATGATGAGCACACCACGATAGAGTGCTACTTATTAGATTGTTTCTTATGTTTTGATAAGCCTGCTTTCTAATAGAACTGAGGCTCTGGTAGGGAGTGACTCTTTTACATGATTATTAATTAAGAAAATACTTGGCAAATTTGCCTACAGCTGAGGTTCTCTTCTCTTGTTTGACTATAGCTTGCATCAAGCTGACATAAAACTAGCTATAACAACTTGTAAATATTATACAAATTCCATTAAATTTTCTTCTTTGATGGATAAAATATTTAGTGGCATTTGTAGATTTTGTGTGGCTTAGGAAAATTTTATCAAGAGTTTTTCTTCTATGAAGCAAATCACACCCTTTCCTTCTATGAAAGCAAGGTATCTGCATTCCATATGAGAGATAAGGCTAACATTCATTCTTTAGGAATTAGTTACATCCTATATCTGTCTATTACACTCAGATAATTAGGTTGAGCATGAAGTGTAAATGCCCGCTAAGCTAAAAATAAAAGAAAATACTTTTTGATGCAAAAAAATTTTTAAAGAATATGACAGAATTACCAAACATAAAAATTACACTTTTTTCAAGTCACTTACTAAAAAGTTTCTGTTCAAAAATTCCAATTTGTTGAATATATATATATACATATATATATGTAAATTTGACAGTGAATGCAACTGGGACACATAAATTGGATCTTAGCAGTCATATTTATTTATTTAGCTGTTTTCTTGGCACAAAAGGTATGCTATAAATTCTATTGAATGTTTTATTATACATATTGAATAATATTTGAAAGAATTTATAACAGTGTCTAACATAGAATAACCAATAAGTAAGTGATATTTAAATAAAAGTATTTATCTCTGTTAAATTTTCAATACATTTCTATAAATAATAAATGCTAGATGTATATTTTCTTTTGCAAAAAAAAAAAAAAAAGTAAATTAAATGTTTTTGAGACAGGGTTTCTGTGTGTAGTCTTGATGCCGTGTCCAGCATGCTGAGAAGAATGAATCCTGTCTGATCTGGTCTAGCATCAGTGCCTGTTTTTTTGTTGTTGTTGTTGTTGTTGTTGTTCTAAAAACATATAGTTTCTCACAAGCATTATACAGTTCTAAAATTATAAATTTATGAGGTATGTGGGATGCGTAGAGTAATTAAGGATGGCTTTCTGCTCTTTGTATAAGCAAAAGAAAGACATATGCAAATCTTCATTTGCCATAGGAAGAATACCATCTAATAATAGGTCACAGCAATATAAGTTACCTGCTTGTTCTGCAGTTTGAATTCTTCATATGCAGACTGTACCTCTCTCCTTCATCACCTCTGGATCCCACCCTCCCTCTCCTGTTTATCAGAAGGGGGAGCCATCCTTCCCTAATAACTAACATCAACCTAAAAAGTCTCATCTATACTCCCTGAGTCATCTTCCTTTGTGGCCTGGAAAGACTACCCTTCCAGGGGGTAAGTGATCAATGATAGGAGGACAGAGTCCATGTCAGAAGTAGTCCCTCCTCTCCATGTTGTAAGACCAACAAGGAGACTGTGCTTCCTTGTCTACTACATCTGAATACTGTCTCTATGTCAACACAATACACTGTCCTTGAATGGCACATCATTCTATGTATTGTAAAGTGTTTATCCTGTATTAAGTGGCTAATATCTACTTATGAGTGAGTATATACCATGCATACTCTTCTGGGTCTGGGTTATTTCATTCAGAATGATTGTTTCTAGTTCCATCCATTTGCCTGCACATTTCAAGATTTTCTTGTTTTTGATAGCTGAATAGTATTCCATTGTATAAATATACCATAGTTTCTTTATCCATCCTTCGGTTTAGAGATATCTAGCTTTTTTCCAAATTCTGGCCATTATGAATAAGGCTGCTATGAACATAGCTGAGCAGATGTCCTTGTTTTATGGTGAAGCATCTTTAGAGTATATGCCCAGGAGTGGTATGGCTGGATATTGAGGTAGAATTATTTCCAATTTCCTCAGATAGCTCCAGACTGATTTCCAAAGTGATTGTACAAGTTTGTGTTCCCACCAGCAACAAAGGAATGTTCACCTTTATCCCCATGGGCTGTCACTTGGAATTTTCAATCTTAGCCACTCTCATAGGTATAAAATGGAATTTCAGAGTCATTTTGATTTGCATTTCCCTGATGACTAGGGATTATGGGTGAAAACTGGAAATCGGTTTGTTTTTGCATCATCTGAACTTTGAAATCATAATGCTGCTATTTTCTAAATGCAAGTGTTTTTTTTGTAGTAAATCTGTCAGCTTTATATTCCCTCTTGTAAGTAAACAAGAGTGAAGGAATCTTCTTGAGAACAAGAGGAAAATGTACAAAGTACAATTTCTCAATTTTTAAAGGTTCTTTGATAACTGATCCCTCAGGGCCACCATGCCCAATATCTAAATGGAGAAATATACTTATAGAAAAAAAAATAACAAAAAAATTCATTAATCCAGGAAAGATATAGTATAACAAGTATGTCTTCAGATTTAGCCCAAATTCTTTTTTTTTTTTTCTTTAATGTTTATTCAAAACAACACATTCTCCAACTTCCATGACGTGGTAGACCATGCCCATGACTGATTCTAAACTGGAATTCTAGCACTGAGCCAGCCCAGAATTGGCTTTCTTGTCAGCACCAGAGCACACAGCATTCCTTCTGTATGTGTCTCTGTCTGCCTCCCCTCTTATTATTCTTGCTTGTCGCTCACCCTCTGAACCTTTGGGCCAAAGCCTGACAGTCTCAAGATGGCTGCAGAACAAAGTGGCGGGCATGATCTCTGGAGGTAGGTGAAGGTAATCTCAGATATACTGGATGCCCTCATTCATAACGTATCAATAATAATGTCTCCAGTTTTACTGCTCCGTCATGTAGCCTCAAGATTTGAGAGACTGTGTGAGTCTTCATTAAGTGAAGGTTGGGCACATTTTTTGTCTTTCTTGGCAACCATCACTCCTTCCTTAAAAATGGCTTCATAGAAGAAATAAAATTAATTACCTGAGTATTCAGGGAGTACAGGTAAGCAACTTAACAAAATGTCCTGGTTGAAGACCAGATAGTTCAGTGTTACAATTAAACTTAGTTGTTTAGGGGTTAAGATGTTTTTAGGTCTAGATATATGTTTTAACTTGATAATTATGAGATGTGATAGATAATGATTTACATTCAGAATTTTATATGCACCAAGACAGGAAAGATATTTTCTTCAAGCCTGCCAAATACAAATACCCAAAACACTATGAATGTAACATTCATGTAATTCTTGATTGTTTCATGGTTCTTCTTGCTATAAGTAGCGTATTGTATATATGTGTAATAATATAAATGTATATGTAAAATTAAAAAAACTATTTTTTCATGATTATAAAAGTTTTTTAAAAAGTTAAAAAAAGGAATTCATAGATGTCAATCTGGTTCTTCTTAAGCATTAACGTGATAGCAGCTGCAGGGTGCAATTCGTAGGCTGGAAAGAACTCAAATTCTTGCTAGAGTAACATAGACACACACAATGAAGAGTTAGCAGCAGGACATATGTTCTCATTTGAAGGTATACAAAGTATATGCTATTGTCATGACTGACACAAATAAAGTGTCTGCTTTTCATTATATAAGAAGAATGACAAATAAATAGGAGAAAAGAGGGTATAATATATTGCTAAAAAAGAAATAAGTCAATTAAATGAATCTTACAGCACAGTGGTAGATGTCTAACAGAAAATATAAAACTACTTAGAATAAACAACTTCAACATTGAACATTAGAATACTTATTTTTTAAAATCAGAGATATTGAGCAACAAATAAATAGAAGAGTTAAAAGAGACCAAAACATTAACAAAGATTTACAAATACAGGAACAAACAACTACGCACCATATTATAACGTGAGAGAATCCTAGAGCAGCAATAAAAGCCAACAGAGAAATTTTAAAAAATTAGTTTCCGTAGGGGAGCAAAGGAAAATCTATGATCTGGGTAACACTTATTATTCCAGTTGAGCTGGCTCATCACCAGGCCAAGAGACTACTTCTAGAAGATAGACTTACCTTAAGCTATGCTAAAGAAGTATATGGATTAGTCATTTCTTTAATGATATAATGTACTTATCCTATCAATAACCTTGAGGTTAGAAAGTCTGGCTACTTTTCTAATTTTCAAAGAAGCACAACTTCTCTTATTCTATAATCTTTCTAAGAATGCTTTTCTCTAACACTTTGGACTCTTCCAATATTCTGAACTTCCTCATTTTTTTCTTTAAAGCTCCTCTGTCCAGCATATGGTTGCTTTTCTGCTATGTTTTTGATCTCCATGGTAATTTTAAAAGCATGGTTTCTTTTTTTCTCTCTCTGCTATTCTCCTCCTTTGGCAGATCCGGAGATTCATAGCTGGCCTGCCCTGGAGTTTCACTTTTAAATGACAATAAATTATCTTCAAGCTTTTGTGTGAGTCCATTCTGTAATCATTTTAATAATAACACAAAGAATTGGAAGAGAGGACTGTGATTTGACTTACATTAACAGGAAGAGAAACAATGCAGAAAGTAGAAGAGAATTTAATAGAAAGTACACAAATTCAAGTGCAAAGTTTAAAAAAAAAGAAAAGAAGGAAAACAAAAACACTTTGACAGAAAAGGACAGAATATCTCCAAGTCAAAAGAATATATTGAAAGTAACACTATGCTAATTTGATATCCTACAAGGGAGTACTCTAGCTGGTATCAATGATCATGAGAGACTCAGAATGGCAAAAGTAGACAGTTGCAAAGTCACCTGATTCAGAAAAAACAATGTCATGCTCTTGAGCATGGAACATCAATTGTTATAATCCATAATTCAAGCCCATTCTCCCTCTTTTCCAATGGCCTAGTAATCAATGTGAGAAGTACAATCATTCACACACCTCATCTAAAATGTAGTAGGCCTGGCTCTTTAGGATAATATGGCCAGGGGACTCAGTGCTACCAGATTAAAAGAAGCTATTGCCAGAGCTGTAGCACAGTTCTCTGCTGTATCAAGAAAACTAGAGGAAAGAATAAACAAACTATGTATTTTTTAATTTCCAATGCCCTTGAACAATCTAAGTGTTAGCTAGATATTGGGGTCCATGCGAGAGGAATAGAAAATCAGCTCTAGAACACATAGAATTGGGCCCATCAGTTAGCAACCTATAATGGGTGTGTTTCAGTGAGGCATAACCCAAAGAACTACTTGTCCTGAGGGCTTCATGCTGTTATGGAGCATAGCTCTGCCTGTGACCTTTTCATTCCTTATAATCCCCTTAATAAGTGAATTCTGTGAGGACTATGAAGGAGGATGCCAGCCTGTCCCTGGACAATATCATTAGCATATGCAATAACAATGGTTGATCTCTTTCAGGCATTGCTGCTAAAGCAGATTAATGATTGAACCACCATCTCTGAAAAAAATCTACAAATGTAGATTGTTAACAATGATTGTTACCCTTAGAAACAATTTGGAAAAATAGATTGTTCAACAAGGTTAAGTAAAGATGTTTTAGCTAGTGGCTATAACGTAGAAAGCCTTAGAGAAAAATTGATTGTTTAGCAAAGTAAAGTAAAGATGATTTTGCTATTGGCCCTGATGCAGGAAATCTTAGGAGACAATAGAAGTTCAGAGAAAGTACACTTTTATTAGTAAAGCCAGGTACTTTTTTACGTTGGCAAAGCGAGAACAATGACGCAAAGCATCATTGTCTGACATGCCACTTTCAAGCTGGGCTGGTGACTGAGATGATGATTGATTTCCTTATTCTACTTTTCTGCCCTCTGCTTACTAATATGATTTAATAAAACATATTAATGAGTACATAAGCACCTTTAGGACTTAATGTAAAACTGGCTGATTTTTTTTATACAGGAGTTTAGATGTGTGATCCTTTTAAGATCTTTATAAGATTACTTCTTAAGATAATCGATTCCTTCTTTGTAACCCCAAACTGCAGCCTGCCAGTAATGAAAAGCTGGTTGAGAAATTACCTTGCTTGCTTATACACTGTTAATATGTAACAAGTTGCTTATGTACAAATGTATGTGGATTCTCAGAAATAACTTGTTAATCATGTTTGTTCCTCACCCACAATACACAAAATATTTGACCATGTGAAAGTATTGGTGAACATGATTTTCTTATGTATATCCATTGTAATAATTTATGTATAGAGGAATAAAATATAAATACATTGTTATTTTTGTACTGTTTGAAAGATTTTGTTGGGGTATATAAACTGTGAGAATAAGGATAAGAAGGATAAGAATAAGGTTAAGGATAAAAATAAGAAGATAATAATGAAAAGAAAAAAAGATGCAGCTTGTTGAACCCTACTTGCTGGAGTATGTCTTACTTCATCTAATGTAAGTGTGTGTGTGTATGTGTGTATGTGTGTGTGCATGTTTTTTTTTCTCTTCTTCTTTCTCTTTCTTTTTTAGACACTTGCCACCATCAGTGGGAGTCCCTGCTAGGAGCAATCAGCCCTAGTCCCTGCTTGCCACCATCAGTGGAAGCTATTGCTATGAATTAACAGTTCTGACCTGGAAGGTTGCCCTCAGAGAAAGTGTACAGGTGCACCAGGCAGACAGCCACAGGGTCATTTCACACCTCAGTTTTTCCCAGTTGATGTCAAAACTGGACTTCTCTATTCTGGTGCCCTCACAGGGAAATTGATAGCTAGATCATATACTAGTGCATCCCATTAAAAATTTTTTTCTTCTCATCCCAACATTTTATACAAATGTTTTATATGTACAGACATACGGTGTAGGTTGCCTATTGACCAAAGGCAGAACCATATAAACAGTAAAATACATGAAAATCAAGGACTAATTACTTTTTCTTTATTTTTTACTTCTACATATTCATTTATATTATTACACATGTACAATAAATTTTCTTGTTTCTATCTTCATTTTTAGGTCTTGAAGCATTTTTATTCATTTCCTTCTTCTCTTTGATTGTAGTTTCCTGTCTTTCAATAATTTCTTTAAGCATTTTGGTCAATTGTTTCATCTCTTACTTTTGTGTGTTCCTTTTATAATTTCAGGGATTTATTTTCCTCCTTTAAGACATCTATAATTTTCATAACCTCAGATTTGAAATCTTTCTCCTGTGCACCTGATGTAGTGTTATTTCCAGGCTTGTTATTGTGGTGGGACTAATTTCTGGAGGTATCGAATGGTCCTGAGAATTGTTGCTTGGTTTTTTTTTTCTTATCTATCTATCTATCTATCTATCTATCTATCTATTTATGTAGTGTATTCAGATTACATCTCAATTGTTATCCCATTCCTTAATCCTCCCTCCCTCCCTTCCTCCCTTTCTCCCTCACACATTCACCCTATTCCTCTCCCCTATGTCTGTTACAAAGGGGAACCTCCTCCCTCACTATATGATCACAGACTATCAAGTCTCATCTTGGTAGCCTGCTTATCCTTTCTCTGAATGCCACCAGGCCTCCCTACCAAGAGGAAGTGGTCAAATATGGGGCACCAGAGTTCATGTCTGAGTCAGTCCCCGTTCTCCACTCAACTATGGAGAATATCCAGTCTATTGGCTAGGTCTGAGTAGTAGTTTGATGTTTACTGGATGTATTGTTCTTGCTTGGTGCACTACTTTGAGCAGAACCCCTGTGACCAGATCCGACTGTCATGATACTCTTCTTATAGGTTTGTAGGACCCTCTGGATCCTTCTATTTCCCCATTCTCCCATACTTCTCCCACCTAGAGTCTCAATAGGATGTCCTCATATCTATGCCAATCTCCTGGTAAGTGAAGACTTTTATGGGACATGCCTCTTGTGCTAGTGTCCAATTATAAATGAGTATATGCCCTGTGAGTCTTTCTGCTTCTGGGTAAACTCACTCCATATAATCATTTCTAGTTCCATCCATTTGTTCACAAAATTCAGGAATTCCTTTTTTTTAATAGCTGAGTAGTATTCCATAGAGTAAACATACCACAGTTTCTTTATTCATTCTTTGACTGAAGGACACTTAGGCTGTTTCCAGGTTCAGGCTATTATAAATAATGCCACTATGAATATGGTTGGGCATATGTCCTTGTTGTATGCTGGAGCATCTTTTGGGTATATTCCAAGGTATGGAATAGCTGGGCCTTCAGGAAGCCCTATTCCCACTTTTCTGAGATAGCACCAGATAGATTTCCAAAGTGGTTGTACAAGTTTGCATTCCCACCAGCAATGAAAGAGTTTTCCCCTTTCTCTACATCTTCACCAGCTTGTGCTGTCACTTGAGTTTTTAATCTTAGACATTCTGATGGGTGTAAAATGGAATCTCAGAGTTGCTTTGATTTGCATTTCTCTAATGACTAAAGACACTGAACAATTTTTTAAGTGTTTCTCAGCCATAACTCTAATGAAGCAAGTAAAGGACTTGTTTGAAAAAAAAACTTCAAATCAATGTGGGGAACAATGCTAATTTCTGCTTAAGCTGCTTGCTGTGGCATTCCAGTTGCTGAGCTTTGCCTGCAGAGGTATTTGTGTTCCAGGCCATTCTTGGACTATTTACATTTGAAAGAAGTAGGGAAGTACCTACTGAGAAACACAGAGAGGATTAAGGAAATCCTTTCAGAGAGCTACTCAGTAATAGAGTCTTGGTCAAAAATTTCCCGAGTTGACTCGTTATTTCTCATGGCTCTGTACCCTACTTTCAATCCCTACTCCTTCTTTCAGGTGAACCCTGATTCAATATGTCTCATGGACCAGGACAAGTCAAATCTCTGAAGAAAGATTGAAGATGACATCAGAAGATGGAAAGATCTCCTTTGTTCATAGATTGGGAGAATTAACATAATAAAAATGGTCATCTTACCAAAAGCAATTTACAGATTCAATGCAATCACATTCAAAAAACCTTCACAATTTTTAAAGACATTGAAAGACCAATTCTCAAAAAACAAAAGAAAAAAAAAAGAAAGAAAGAAAGAAAAGAAAAGAAAGAAAGATCAATTCTCAACTTCATATGGAAAAACCAAAAACGCAGAATTAAAACAGTTCTGTACAATAAAATATCCTCTGGAGGAATCACCATACCTGATCTCAAGCTGTACTGTAGAGCAACAATCATTAAAACAGCATGGTACTGGTACAGCAATAGGCTGGTTGATGGATGGAATTGAGTCAAAGACCAAGAAATAAATACACACACATAGGGTCTATTGGTTTTTGACAATGGAGCCATATCTATTCAATGGAAGAAGGATGGCATCTTCAACAAATGGTGCTAGTCTAACTGGATGTCTACATGTAGAAAAATGCAATTAGGCCCATATTCATCACCATGCACCAAACTCAAGTCCAAATGGATTAAAGACCTCAACATAAAACCAGAGACATTAAATTGGTTAAAAGAAAAAGTAAGGAAGATCCTGGAATACTTTGGCACAGGAGACAACTTTCTGGACAGAACTCCAAAAACCCAGGCCTTAACATCAACAATAAATAAATGGGACCCCATGAGGCTGAGAAGCTTCTGTAAGGCAGAACATATTGTCAACAGAACAAAGTGACAGCTCTACATCTGACAAAGTTCTAATATCTAAAATATATAAAGAACTCAAGAAATTAAACACCACCAAACCAAATAACCCAATTAAGAAATGGGGCTCAGAACTAAAAAGAGAAATCTCAACAGAGGAGTATCAAATGGCTAAGAAACACTTAAAGAATTGCTTGTGTTCTTATGCTGACCTCTTTCTGTTTTGATGTGTCTGAGATTAGCAGGTTTGGTGGTTTCTGTTGGTTAGAGGACTTTTGAGTACATATAGGCAATGAGATTTTACCCCCACTCCCTTTTACTGGATTCACTGACTCTGTTAGCTCCCAGGTAGACCAGGTTGCTGGGGAGCATGCAGAAACATATCAAAGCATAGAACTGCTCTTGTGGACTTTCTTGGATTCTCTGTGCAGAAGACAATGAGACTCAGGGTTAGGGGGTTTTTTTTGTTTGTTTGTTTTTGTTTTTGCCTCATAGGTCTCTTTTTGAGACAGGTAGACATGTTGTTAGTCTAGAAGTGGGAATCTGGTGCTTGTTCTCTGTGAGCACAGGTGATCAAAAGACACCTGTAGGCTAGGTGTGTGACTAGTTTAGGAGTGGGATCCCACTGCCTGCTCTCTTGTAGCCCAGGTGGTCAGAGGCTGCCTGCCAACTAGGTTTGTGGCTCTAGACTCTGGAGTATGTTTACCAGGTTCCTGTGACTACAGAGACCTGAGAATTTTCTGTGAATTGTTCAGGTGGATCTCAGCCCAGCCTATCTGTGCTCCATCCCATTTGGACACTTCTTACCTAAAAGTCACCAGTGCAGATGTTTTAGGATTCTTGGATCTGACCTTTGGTAGATGCAATGTCACTACTCTCCGGATCATCAAACATTGTTTGCGTTCAATGCTGCGATGTTGAGTCTCCCAACAATTACTTTTTTCAAATTGATATAATTAACTGAAAAAAAAAGCATCCCAGAAAAACAAGCTTCCTCTACAAATGAAAATAGTATTAAAATATAAATTGCACTTAGAATGCCACAATAACAACTGTTTGACCTGACATTTCTTTAGTGCTTCCTAATACTAACTGGTAAACTCATATTATTGGAATCTTGTGTGGGTCTGTTTCAGAAGGCCACTGGCTGATGTTTGCAGCAACATTCATGGGGCATATGGGCTAGCCTAAGCAGCTGCAGGATACCAGGCCTACTGGACTCTGTAACAAAATCCATGATAGCCGTAGCTTGGTCTGGTGTTCTGATAAGATTCATATCCTGACCACAAAACAGAATGAATTCCTGGTATCATTCACTGGGCCAACAACTGCAGCTTGCTAAGTAATGATCCC
The DNA here is from genome assembly GCF_903995435.1 of Acomys russatus. Classification (NCBI taxonomy): domain Eukaryota; kingdom Metazoa; phylum Chordata; class Mammalia; order Rodentia; family Muridae; genus Acomys; species Acomys russatus. Next base: position 979,948 of record NC_067137.1, on the reverse strand, counting down.
AATAAAAGGGCATGGTATTTAAACTACCTTCTAAACTCTTACCTTATATTAGTGCATCAATCACGCCTCATCTCATAAGCTTCTTATAATAGATGATGGTGGTTAAAATGGAGCCCATAATCAGTTAATGTTTGGGTAATTAGAAATTTTGGAGTACTCATCTCACCTCAAGATTGAGTTGGAAAGATATTAAATCAATATTTGGCAAACATGGCAGGAACATTTGAACACATGAATTCACAATGGTTGTGACTGTAAGTGCAAGAATTTACACATGATAAGTTAGGCAAAATCATGGGGTAATGGAAAGGTATAAGAAATCCTATCCCTAGCTGAAGGTTTGTTGACATTTGTTGGCTTGTGGAGAAAGGCCAGACAGTTTCCTTAAGAGATGGTTCCTCTGAGTAGCTACTCATATTTCAGTGGATGGTACTACACCTATGAGTATATTGTTACCACCAATTTGGTTTAAAAGGAGCAAGTGAAGTTGAGAGGGTAAAGTGGTGGTTTGAGTAAGAAAGGGATTAGAGGAGAAGTAGTTAGAGGAGCTTTTTGATGGGAACACATTATATTCACACAAAAATATGGGAAATTCTCAAAAAAGTTAAAGAGTTGAAATAATTGATAGAACTTCCCAGTAAAGTAGGGTATTTGCACAATTTTCCATAAAACATATCTACATTAGGAAAGAAAAAATCAGTAAGTATATAATGAGTAAATAGTACAGGCAGTTCATTAACATTATGTGAGATATTTAAACAACTTGTATCCCAGAATATTTACATGATGTGTCTCCTGGTTTGATATATTGAGAAGTGCAATCATTTCATGTCTTAGGGTATAATCCATACCTTAAATTATATCATGAGAAATCCCAGATTAAAGGACATAAACAGAAGTACTAGTGAGCACAATGGAACACCTGGGGAATTTTCCCACCTTGAGAGAGATAAGAAGATAGGATAGTTAATTGAAATAAAGAAAACATTCACAATCCATTAGGGGATCTTGTAATAAAAACATACTAGCAGGGGAACTAGTAAATCAAAATAATATCTGATGTTTTGCATGTGTAAATTGACTTCTTCATTTTAAATTATTAATCTCTATAACAATTATATTAAAACCACTAGCAGAGAAGTGGACTAGGTAGCTATGTACCAGGATTACCTTTTCAGGACAAGTTTTTAAATGAGGAAATACTTTCTCCTATATTTTATTTTTGTGGGTAAATTAGTATAAGAATCTATATTCTATATGATTGGTTACTGTATGTATGTATGGTACTGTATATATATGAGTTCACACAGTTCTTCTTGTGTGTATGCATGTGCATCAGTTCCATGTCTGGAGCACTCAGAGGCCAGAAGGGGGCATCAGATCCCCGGAAAGTGGAGTTAAGAATGATTGTGAACCATTTACATGCTACTAAACCCGAATCTTAGCAAGAGCAACTAGTATTCTTAACCACTGAGCCATCAGCCATCTCTCCATCTCCTTGACTTCCTTCCTGAAAATTAGCTTTTCAATATATTTATATATGTGCTTGCTAATATATTCATATATACACATATGTATAAATCATATCATTAGTAAATCTCCAAATTTATTTCCTTGTATGGTTTTGTGCAAGTTACTAAATACACTGTGTCAAAAATAAGAATTCTAATATGATATTTTGGATGAAAAAAATAAATTCTATTATTATATCATTAAAATACTCTACCAGTAAAAAAAAAGAATCTATATTCTATTATATAAAGATTAATAAAGACTTTGTAGCTAGAGAGATTGATCTGCCTAAGAGTGTTTACTGTTCTTGCAGAGAACCATGGTTTTTAACCTAGAATGTACCTGAGCCCTTGATCCATTTGAAACTTCAGTTTGAGGGAAGCATGGTTTGCTCTCACTTCAGTGGCCTCTTCGACCTATATAAATCAAAAGCATAAATGAAAATGAGAAAAAATTAAATTTAAAATTTTAGTAAAGTTTTAATAATTCATAGTGTACATAATCCTTAATTTTCTCTACATTAATATCCAGAAATTATTATTCAGTGGTCACATTCATCATGTCCAACATCTCATGCTCTTAAAGAGTGTTTCAGTGGTGGGATCAGAGATGTGTTATAGACTTCTGACTTCCAGAGATTTCTTTTCTCTAACATTCTGTGTCTCTAAGTATCCCATACAACTCATTTAAAATTTTTATGACATAATTCCTGAGTTTCTTGATAACAAAAGTGCAATACCACACCTAGTGAGGGACATTTAAGCTACAAATTAATGGAGTAAAAGGTATTGTAGGAGAGCAGGAGGAAAACCATGAAACTATGCTGGATTCCAATATCTGACTATTTAAATTTTAACATTCTAACAATGCATCATCAAAAATTTAAAGAATAGCTTCAATGTTATTCAGAAAGTATAAAATACTTGGGCGTTCTGGAGATACAATTCTCTAAATGACATTCTCCTGTCCCATTGTTCAAGTATCAATAGCTCTTAGCTAAAATATTACCATTACTTCCTTAGTATTCTGCTTTTTGTCTAGTCTGAAATCGCAATGATTAATCACAGATAGTACAGTTGGAAAATCTCCAAACCATTCAATGCCTGGTTGTTAGTACAATAATAACAAATATAGCATAGTCTATAAATACTTTTTCACTTCATTCTTTTTTCTTTCAATCTCTTTTCCATTTCATACAATCCCACCTTTTTGTCAGTCATTCAGTTATGTGAGACTATTTCCCTCTCATTTCAGACTTTGATATTGTTCCTTTTTTTTTCTTCAGTGATCTTCCATGTTTCCTTAATTATTGCTTTTCATGCTAAAATTTATTTTACTTAGGCATATAAATCTTTTTAATCCACTTGATAGGAATAAATTTCTCAGTAAAATACTCTGAAGACTTTAATTCTTCATATTATCAACATTAAAACTATTGCATTAATATTTCTTTGCTTGGCAATGTGAACAGTCTAGTTTCCTTATGAATTTCTGAGATATAAACCACAATAGTTTAGGCCAAGCTACAGGTAAATGTCTGACATATCAACTGTAATGTCACTTGATTGAATGATATTATTGATAGTAACTACCCACTGCTCAATCCATTCTGCTCTTGGAGGGTGCCTTTCATATTAATATATTGTGAAAAACAGTATGAACAAATAAATTTGTCAACATCATAAATAATTTCCCACAATTGAGAATGTCCTTTAAAATCTATCTTGCATGCATATAGCTAGAAAGGCTATCATTTGTGTTCTTTGGCTAACCAGGCATTCTCTAGTGCAACCTTTTTTAGGCAGGACAGATATTTCTTCTCATAAGAAACCTTTTTCATGGAATCCCTTCCCATTGGAAAAGGTGGAGAATAAGTAGACAGCTGAGAATTCTATGGTAATCCATTTCACTTGAAATATAAGAATTCAATGTGTGTGTTTGTGCTTGCATATGTCTACAAGTGTGTAAACTATTAGAGTTCATGCAAAGCCAGAGAAGGACTTGAGTGTCCTGCTGTTTCCACTCTATACCCTTGAGACAGGTCCCCCTCATTGAACCTGGTAATAACTCATTTTCAGCTAGGTCAGTGGCAGACAGCAGACTCAAGCAATGCTCCTATCTCTACCGAGAATGAACACTAAGCATTAAAGACATTTGGGCCATACCTGACTACCTTTTTATATCCGTGCTTAGATCTGAACTTATATCCTCATGATTGCAGAGCATGTTATTACCCAGTGAACATCTCCACAGATGTTCATTGTCCCTGAAGATAGTTTTGATCTTGATATATGAAACAGCCAAATGTAATGCCTTGGCAGTTCATGGTGCTTTTGTGACCCGTACACACACCTATCAGAAGTTATGGTTAGTGCGTATGGACTCAAAGTTTTTTCACCTACAGTATTCTCTGGAAGATGATAATGATTTTAAAAAAATTATTGGTAAGGTATTTGTCCCTTAAACAATTGTAATTCAAATGCTCTATCATTTGCTGTGAAGCATATGGGGCTGCTAGAAGCATTTTAGTAATGCAAAGTTCTATTATTGTAAATTATTTTATCATTATAAAATGAAAATGTTAGTTTATGGAGCATTGGTATATATCCTCATGTTAAAAACTTGATTTTTGAAATAAAATTAGCTCAGTGATATAAAAATGAATTACTTACTTATTATGTTATGAAAGGTAACTTTAATCTTATTCTGTATCCATGAAGATAAATCCCAGTATGGTATTAATGCACATATTATGAATTTGAATATGGATAAAAAATATCCCTACATGGTTAACTAATAAATACAAACTTTTATATATGTGGCAATTCATATGTATGGAACCTTATGAAAACATTCAGGAGGATATAATAGCTGACATATATATATATATATATATATATATATATATATATATACACACACATATGGGAGTTTCAGCAGCAGATGCATAAATCAAGGATATGACTTCTCCAAGGTATGGTTGAGGAAAATATTTTTAGTGGTGATATAAGGGTGGATTCCTGAGACATCTGGAAGTTTCCAGAAAATGGAGAGACAGTACTAGACTAAACATGGCCAGTAGGCTGAACTGGGCCAAAATAGGTGAGAAGGAGAAACAGGGTGAGAGAAAAAGAGAGATAAAGTGGCCAAAGTAGAGAGAACATCCAGAGAGAGTAATGAGCACGCATGTCTTAAATGGCAGAGTTATATAGGAATCAGAAGCTGGGGAAAGAGAAGCATTCCAAAAGCTGGAGAAATTTACGTTTGGAAAGAGGATAAGAAGAGCTGAGAAGAACCACAAGTACTGTATGAGCTTGAAGGCCAGTATGCTGATAGGCATCACAGATTGCCATTTGTCCCAGGTTTATTTTGTACTTGACAATGTGGAAATTATTATGCTGCCCCAGGTGGTCTTGAGTTGGTGATTGTTCTACTTTAGTTAGGATTAGAAGAGTATGCTGCAATGCTTTTCTAAGAAAGTTTTATTTTTACATGATGTAAACACAAACTAAAAATTAAATGGCAAGCCACATGTTGTTTCTTTTTTCTTTTTTCTTTTCTTTTTTTTTTTTTTGCTTTGTTTTGTTTTTCTATTCCCATTCAACTTGGAAAGCACACTTATAATCACAGAATTTCATATTCACCTCATGACAACTATGGGGAAATGAACTCAATACTACAGTTTGTATCCTCAATGATATTACAAAACCCAGGGAGGGACAGATAGAATGTGACTTGAAATAATTATTCAGAACAAAAACATTTGATAGCCCAATCAAGAAATTTTGATATAAATATTTGTGTTGTCTATAGGATTTGTAGGACAATTTGGTATTGGTTAAGCAATAATGATTAAACCATGAGTTCCTAAAGAAAGCATATGAGTTATGAATGGGTGGAATAGGACTATGTATATCTGTTACTCATGAGACAATGTCCTTTGTTATGCATTCCTATGGATGAATGATTAGATTGTTTAATACATGTAAGGATAAAATGATTCAGTGATATTGACCTGAGGAGAGAAAAAAAAAAAAGAGACTAAATACGTATGTTATTTCCTTTTCTATGATATTGTAAAGTAAAGATCATTCCATTCTTCCCGACAGAAGGAATCAACATCTTAATCTATCATATACAGATTAGTGCTCTACTTGAATTTATATTTGGCTGTAAGAGATGTAATACTTTAAAAGTAGTTTCTCACAGAGCTGGGATCACTGTTTAGAGGTACAGTATTAACCTGGTATGTCTGACACACTACATTTAAATCAAATACTGGAAAAACACCAGAATATCAATTATATAATTTATACTAATAAAGATATCCAAAAATAATTTGCTTAATTTTATTTTTCTCTCATTTAATATATAATTTAACTCTTCTGCATAAAAACAACATTAAAAATCTTATAAACTCAGAACCAAAGAATTTATAACAATAAGGTGCACATATTTTCAACCTTAATCCACCATACTTGCTCTGCTTAAAGAGAACAATACTAATTAATCCTATTACTATCCACTGAACCCTGTCACAGCTTTTAAAAACTCTCATGGAAAAAATTTATCATCAAGTGATAATTGTCACAAAAATCAAATTATTTTTCTATTCTTGGTAAAGTTGGACCTAAATTCATTTAAGACAAGAAAATACCCTGTAATATGACACTTTCCCCAGTGACTCCAACTTAATTAACCATCAAATATTTCCCAGGTACTTTATAAAAGTTCTGATAGAGGGTGAACTCAGGGGCTTACTGAACACCAGAGATACACAAATTAAGTTAGAAAATATTGCCTTCCTACAATAATTAGAAAGTCCCAAATCTAAAATAAGCATGTAGAACAAAGTTAATTATTAGAAAAAAATAAAAAATTCACTGAAATTGAGCCCAGTGGCATTGGAAACAAGCAGAGTTTCAATAAAGTATGAATGGGTGATAGCTTTGAGATAATATGCAAAACTCAGAAACTCACAGATTAAACAAGTACAGGGAAACATGGCTACCTACATGTTGCCCATGTGCTAGTAAGTAACCTTCCATTCAGGCTCTGAAGGAAACTCTAATTTAGTGCATCATAAAGAAAGGACGCTGAAAAGTAAGAGAGAGATTGTTGGAATAAGTGTGCTGAAATGAGGGGCCTGAAAAGTGGAAAGATGGGTGAAAACTTCCTGCGGAGTAGCTCTAGAAAGAGACAATGAAAAGTCTTGGTGGTTTTGCGGTAGGGAGAATTGAGTAGATGGAACAACTGCTTAACGGGAAACAACTGTTGGTTGCAAAACTATCTAGAGGAACTAATTGTTGAGGAGAGGTTGAGGAATGTAGGATAAAAAAATATTAGCACAGACATAAATGAAATGTAGCCCAGGCAAACTGAATGGTCTTATAGTCCAGGAGAACTTTCTTTTTCTTCTGCTGCTTTCTTCTGTTGCTCCTTGGGCCAACCCCAGAACTTAATTCAAACTGTAATTCAGTTTTCCATTACAGATTCCATCACAGTTTTGTCATCTTTTATAATCAATTAGAGACCGTAAAAATCAACAAAGAAATGCAAACAGTTATGTATAGCCCTCAATAAAGCATATAGCAAAAATAAATTGATATCTAAGAAATGGTCAGCATGACCTGAGTATTATTTCTAAAACAATACTCAGGAAAACTTAATCATAAATTTTCCTGGGCTAAAGCCATTGTCATTAGATGTTTCTTATAGCAACACACCTTGAAACCAAATGTCCTTAACACATAAAAAAATTGATTTACTTCCAGTCCCAAACCAGCAGGTGTGCTTTCAATGCCTAAGCTAACTGCTAAGGTGGCCTCTATTGTAACATATCTTTAAAGAATAATATTACAAGCTCTCCTTCTATTACTTTCAAAGAATAATCTACAGAAACATGTTTTGTTTTTCTACAGCTAACAATACCTAATCAACAAGGTACTGTTGTATAAGAGTTCTAAGTTTTTTTTTCACACAGTTTCTGCCTGAATGCACACAATAGTCAGAGACAAGACTCTTTAATTGTCTCAAGCCTTTGGCCAGATGCCTCATTTCAACATTCTCTGTGGTAACAAGTTTTCAGTTTGAATTTCATTAGTGCTGGGAAATAGACAGAAAGGCAGTTTTAGGAGAAAAAGATTTCAAAGTAGTTTTTAGGCAAAATTACACCACAATCTTATATTGTTAAGCAAAGTCCCAACAGCTTTTCTGGGCGTCTAAAGACCATGATGTCTAAAGACATCTTTGGAGCTTTGTCAAGCAAAGCCTCTATGACTTGTCCTTATGTCTATGAAAAAAAATTTAAACATCATTGCATAAATATATGAAACTTCCAAACACACAAAGTGAGGCCATCTAAGCCCTCATGGAAGCAGAGGCATGTGTATTGTTTGGGTTTGAGGGTAGCCTGGTCTACAAAGCAAGTCCAGGACAGCCAAGGCTACACAAAGAAACCCTGACTTGAAAAAACAAATAAACAAATAAAATAATAAATAAATAAATAAATAAATAAATAAAATAAAATAAAATAAAGACAAATATCCTGCTGTTGGGCAAGGAAGAAAGATGTGCAGATGCTTCCAAGATGGGCAGTCATCAATCATGAATCTGATATTTAGAATCAGAATGGGAATTAGAATCAGAGTCCCAGTCATGGATCAATTATTAGACTCAAATTTGCACAAATAATCTCTTGAAGAATGTGAGCATTGTCGTGACATTTTCTAAAAGCAGTTTTGCAGAGAATCCCAAGACCAGTGATACTAGAAATGATTAATTAGAAAAGTTCTGTGGGTTTTTTTTTTTTTGATAAATCATGGTAGAAGTTTATCTTGTTTTAATTCATAAAAACAATAAGGTTGTCACAAGTCTTAAAAAGAATACAGTTTATAATAAAGAACTTATGAAAAGACAAAATTTCCCCATGCAAATGCAGTTGTTATTCTGTATGCCTTAAAAAGCAGATGAATTGAAAGATGAAGTAATATGCCTATCATATTGTGTGGCTTGTTAAATGTATTACCTCAATACAATTCAAGAACAAGAAGGATAAGTGAAATTTAAAATTTGCGTTAAACTAGATTATTTTTTCTTTTATTGTAAATAGTTTTTTTCCATACAGTATATTCTACGGATAGAATCCTATTCCTTTCCTCTTCTCAGTTTTCCCCATCTACCCTGCCATCAAGACCCATATTCTTTTTGTCTATCCTTAGAAAATAATTATGTATCTAAGAAATGATATAAAATAACCAAATTGAAACAAATTAGAATATAACAAAATAACAAAACAAGAAAAAAAAAAAAAAAAGAAGAAAGAAAAGCATAAAGATGAAGCACATAGACACAGAGAAACACATATTTGCACATACAGGGACATCTTAGAAACACAAACAGGAAGCTATAATATACACACAGATATATTCATACATACACATGCATACACACACACAACCGCCCCCACACACACTGCACACAAAGAACATGTAACGTATAAAAATACTGTCATCACTTAACATTATGAGACACAGAACCTCTAAGGATGCATTTGAATTTGTTTTGCTTTGCACGTTTAGGACTAGGCATTGGATCTACCCTTAAAAGTTGCTAAGTTCAGAGACTTGAGAAGGAATAAAATTTAATTACTTGAGTAAACTGTAAGTGCAGGTTAGCAGCTTACAAAATAAAAAAAAATTACAGAGATAATTTGTTGCCTGAACATTCACTCAAAACACTCTATGATGGTGGAGCATTATCTTATTCCTTCTCAAGTCTCTGATGGGGTTGGGGACCAGATAGTTTAGCCTTTCAATTAAGCTTAGTATAGGGGTGAAGGTTTTTTTTTTTACGTCTAGATAGATGTTTTAAGTTGATAGAGATGAGATATGATAGATATTGATTTTCATTCAGAATGTTAGGTGCACCAAGATAGGACAGATGTTTTCTTCAACATTACCAAATAAAAATAGCCAAAATACTATAAATGTAACATTTATTTAATTTCTGATTGTGTCATGGTTCTTCTTGCTGTAGGTAGTGTATTTTATTTATGTGTAATAATATGAATGTATATGGAAGAAAAGAAATATAATAAAAAATTTTCAAAAAAGAAAGAGTTGCTAGATTCCCCAGTGAGACTTTTTGAAGTAAACTAATTTTTTACTTGCTTACTGATGTAAAATGCATTCTTCTTTTTGGTTTCACCTTAGATGAAGTTTTATTAAATTTATATTTAGCACTGCACACAGGTTTGAAGAGGAACTAACAGATAAAGCACCACTTTAGCTACTAGCAAAAGCTAACACTTATGTGGCTGCCAACATAGCATATAGTTAATATATTGGAAAGAAACAATAAAAAGATAGGCCTGAAGAGAGGCAATCCATAACATTTTTCTTTGAGACCCATTGCACAGCTAAGAAAATTCATTAAAAGAGTAATGGTGGAGTGTTGGATAAACCTAATATCACTTGCTACCTTCACACAGACTAGTTTTATTTTCTCATTGGACTTGTTGATTTTCTGAATCTTAATGTATTTATTTATAATGCTCATTAAATAAAACATTTCATAAAACTAGAGGGTTGGTATCGGAGTCTAGTTTGATAAATAAGTGACTCTCCATGAACATTTTGAACACATTAGCCATCTTTTTGCCTCTGTAACAAGGAAACTCAAATAATTCATTTTAAGGATGGATATATTGAAGGGTGTGAGGGAAAAAATATTACAAAATCTCTTAAAAGCAAAATAAGTACTTAAAAATTTAAAAGGAAAAAAGATGACTGTTTTGGTTTTAATTTTTGGAGATTTAAGACCATAGCTACTTGGATTCATCCTTTGGCCCTATGGTGAATGATGCATCACAATAGAGAGCTTGTGGTAGAAATATAACTCAGCTCATAATGTTAACATAGTGAGCAGAGCAGATGGTGGTCATGTATCCTACATGTGCCTTATCCAGTGGCCTAACTTCTTCTAAATATGCCTCACTTTATAACATTTCTACTTCTCAAATGAGCTTTTTAACTAATAGTAATCATGAAGAGTCAAACCATAATACTTATGATTCTTTGCTTAATATAAGTTGTGTCTCAGACAGTCTCTTGGCATCAATTTTGGCTTTCATGTCAAGTTACAAACTTCAATAAGTAAACACTATCATACTTCCATTCTATATCTAAGTAAACATTTTATACCTCTCCCATATGTGTGTGTATAGATACAAATATATAAATATGATTCACATATAAGTATATACATATCTATATATATTTATACAGATAAAAACGTTTAAAATACCTTGTACTAAATTCTGTGAAAGAATAAAGATGTTCATTGAAATATACTAGCTTCTTCCTGCATCAGATGGGAAGAAATATAAGTGTCCATAGGCAGACATCAAGTAGCAAGTGAGAGATCTTGGAAAACTCATCTCAAAAGGAATTGTCATCATCAAATGTCTTCATCCTCTCCTCAGAGTTCAAGGAACTACACAGAAAATAGGGTGGGAAGTGTATAAAAATGAGAGGAAATGGATGGTACCAAAAAAAATAAGGCCTTCAAAACCAACATGAGTACAACTCATAAGGACCCACAAAGAGTAAAGCAGAATACACAGAGCTTACACAGGTCTGCTCCAAGTTCCCTGATGAAGTATTATGGCTTCCAATGTAATGTTTTTGTGTTCAAATGAGTAGGTCTCTCATTTTTTATGCCTTTTCTTCAATTATTTTTCTTGTGTTACTTTATTTTGTCCAAGGTTGATGTGCTATTTTATCTTATTATGTTTTATTTTGTTATACATTCTTTAAATTAATGAATGAAAACCTAGCAACTAAGGTAAAATTGAACAACTGAATTCTAACTCATACGTGCTATGAAAAGGAAAAATCAGTTTTCTTCCATAGAGTAAAAATAGGTATATCAACCACCCCAAGGCAGGCCTCATGTTCAGAAGTTGTTGATTAACATATAATGGGATTCCACATTTGTTGTATGCATAGGGAAAGGGGGAGCGAGAGGGATAGGCTTTTTTTTTAAAAAAACATTTTTATTGAAAAATAAAATAATTCATATTACATCTCAATTTCTATCCCATCCCATGCATCCTCCCATTCCTCCCTCCCTCCCACTTTCACCCCAATCCCCCTTTCCTATGACTGTGACCAAGGGGGACCTCCTCCCCCTGAATATGGTGCTAGAGTATCAAGTCTCTTCTTGGTAGTACGCTAGAGAAGGATAGGCTTTAAAGAGACTTGGGGAAGGGAATGAATATGCTCAAAATATATTTGAATTTGAAAATTACTTTCTTTTTTTTTTGTGTGTGTGTGTGTGTTTTTAAATTTATTCTTGTTACATCTCAATGTTTATCCCATCCCTTGTATCCTCCCATTCCCCCCCCACCATTTTCCCATTATTCCCCTCCCCTATGAAAATGTAATAAAATTTAAAATGTAGTAAAGTAATATTTGTTATTATTATTTCACTTTGCTACTTGGCCTGATTCATTTCAATGAATATTAACTAAATTAATCCTTAGCTCTTTGGCACCCTCAGTTCCTTATCCTAGTATGAATTGTTCAATAAATATGATCACACAAACTTTTATCATAAAAGTATTTGTTTGAAAGCATTGTTTTTTAAACATATGAGGGTCCTGTATCCCAATAGATCAAAAGTTCTGATCTCTGGAAATCAATATGAGGTCCAGTTTGCCAGAGGAAATTTGACTCATTTAATTTAGAGGGTTTCCTCCAGTATGTAAGACCAAAAGTGGGTTATAGCCCTCTTAAATTTTTGAATACAGCCTGGAGACACCTACCACTCATTGTAGGCAGCAAGAAATGGGAAGCTGCAATATGTGTATTAATTTACAGAAATGTTAACTTTATATGCTGGAAAGTGGCAAGAGTTCCGAGTGGTCCTGATCAAAGCTTGAATGTTGTATTTTAAATGTTATCCTCAAAGGAAAAACTTAAAGAATGAATTAGCATGTTCTCTTAACACTGTACCAATACATATTCAGTATCACTACACTTAGGGATAGAGTTCCTGGTTGTTAATGTGAAGTTAAGGTTTTTTTGTTTTTTTTTTTTTTTCTAAATGATGTTGCTACTAGGAAAGAGACGAATAAATTACATTTGATGTCCTGACAAATAATAGTGACAATGAAATATTGTAAATGTCTCACATCATCAGTATTCATTCCTTTCAAAAAAGAAACCTTAAAAATGTCCTTGTCATTTCTATTCAGGTTGAAATGTTTCTCAGGATGCTATCTATTTCTGTATATTAACCTTCCAACTCCTTAGCAGTGAACAGGAACTGGAGCAAGCTCAATGTGCCTTGAAATAGACTGCCTAGTCAACACTGTAGGAAAAGAAAAACAGACTCACACATCCTAGCCTTTTATTGGCAAAAATTTTCACAAGAAATTCTATCACATGCAAACACAAGCATCAAGCATGAAGAAAGGTAGTGTAAAGTGACTGTATAAGACAGAAATATGGGTCCCCAGAGGGAGTAATAAAAAAAGCACAGATTAGAACACACATGAATATGCACAAACACACACACACACACACACACACACACACACACACACACTGAGAGACTGAGGGGGGAGAGAGAGAGAAAGAGAGAGAGAGAGAGAGAGAGAGAGAGAGAGAGAGAGAGAGAGAGAGAGAGAGAGAAAGAGAGAAGTAAAAATGAATGTTTTCCAGTTTTATGTCAACAGCTGGTATTTTGTGTCTTGTCTAATTTGTATTATCTCTGAAAGAGTGATAGAAATTAAACTGGTAGAGTTGTTAAAAATATAAGCAGTTATGACAGAAATTTAAATTTGACTTTAAGTTGAAGAGTATTTATTACACACACACACACACACATTTATGTTATTGAGGAAAAGTGATGGTATGAATATTTTGAATTTACTTTTCTTCTGCAACTAAACAGTGTTAATAAAAATAAATTTATGCTACTGATATGACCTTAATAAATCAGCTATGAATGTCATAAAGTTTGCTTCACAGGAAGCAAAAAAATGTCAGATGTTGGCAAAAGAAAACAATGCCTCATGGAAGTTAACTTGACATAAACTAGTCTGAATAATTGTTTTTTAATAATTTTTATTTTACCTACAGAAGTAAAATTTGGTGTTCTAAACATTACAATACAAATGTCTTAATTTATTTCTGAGTAAATGCAATTTAATAAAAACAAATTATAAAGGCTTTCTTCATCATTAGTGTGTCTAAAAAGCAAATAGAAAGCTTATGTCTAGTTATATGTGTATTTGTCTGTGTGTAACTCCAGGATATCTTGCAATAAAACATGAAAATTATTACTTCTACATCTTTTATATGTAGATTTTAGAAACACCAAGCCAACAATCTCACACCTGCATTTATATAGCCAAAAAAAAATTTTTTTTTTTTTTTTTTTTTTTTTTTTGCTTTTTCCAGACAGGGTCTCTATGAGTAGCTTTGGCTGTCCTGGACTTGCTTTGTAGACAACACAGGCCTCAAATTCACAATTATCTGTTTGTCTCTGCCTCCTGAGTGCTAGGATTAAAGGTGTGTGCCAAAAGCCAGATTTTTAAAAATATCATATAAGAAAAAAATGAGTAAATATTTTAATAATTCTTCATATGTGAAACAACACAAAATTTTTAGATATTCTTTTTGTTATTTGCTCTCTGAATATTTAATTTATTTATGCAATATATGTTAAACATATCTGCTACTAATACCCTCCTTCAACTGTACCGAGTTTTCCTCTTTCATCACATTTTCTCCAAATTGTTCTCATTAATTAATTAATTAAGTTTGAAACCACTGAGTTCTACTTGTTGTGTAAAATGGCTATTAATGTTTACTATTACTACATATAATTATTTCAGCCATTATTATTCAAACTGCTATCATATCAATAAAAGACCTAGACAACTATTGGAGTCTTGATACCTAAACACTGGAATTGTGTAGAAACTAACCTCTGAAGCTATCTTTATATCTCCTAACTCCACATTCTATACCACTTGCTTTAATTATTGCTATCTGGGAAACTCCCCATCCATCATTCCCATATATAATTACTCATTCATTTCATCTAGGCTGCTTCCCTCCATCTCTGATCCTCAGAGCCAACTCCTCCCAGCTGTGTAGTTCTTACCTATGTTAACTCATGGTGGTCTCACTTTTCCATTCAAGTTCTGTCCTCTTTCTTCCCTCTCCCATGATCTTCTGCCCTCCAAACCTTTGTATCTTAATTCTGCCTACCACTCTTTTGCCCTGTCCAGGTATAGGCATTAGTTGGCCAATCAGGGATAATTTGGAATCAAGGTTACACAGCATCACTTTGGAATACATGTGGGTTTGTTCATAGAACAGTAAGAATCTTGGAAAAGGGGCAAGCAATTAATTAAAGACAAAGCACCAGACTATGGCATAACTTCAACTAGTGCTACCCATATGTACAGGATGTGGTATTATCCACTGAGAACTGCTAAATCGATGAGGGTCCCCACCAGAAAGAAATGGGACTTTAATTCTTCCTGCAACCATGTACTAGCAATAGTCTCTCAGCTAGAGATTGGATCTGGGAAGCCCTTTAACTTCTATGATGCAAATTTTAACTGTCTTGTTCTGTGGCAGAGAACCACAGATGCTTTGTTTCATTTCCTGTCCAAATTACAGAATGCCACAATCCTCCTCACCCACTTCCAGCTCTTAGATTCTTTCTGGCTCTTTTTTTACACTGTTTCTCAATCACTGATGGTGGTGGAGTAGTGATGGAGTGATGATAAACATGTCCCATCTATGGCTGAGCATTCAAGGTCTCTTTTTTCTAGCACTTTGAGTAACAGTGAGCCAGTCTCTGTTTAACCACTATCCAGTGCTATACAGAAGATTCTCTGACCAAATTGGGAACAGCACACATCTAGTACAAGACACTTGAGTAAGTAAGAATCTTTCCCAGTAAAGGAAGCCAGGCTTTTAGGATTCCTTACTCAATGCATTGCCCATGCCCATGTGATTGTACCTCTGGAGGAAAATTTCAAGGCAGGATAAATGGGCCTGGTGTGAGAATCCTAGAACACTATTTGGAATGATATAAGCCATACAAGTACTTGCAGTATAAATTGCAGTGAGAAAGATGACCAGTAAATTTTATTAATAAGGGGGAAGAAATTTAAAGCCTTCAATTTCATTTAACAAACAAAACTTTATTCAATGAATCTGCTAATTTTAATCTGGAAGTTTATGTTAAAGGCAATTAAATCTCTTATCTTTAAACTAATATAGCAGTGACTTTTCCATTGACTGTGTAGAAGACATGCGTAACAGCTATTGTAGCATATTGATTAATTAAGTTTCAGTCCTTGAGTTGACCCTACATTCTCATCTTTTTATTCATTGCTTTGAGATAAAAATTGGGAAGGCTTTTGAATACATATTCCAATTTTGTACACAATAACATAGAATTTTATTCTTTACCTTTTAACTCTGAAAGCAGAAAAGTATAAAATAAAGTTGTTTTTCCCAAAGGATAATTTCAACCTAATTCTCACTACCATTTTATAGATAAAACAATGTTCGCTATATGGTTACAATCCATTACTGGAAGGAACAGTTTTCATTTCATTTTTTAAATACAAGACCAGTTTACTGTTAGAAAACATAATCATGTAAGTCAGTGCTTTAGCAGATTAGTATGCAAAATACTATGTGCTTTTCTAGAATAAATGAAAGAATTTACACAGCTAATATTCAGGTCAACAAGAAATGCTTCTTGGTTAGTTTTTGTGCCAGTCACACTTCTAAGCACTGGAGAGCCTCCAAAGAACACAGAGCACATTAAAAATGCTTACCTACATGTGTAAAATCACATACATTTGCTGGAAAATAATAAAATAGAACACATTCCAGAGCTTTAAAAAGAGATTTAGCTATGTTATAGAAAGTCATTTGTTCAAAATACATTGATGTGATTTTTTTCAAAGTCAAGAAAAAGATGATTCTCAAAGCATTATTTTCTTTTACATTGAACAGAACATTCAGAAGAGTATATTTTCAAATCAAGAAAGAAGAAAAGAGCCTGTCAATTCTAGACATTTTATTTGTTTAAAAACCCATTAGAATGTGGAGATTATTAAGCAAATTTAACATATGATGGTGTATTAGCTTCTGTTCTCTAGAATAACAGAAACTTCCTTATAAAATCAATTATAAAATTTATCATAAAATAAATTTTTATATGTATATGAAAATATATAGAAATATATTACTTTATATGTAATAAATACACATAATTCTTATGTATCTATTTATACACACACACACATACACACACACACATATGGAGAGAGAAAGAGCTTTCTGCCTGAGAATCTGAACTAAAGACATGTTATTCCTTCCTCCAAATCTGGATCAATGGTATTTATTATCCTACCTCAAAGATCTGCACTAGAATTCAACTCACCCACCTTAAACCAAGCAAAAATATCTCATAGGTATATCATCCTTGTCTGGACTGTAGCTCCAGATGTGGGTAAATTGACAACCATGAATAGCCATCACATATGGATATAAAAGAAATAATTGAACATAATTATACTTTTGCATAATAAATATTAGACATCTAGGAAATGAAATTTAGAAATAATATTTAAGTTTCATCAAAATTACAAAAACTATGTAAGGTATTATGAATAAATGTATACAAATTATTATTTATATATGCTAAAGATTCTATTGATGAAGATGTGTTATATTTAAACATTAAAATTCCTATTTCTGCAAATGTGTCTTCCTTTACAAATTACTTTATGGTTTTGGGTTTGTCTCAATCTAATTCTTAATATTTTTAAGGTTATCTATGTGAGAACTGTAGACTTTATGATTTTAAAATTTTTATGCCAGACAAACATATCCACTAGGATTCCTCAGAAGCAATAGTAGAACATAGGGAAGTTGAACTTATTTGCTATATGTTATTATTAAAAATTATGGTTTGTAATGTTCTTATCATCACAAGAATAGAAAGTATAAATTATCATAATGAAAAAAAAGCCAATAAAATATTACAGTTAGAGAGTAGATATATAGAAATGTGGATCATGCATAAATAATACATATATACATATGTACCTAACTGTTATATACATATATACATAGGAGAAAGAGATGATAGATAGATAGATACATATATACATACATACATGGGTAGGTAGATACATGATGATAGATAGATAGATAGATAGATACATACATACATACATACATACATACATACATACATAGATACATAGATGAGTGATAGATACACAATGATTAATAGAAGGTAGGTAGTAGAAAGATAGACAAGATAGATACATGGCGGATAGATGATAGATAGGAAAATGATGTAAAGTAGATAATAGATAGTATTGAAGCCCAGCTTTGACATTAACTGGAGAAACTGAGGCAGGCTGTAGATCTTGCAGCTGGCTGGTGATCTAAAGACTTTTTGTAAGGGCAACTTTTCAGGCTGGAACTTATTGTTACCAGCAATGGCTTTACTGATGATAGCAAGCAGGGGTTAGGCCTTGTCGCTCCTATTGGGGCCTAGAGCTGACAGCTCCTAGAAGAGGATTCTACTGATGGTGGGAAGAGTCTAAAAAAGAAAGGGAAAGAAGAAGAGAAAAGAACCACACACTTACACATTCACACATACTCTTGATGATGAAGCAAGACAGACTCCAACTGGTAGGTTCTAACAAGCTTCTTCTTCTTACTTTATTTTTTTTTTCCTATAGTTTATATATCCTAAAAAAAACTTTCTAGCAGTACAAAAATCACAATGTGTTTACATTCTGTCTCTCTATAAATAATTGATTACAGAGGATATACATAAAATCATGTTCTCTATTCCTTCACATGATCAAATGCTATACATATTATGCATGAGAAACAAAGATGAATAACAAGTTATTTCTATGAAACCACATACATTTGTACCTAAAGATCTTGTTATATATCAACAGGGTATATTCAGGCAAGGTAATTTCTCAGCCAGCTTTTTTTTTTTTTTTTTTTTACTGGCGGGCTGCAACTAAGATTTACAAAGAAATAAACAATTATCTTAAAAAGATTTTAAAAGAATCTCAAATCTAAATTTCCACAGAAAAATAATCAGCCTTCTCTTCTTTAAATCCTAAAGCTGCTCATCTACCCATTAATACATTTTAGTAAATAATAATTGGAAGCTGAGGGAAGAAATAAGAATAAGATAAGCAATTGTCATCTTTATCTTAGTCATGAGCCCAGCTTGAAATAGTCACATCATCCAGTGCTGCTACAGGCCATTTTCCATGCTTTGCCAACCTCAAAAATTCCCTAGATTTACTAATAAGAATACATGTAACAAGAATAAATTAATTAAAAAAAAATAAAATAAAATGTGTGACGAAAAAGGAAAAATAAATACAATTTCTCCTAATTTCAATTGTGACCTATGAGTTATTGGATCAGGTACATACAAAGCAAATAGATCTTTACTTATTGTGCTAAACAATTTATTTTTCCCTAAGACTTTCTAAGAGCCAGTAGCAAAAATATCTTTACCTAACCTTGTTGAACAATCTATTTTTCCCAATCCTATCTAAGGGTAGTGGTCATTGTTAGTAATCTACATCTTCAGGTTTATTTCAAGGGGTGGTTGAATCACTAATTTGTTCCACCAGCAATGCCTGAAAGAGAGCAATCATTGTTATTACATATGCCAAAAATACTGCCAGGGAAGGTCTGGAAGCCACCTTTATAGTACACACACAATACATATGTTAAGGGGATTACAAGGGTCACAAATGAAACAAGCAGACTCATTCTCCATAAGACCATTAAGTCCTTTAGGACATATAGTTCTCAGTGTTATGCCTCACCAAGAAACAGATTATGGGTATGCTAACCTGTTGGAAGCATTCCGTTCATTCTAGTAACCTTTGCTGTTCCTCTTGCACGGACAGTTAAAAGATAGACAGGTGATAGATAAATTTAGTATAGTAAATTTGGATGACCATCTCTCTGTGTCTCCCTTGATTCTTATATTTTGTTTTTGATTATATCTTCAAATGTGCTATAAATCAGTGTGCCTTGTATTAAAGACACAAAGAATCCATTTCCTTGTTATTAGAAGTAATAAAGTAAGAATTCCTTTAGCCAGAGAAGAATGTTTCCTTAAAATTCTCAAAATATGAACATTTTCCAAAATCCAAGTCCCTCAACTGAAACTCAATTCTAGTGTAGGCTCAGAGTCTCTGCAGCATCCATGTTTCTTCTGTGGGTTTACAGCAACATACTGAGAAAAGAAAGTACAAAGGTCCTATTTCCAATATAACATATCTGTGTCATAAATAATACACAAGCTGGCTTCTGTTTTATGTATCCACAAAATTGTGAGAGGCTTACTTGATATTTTGCAAACATATGGTTTCTTCCATCTCAACAAGTGTTAATGTCTATTAAAAGAGACAAGAATGTAATAATAGATGTCACTACCTACAGAAAGCAGTTTGAGGACAAATGTTATTTCTTCCATTGTTTTTGGAGATTCACATAAATAAAATGTGAATTACCTTAAAAATTCTATCATGGAGAAAGACAAATCAGCTGAAAATGCAAGGAATTTTTTTTTGAACATTATAACCAATACATTAAAAATAATTCTATGGTCTTTTCAGACACTTATATATTGTATACATACTTATAAGTTAATATTAAGATTTCATATTGTATTAAAGTACTATTTTATAACATCTCTGATATATCTTATATGTAAATATACTTCTCTATGTTATAGTTTAGCATTGTATAGATTGTTTCAGAGTATGGATAGTGTATAATTCAGTGAAATAACTACAATCTTTTAATTAGAAATTTGGCAGCTTTTATCTTTGACCTACACATTCTAAGCAGTCTACTGAAACTTAAGCTACCTGTTCCCATATGCAACTGTAGAAATTATATGTTATTTCTATCACTGTTATTATATTTTAAAAAACAACTGCAGCATGGCTCATACAAAATAATGAAACCATGGAAAGTGAGGTACCCGAGAATTTAAAAATAATTGCTTCCATCAAAACATTCTTCATCCCATACACAATTTATTGAGGAAAAAGGTTGATGCTTCAACTATATATTGCTTTGTTTCTGAGGAGATGATGATAAATGTTTATGACAAGTGTGATGTCCATACATATCATTCATGGTTTTATCTTTCATATCTTTTGGCACATAAGCTAACCATGTGATGGAAAAAAGAAAGATCAAGACAAATCATTAGGAGGTAGAATTGAGTTTTAAATGTTTTGAGTAAGCAATGTTCTTTGGACTTACTCTTGACATGTCAGTTGAAGAATCTTGACAGCTTTTTCTTGTGGGAAGATTGACAGCATACTTGGAGAAGTGTGGCTATTATTGACAGTTGAAATGCATATCTATACAAGTTGTAGTTATCCAACAATATCTATAAACACTACTTTGGGATATTTTAATAAATTTATTTAATTACAACTAAATATCCTTTTATTTTCAGCAGATAACATTCAGAAAATGAGGTGTAAGCTATACAAATATATTACAAATTCATACTTGAAATCTCTCCTATTTTAATGAAACATAGCTACCTCTTATTAAAAATATAAAGCTTACTTATCAATGATGCTTCTTAGCAGAAGTCCAATCAATTTTTTTCAAAATATTTAGAGCTTAAAAGTATTATAAATTTCTCAGACTATAAAGGTAATAACTATATTGAACAACCATAAAACACAATTTACAGATTATAAAACACCCTTAATAGGGCTTCTACGACAACTTGCCATAACGTACCTTCAAATGCTGCTGTACTGATGCATATGAAGAGTTATATTAAAATGAAATGGGAAGACATACAGAACTTCATATTTTAATTTCAAGTTTGCTATTAAATAAATGTGTTGTATTATTATAAGTAAATTGTTGATTATGAAATTTCTTGGGTTTGGAGATAATATAGAATAAATACTTTTTAGTGTGTATGATATACAATTTAGTTAAGTACAACACAGCATAATGTAAGGTAATCATATACTAAATAGTTAATATTCAATAAGATGTAAAAATCTTTCATATGATATACCTAACAAAGTATTTAGATCTAATTTGGCATATTCTGTATATTCAAGAGGATATATCACAAAATATTAGATCAAATATATATGCCTATATTTCAATAACATGAAATTATTTACTATTTTAACTTAATGTATGAACAACACAATTTAGTATCTTAAAATCTAAGAAAATATTTTGCCTTATGCTCTACTGAAATGAAGAAAACTTAGCAAGTTTGAGTTTATCTTTATTTTATTTTCTGTGCATAGTTTTTTCAAAGTCAGAACATATTCATAAGTATAAAAATAGTTGGGAACTTACAGAAGTATAATTTATATGTTGAAACTAGGATCCTCAAATATATATTTGTCAGAGTTAGTACCCTGCATCTTGCAATAGATGAATCTCTCACTACCAGGTTACCCTGCCAAATAATGTACTGAATACCTACTATGTTCGGAACATCATTCTTGCTTTTATGTGATAGTTAAGTTAATTATCACAATTTATATTTGTAGAAATTGGATAAGGTGTTTTCAGTGATTTAAATGAGAAACATCGCTTTATACAAACACTAAATCTAATTTAAACATTTTCTTTAAAATAATTATTTAAACTAAACACAAGCCTGTGAGAGAAAATTGACTTTAATATGAAATTGTTCCTTAAACCTAAAATTAATAATGGAGAATAAGGCACCCATTTATGAGGAGTCCTACCCATTTTAAAGGCATGAAGATGCAAGATTAGTGGTAGCCATACATGGATTCTTTTCCCATGATTAGGAATCAGTTGAGGCCAGGAATTTGTGCGAGGGTTAGGGCTCTCAAGAGAAATCACTGAAAGTCCATTGCATGAAGCTTCAGTTGCATAGCATTACAAGTTGTTGGAGATCCCAAAGCTATCATACATATAGAGGGAATGAAATATTCAAGAGAGGAACATGTGGTATAGGCAATATATCTAGAAAAACAAAACCACCCAAGACATTTTAATCTGATGTGACAGATATTTGACAGAAAGCTACAGGATTTGATGTTTCCCTTGCTCTGTTTCAGCCTTATTTCGTACTGTGTCATCATTAATCCCTTTGGAAACAAATATGTGTGTTCTGTGACATTGTAAAGTTGCACTTTATATGACAAGATAATCATTGGCCTAATGGAGACACAGTGGCATATAGTGCTTTTAATGAGAAATATTACAAGAACATTTATTGTCAGTTTGGTGGTGCTGCCTGAGAAGGTTATGAAACTTTCAGTAAATACTTGCAACAAGAAGTACATGTCAGGGAATGAGATTTAAGTTATTAAAATCTCATGTTTTTTAATTATGGACATGTATGGAACATAGTCTTGCTACTCTTAACTGATTTACATTACCTTCCATATGAACTATATTTTCCCTGATATTGTAAGCTAAAATTAGCCATTTTTTTCTAAAAGTTTTGTTTTCATGGTATTTTATTAGAACAACAGAATAATACACTAATATAGATATTAAAGTTTGTCAGGGAAAAGGGGGCCAAATCACATATGATGGTAAGATTATAATAACCATTTATTGTCTGACACAAATTTTAAAGAGAAAATACTTCAAAAGATGTTATTTAAATTCTCAAAATTTTAAGAAACAACCAAGAATATTCTTCGTAGAAACTATTGAAATTGAAGCCTAAATTTAAATTCTCCATCACAGAAAGGAGACAAAAGAAACATATGTACACTAGACTACCTATACAGAAGATATTTGAAAAAAACCTTACACAAAATAGAAGAACCAGACACCTCCAGACACCAGCTAACCTATGCAAAGCAGCCCTTGATACTCCAACACAACTGAAACACAGGCAAATGAACATAACTCTACACTTATGAAGATGAGAACAAAAGAAACTTCAAAATGTATTAAAGAAATACAGGAAGATATAGTCAAAGAGATTGAGGCCTTGAGAGAGGAATGTAGAGTGAAAAATAAAGAGTCACTAAAGGAAATACAGGGATGAAAAAGCAAACAGGTTAAGAATTGAACAAGTCACTTTAGGAATGAAAGAAAACAAACAGGTGAAGGAAATCAATAAAATGGTTTAAGATCTGAAGAAACATTAAAGAAAGCACAAACTGTGTAAATCCCGGAGATGAAGAATTTAGGAAAAGAAAACCAGGAAATAAAGAGGTAAGCATTGCTAACAGAATACTAGAAATGGAGAAAACAATTCTAAGTTCAGAAGATACAATGATAGTAATCAGTGCATTTGTAAAAGAAAAAGTTAAAGCTAAAAAGTTCCTGAAATAAAACATTAAATAAATCAAGGAAACCATGAAAAGGTAAAACCTAGAATAAGCACATTGAAAAAATCAAAGATTCCAAGCTCCAATTCCCAGAAAATATTTTCCACAAAATCATACAGGAAAATTGTACCAATCGAAAGAAAAGATGGCTATAAGAATATAAAAGGCCTATAGAACACCAAATAGATTAGACTAAAAAAAAAATCTCCCACCACAAAATAATCAAAATGCTAAATGTGAAGAATTAATAAAAAAATCTAAAAAGGTGTAAGGGAACAAGCCTAAATAACATGCAATGTCAAACCTATTAGAATCACACCTGACTTCTCACCACAGATCATAAATGATAGGATGGCCTGCAGAGACACATTGCAAACCCTAAAAGACCACAGATGCAAGTCCAGATGTTCACTTGCTATAGATGGAGAAAACGACATTCAATGACATAACTGAATTTAACCAATATTTATGCAGAAACTCGGCCCTAAAGAAAAAATTACAAGGAAAATTCCCACTCAAAGAAGTTAACTAGACAAAAAACAAACAAACAAAAAACAACAAACAAAAAACAAAAACAAAAACAAAAAAAAAAACCTGAAGTAGACAACAAAACAATCACATGTCCACAGCTAACATAAAAAGAAAAGGAACTAACATTCACTGTCATTAATCACTCTAAACATCTACGGACTAATTCTCCAATAAAAAGACACACACTAACAAAATGGGTACATAAACAGGACATAAACAGTCACAAAGATAGATATTACCTTAGAATACATGCTAGAAAAAAGGTTTTCCAAGCCAATGGAACCAAGAAGCAAGCTTGAGTAGCCATTCTAATATATACTAAAATAGTCTTTCAACCAAAATTAATCAAGAGATATCAGGAAGGACATTTTATTTTCATCAAAGAAAAACTCCACCAAGATAACACCTGAAGTTGGAACATCTATACCCCTAAATATAAGGGCACCAGCATTTGTAAAAGTGCAAGATTGAATGAAAGCAGAGTTGTAGCCCAAATTCTACCAAGACATAGTCAGCAATAGTTCCTTTCTCACAAATATGTCTGTCAGATATATTGACCCAGAAGGCTGAAAATGATGCTCCAAGATTATAGAGAGTGTGAGTGATTGCTCAGATAGCAAACTGTATCTGTCATCTTCTCATTTGGGAAATGACTAACCTGCACTCCCACTATACTCAGGTAATCAAATTTATTCCTTCTCTAGTGTCTTATTTGACTGAAGACCAGATTGTTTCATTTTACAATTAAGCTTAGTTGTTTAATGGTTAATATGAGTTTAGGTCTAGACTGATATTTTAAGTTGATAATGATGAGATATGACAGAGACTGATTTACATTTATAATTTTCGATGCATCAAGACAGGAAAAATGTTTTCTTCAAAGCTGCCAAATACAAATAGTCAAAATGCTAACCATGTAACGTCTTTAAGGTTCTTGATTGTCTCATGGTTCTTCTTGTTGTATATAGTTTATTGTATATATGTGTAATAATATAAATGTATATGTAAAAAATTTAAAAATTAATAAAAAAGAAACATTAATAAACTTAAATAAAACATCCATCCCCATACATTAATATGTGGAGACTTCAATGCCCCCCTCTCACCAAAGGACAGGTTAATGAAACAGACACTAAACTGAGAAATAATGACATAACATGTGTCATGAGTGAAAAGGGCCTAGTAGATATCTACAGAACCTTTTACCCAAACAGAAAATAATACAACTTCTTCTCATTATCTCTGAAACCTTCTTCAAAATTGATCATATAGTTGATCATAAAGCAAGCCTCAACAAACACAAGAAGAATGAAACAATACCATGCATCTTTTCAAACTCACATGGACTAAAGCTAGATGTCAACAAAAACAGAATTTTTTTAAAGCCTAAATAAATATGGAACCTGAACAGCTCTCTATTCAATGGCAACTGGGTCAGGGAAGAAATAGCTAAATTTCTGGAGGGTGGTGGTGCACGCCTTTAATCCCAGTATTCGGGAGGCAGAAGCAGGTGGATCGCTGTGAGTTCAAGGCCAGCCTGGTCTACAAAGTGAATCCAGGACAGCCAAGGCTACACAGAGAGACCTTGTCTCTAAAAACAAAAACAAACAAACAAACAAACAAAAAACAAAAAAAGCTAAATTGAAGAATTCCTAAAATAAAAAAAAAAAATTAAGGAAAAATATATCCAAACTTATGAGACACAATGAAAACAGTGCTAAGAGGAAATTCCATGGGAATAAATGCTTCCATAAAGAGATTGGTAACATCTCATACAAGCAACTTAACAGCACACATGAAAGACCTAGAAAAAAAAAACCAGACTCTTTCAAGATGAGTAGATGGCTAGAAATAATCAAACTCAGTGCTGAAATCAATAAGATAGAAACAAGGAGAACAAGTCAAATAATCATTGAAACCAAGAGCTGGTTCTTTGAGAAAATCGACAAGATAGATTAATTTTATCCAAACTAACTAAAAGACAGAGAGACTAGATCTGGCTAGGGTTTTTTTTTTTTTTATGTACCCAGATCTAGCCAATGGACAGTATATTCTCCACAGTTGAGTGGAGAGGGTGGACTGACTTTCACATAAATTGTGGTGTCCCATATTTGACTATGTCCCCTTGATGAGGCAGCCTGGTGGCACTCAGAGGAAGGATAGCAGGCTCTCAAGAAGACACTTGATACCTTATGATCATATAGAGGGGGAGGAGGTCACCCACCAAGTCACATACATAGGTGAAAGCCAGAGGTAGGGAGGAATGGGAGGATACAAGGGATGGGATAATAATTTAGATGTAATATGAATAAAAGACAGAGAGAAACTATCCAAATAAACAAATCAGAAATGAAAATGTGGACCTGTGACCACATACTGAGAAAATTCAAGGAATCTTTTGGTGTCATTTCAAAAGCCTACATGCCACAAGTTTGAACATAAAATGAGCAGTTTTCATAATAGATTTCATTTACCAAACTTGAATAAAGATCAGGTAAACAAATTAAATAGTCATATAAACCCTAAGGAAATAAAAGCATTCATCAAAAATTTCCCAAGGTGCAGGGGGTGGTATGAGGGGAAGCCTAGGGCCAGATGTGTTGAGGGCAGAATTCTACAAGACCTTCAAAGAAGAGCTAATACCAATAATCTTCAAACTATTATACAAAATAGAAACATAAATATCATTAAAAAACACATTCAATGAGGTTACAGTCACCTGGAAACCTAAACAATTAAAAGACAAAATATAGAAAGAGGATTTCAGACCATTTTCTATTATCAGCATTGACCCAAAATACTCAATAAAATACTTGCAAACTGAATCCAAGAACACATCAAAAACATCATTCAACATAACCAACTAGGCTTCATCCCTGGCATGCACGTGTCATTCAATATATAGAAATCCAATAATGGAATACACTATATAAGCAAACTAAAAGAAAATATGATCATCTCCTTAGATGCCAAAAAAGCATTTGACAAAATCCAACACCTGCTTCTGCTTAATTTCTTGGAGACATTAGGATCAAGGAGCATATATAAACATAGTAAAGACAATATACAGCAAGCCAATAGCCAATATCAAACTAAATGGAGAGAGATGCTTAAGTCAGTTGAACTGAAATTGAGGACACAATAAGGCAACACACTTTCTCCATCTCTCTTGAATACAGTATATGAAGTCCAGGCTAGATCAATAAGACAAATAAAGGAGAATAATGGGATACAAATAGGAAAGGAACAAGTCACAGTATCATTATTCACAGATCATATAATAGTATATATTAGTGACCCCAAAATTATACCTGGGAATGTTACAGCTAAGAAACACCTTCAGAAAGAGAAGACATACAAAGCTAACTCAAAAAGGTCAATAGTCCTCCTCTATACAAAAGACAGGTGTCTCAGAAAGAAATTAGTTAAGCAACACACTAAACAATAGTCACAACATAAAATATCTTGGGATTACTCTAACCAAGGAAGTAAAAGACATATGAAAAAACTTATGTCTCTGATAAAGTAATTGAAAAATATATCAGAAGATGGAAAGATCTTTCATATTCAAGGAGCATGATTAACACAATATGGCTCAGAAAGTCAATTCAATACATATCAAAATATCAACACAACTTTTAGAGAACTTGTAAAACTAATTCTCAATTTCATAGAGAAAAAAAAAAAGACTAGCTAACACAATCCTATACAATAAAGGATCTTCTGAAGGTATCTCCATACCTGATCTGTAGATATACTATAAAGCAACTGTAAAAAAAACTGCATGGTACTGGCATATAAACAGACTGATGGTTCAATGGAATCAAATCTAAAACACAGAAATAAACTCACACACCTATAGACACTTGATTTTTGACAATGATCCAAAACCATACAATGGAAATAAGAAAGCATCTTCAGCAAATGGTACTGGTCTAACTAAATATCTACATGCAAGAAATACAAAAAAATTTATATTTTTCACTGTGCATTAAAGTACAAGTTGTTCAAAGAGCTCAACGAAGCACAAATAACACTAAATTTACTAAAAGAAATTTTGGAGAGTGACGAACTGTTTTTTGAAGTGCTTAAAAGAAGCAGGTCAGAGAACTTACGACCTTGGCTTGCAAACTCTCAGCCTTGAGGACTTTGCAAAATACTTGTGTTGGCTAACTTCCTAGATAAGAAAGTTTATTATTAATTCTAGGTGAAGATGAGAGCTTGATGTACTTCTTTGGCCTTGAGATTAAAGAAGTATAAGCATATAAATAACTAAAGTAATTAGTAGCTTTTGTTTATGTTCCAAGAATATTCTGGTTCACATGGATGAATACTGTAAAAATATTAGAGGAAAATAAACTCAGGGATAGCTACAATATTTACTATTAGTCCTCCCAAATGCTGATCTTTTTTCTTATATCTTTAGCTATATTTTTTCTATATTTTACTATATCTATTTTATTTCTCTATCCTCATGCCATATATCCAGGTACTGGTTGATTCTGCCAGCTGGCACTGGCAAGTGGCACCTAAACAGGGACCAGACTCTGGGGAGTACATGAAGGAAATCATAGTAAATATGCACTTGGATTAGTTAAGAAGCACAGTGAGTGAATCTTTGGGAGTATTGTAACATAACGGGGAATGGAAATAGTCACTTGCTCTTTGTACATATGCTAACAAATATGTTCCAGGCTAGAGAACCAAAAATAGGACAGTAGAAGTTCAGTAATATTTTAGACTTTGTTGAACAAGTATGTCCATGGTTTCTGGAAGATGGTACTATAAACATAGACCCCTGGAAAAAGTTGGGGAAAAAGTTACAAAATTACTATGATGTACATGGACCTGGTAAGGTTTTTGACAGATGCCTTTTGTCTCTGGGCACTTATAAGGGACAGTTTAGACCCTAGACATGAGAGAAAAAAGTTAGAAACTAAAGTGATGAAGGATGCTTCAATGTTCCAAAAAAGTAAATCTAAGCAT
The DNA here is from genome assembly GCF_903995435.1 of Acomys russatus. Lineage (NCBI taxonomy): Eukaryota > Metazoa > Chordata > Mammalia > Rodentia > Muridae > Acomys > Acomys russatus. The sequence goes on along the minus strand of NC_067137.1, from coordinate 950,484 downwards.
TCTGCTCTGTTTGAGCCTGTGTGTACAGTGCCTGCTAATGAGCTGTTGCTCTCTGAGGATTTAGAGGGTTCTTTGGATTCTGAAGATGTAGAGGAAGAAGCTGATAAATATTGTAATGAAGACCCTCCTCTTATTCATTTATCTAAAAATTATAGTAATATACAGGCTCTGCAGACAGCTTCTTCAATGCCATCAGTGTAGATAAAACATTTAGATGAAAAATTAAGCCCTTAAGTATATAAAAATGGCTCTCTAGATCACAGATAAAAAAATTTCCAGACATTGTTACAAGATTGGATCCTCCTTCATTTGAGGATTCTCCTACTGTGCTAGCTATGATTAAAAATGTTCAAAATGCTAAGCCAATGTCTATTATACCTAAAACTATGTTTCTACTGCAAGCCACCTTATGTAAAACTAGTGATAAGGAGAATACATTTAAGGATTATAGTTAGCATACCCAATTTTTGAAGACAATGGTGCTCAGAGTAAGACAGTAATGTCTCACAGGCCCATTCCCTTTAAACAAATAAAAGACCTAAAAACAACTTGATAGCAGTCATATAACTCCTTCTAATTCTCACTGAAATATGTTTAGCCATATATTGTCAAAATCCTGAGACTGTGTTGTTTTGTCTTACCATCTGACTGTGGCTCTGTTTTATAGTTGGCATGTCAAATTTTCTTTCTATCTCTGTAAATTTGTTTCACTGTTTAACTCTTCTTTTATATTCTGAAAAAAAAAGGGTCAAACTCCACCTACAGGCCATTAGTCCTAACTAACTACAAAGATTCTCAGAAAAGGACAACAAAAACTGATAAACTAGCTTTGTACTTGGAGCCAGGCACCTGCAGCTGAAAGGCTCTGCCTAAATCAAATGGGCATTAATCCCAGTGCTGCCTGAACTTCAAATGATGTACTGTGAGCTCTGACAAGTCCAGAAACTTTGACATTGTTAAATATATGTAACATCTGTAACAAAAAGTTAACTTAAGCTCCTAATTTAAGGTTAAAGAAATTCTAAGCAAAAAATGGCATAAGCCAAGTAAGAAACAGGTCTTCAAAGGTACTTTTAAATTGAGATAAAATTTTTATTCAATTCTTTTTTTTAAAATATATTTTATTAATTTATTCATATTACATCTCAATTGTTATCCCATACCTTGTATCCTCCCATTCCTCCCTCCCTTCCATTTTCCCCTTACTCCCCTACCTTATGACTGAGTATGTGGGGGAACTCTTCTCCCTGTATATTTTCATAGGTATCAAGTCTCTTCTTGGTAGCCTGCTATCCTTCCTCTGAGTGCCACTAGGCCTCCCCATCCAGGGGATGTGGTCAAATGTTGGGCAGCAGAGTTCATGTAAAAGTCAGTCTCCACTCTCCACTCAACTGTGAAGAATGTCCTGTCCGTTGGCTAGATCTGGGTAGGGGTTCAAAGTTTTTGCATTTATTGTCCTTGGCTGGTGCCATAGTTTGAGCAGGACCCCTGGGCATAATTCTTGACATACCACATTTATAAGTGTTAAGATTTAAAACAATATTTTAATAAAGTTACCTCTCAGTGTTACTATACAAGGCCATTTCTTACTGGCAGCCAAATTTCGTAACATAGAATAATAAATTTGGTAACTGATTTTAAAGATACTAAATTGTTAACAGTGCAAAAAAAATTGGCTGTATTTTATTAAAAACATGGTTATGCTTTATGACTTTACTTTCAAAAAAGACACAATGATTTATTATTATCTAAGTAAAACTATTGCATATTTAATTCAATTAATAAGAGAACAATCATGTAAATACTTTGGTATTGAACCTACTGTTTTAGAAAACCCTTTTACTAAAAAATGAATGTATTGGTTATTTCAAAATATTGATACATGAGTTATATCCTTGTCTCATTCCATGAAGAAAATAGATAATCACCACCTTAAAGATAAATTTTTGCAATATTTAAATGTTCATACTTCATTTTCCCCCAAAGGAAATAAAAGAAAGCCCCATCTCTGAAGCTCCAATACATTTTACTGATGATTCATGCAACAAAACTGCTGTATATAAAATCCAAGATCAAAAATACATATTAAAATACATTCTGTTTCAGCGCAAATAGTAAAATGAAGAGCTGTGGAGGCCATGTCTGAAGTCCTGGGGCATATTGTTTTTAAAGTTACAGGTATTATCTGTAGGCTCGATTAGCACTGAATAATGACACAAACACTTGTTATATTTTAAGATAGCCTTAGTTAACCTGGGGCAGGGCAGATATCAATCCTCCATAGTGAGGCAGGCATGGGATGCCTGTCTCAACCTCATGCCATCTACTTCTAATAACTTCTATCAAGCAAGCTTCCATCCATAATCCCAAATACTTGCTCATAGTTTTCATCTGGGCTGGATTCTCCATCCACTCCATGAGCCATGTGCTTCTCCTCCAGGTAAACCATAGTGGCCTTCCACTCTTTACTTCAGATCTCCTTTTCCTGGTGGCGGTCCTTCTTCTTCTCAGAGTTCCTTCCTCTCTCCTAGCCCCACCTATCTCCTTTGCCCTGCTTAGGTGGGATGGCTTTTTATTACGCAAAACGTAAATTAGAGACAGCATGCAGTAATTAGCATCAAAATACATCAGATTATCGCAACAGGGACAAACCCTTTTGATTTGTATATAGATAGTCAATATGTGACTCAAGCACTACAAGTAATAAAAACAGTACCACATAAAGAAACAGCTAATAATCAAATTAAAACATTGTTATTTCGAGGAGGGATCCAAGATGGCGGCGAGCAGTGTGGACCGCGTTTGGAGGCTCCAGTGAACAATTCAGGGAATTACACAGATTTCTGAGCCAGGAACACCGAGGTCCGAACATCACGGCAGTGGGAGTGTTCCACAGTTCGGAGGGACCAGGGTGCGGAGGACCTGCGTGCCCCTGCACACGGAAGGAGCGTGGTTTTTCTCTGATCGGAGCGGCAGCGGCAGAGGCAGCAGCACCAGCGGCACCAGCAGCGGCGGCTGAGGTTTGCAGCTCATAGCCTTCCGGTGGAGGCGATTGGTGTGGTGGCTGGTGGGAGTTGCTGCGGAAGAGGGGACTCGGGGCAAGATTTGGGTCGCGTGGAGCCTTTGGACCCAGACTGAACTCGGCAGACAGTTCGGCCCCAGAGTCCCGGGTACTGGCCCGGCCCAGCAAGCAATTCTGCCTGAGGCACTAACTCAGCTCCAGCCACAGCTCCACTGCTGTGGCGCAGGCTTAGTTGAGCACGCTGCTCCACACTAGGCAGCACCTCAGCTCAGCGGCAGCTACCCTGCGGTGACACAGTCTGGGCAAAGCACTTGGTTTCACCACAGGCACTAACTCAAAGCAGCTGCATTTCTCCTGCTGTGGCGCAGGCCTGGCCGAGCACTCAGTTCCACCCTAGGCGCCACCTCAGCTCAGTGGCAGCTCCCCAGCAGTGACACAGTCTGGGCAGAGCACTTGGTTCCACCATTGGCGCTAACTCAGAGCAGCCGCAGTTCTCCTGCTGTGGCGCAGGCTTGGTGACGTGCTCAGTTCCATCCTAGGCACCACCTCAGCTCAGCAGCAGCTCCCCTGCGGTGACACAGTCTGGGTGGAGCACTTGTTCCACCACTGGCGCTAACTCAAAGCAGCCACAGTTCTCCTGCTGTGGCGCAGGCTGGACAGAGCTCTCGGTTCCACCAGCTCTAAGACTCTGGTTGGACACAGTGTGCAGTTTGAATCCAGAATTCCTGGCTGAGATTGTTGGTCAGTTCGGGCCCTGAGTCAATAACTGACCACAGCACGCACTTTGGGCCAAAAGGCCCTAGCGGAGCTTGGTGCGTAGTCCCAGCCCAAAAATTCTGGCTGGACCCTGTGTGCATTTTGGGCCCAGAATCCCTAGCTGAGCTTGGCAGACGGTTCAGGCCCTGAGAATCTAGCTGAGTTCAGCCCGTGGTTCGGTCCCAGTGCTCCTGGCTGGACTTGGCAGGGAACACAGAAGGCTGTGGATACCTTGGCCTGACCCAACGCTCATTCAGAGACCCAGATCAATAGCAGGATCCATGGAAGAGGGGGGCGGAGGATCACTGGCTGTGAGAGACCAGAACAACAGGGCTAACCTCCTAACATCCACACCAGTGAAGCTTTGAGCTCCCAGCCTAGGGAAATCGTGAGAAAACAAGTGAATCTATCGTCAGACACCCTCCATTCAATTCTGGAAGCTACCCAACAAAAACAAAGAAGGCAAAATGTCTAAAGGACAATGAAAAAGCATACGCAAAAAACCCCAAAACAACATGGCATCTCCAGTTTCCAGCTATCCCAAAGAAAACAACCCAGAGAACTCAAATACAATGGAAATACAAGAAAATGACCTCAAATCCTTAGTAATGAGGATGATAATGGAGGAAACAAATAAAATTCGTAATCAAATGCAGGAAGACGCAGACAAACAGGTGAGAAACATAAAAGAAGCACATAGAGTGGAACTGGAAAAATTGCAGGAACATGCGAACAACCAGATGAAAGAAATAAATAAAACGGTTCAAGCTCTGAAGACCTATAAAGAGGCAATGGAAGAAACTCAGGAATATACAAAAAATCAGATGAAAGAAATCAAAAAATCAGTTCAAGATCTGAAAATGAAAATGGATTCAATGATAAACACACAGACAGAAGAAAAACGAGAACGTGAGACCTCAGAGAAGAAGGCGAGCAACACAGAGGTGAGCTTTTCTAACAGAATCCAAGAGATGGAAGAACGAATCTCAGGTCTAGAAGATACAATCACAGATATTGAATCAACCATTAAAGAAAATGCCAAATCTGGAAAACTCCTGACACAAAACATCCAAGAAATTAAGGACACCATGAAAAGAAGAAATCTTAGGATAATAGGCATTGAAGAAAGAGAAGACATCAGACTCCAGGGCCCAGAAACTATTCTCAACAAAATCATAGAAGAAAATTTCCCCAATCTAAAGAAAGAAATGCCTATAAACATACAAAAGGCCTACAGAACACAAAACAGAATTGACCAGAAAAGAAAAACTGCCCGCCACATAATAATCAAAACACAAAACATGCAGAGCAAAGAAAAAATATTAAAAGCTGCAAGGGAAAAGGGCCAAATAACATTTAATGGTAAACCTATCAGAATTACACCCGACTTCTCAGCAGAGACCATAAAAGCCAGAAGGGCCTGGACAGAGATCCTGCAAACCCTAAGAGAACACAGATGCCTGGCCAGACTACTTTACCCAGCAAAATTATCAATAACCATTGATGGAGAAAACAAAATATTCCATGACAAAAACAAATTCAAACAGTACCTATCCACAAACCCAGCTTTACAGAAGGTACTAGAAGGAAAGCTCCATCCCAAAGGGTTAAGCTATGACCAAAACTACCCAGGAAATAGATAACTATCCCATGGCAAAAACACAACTACACAAATGCTCGACTGGAAACAACATCAAAATTAAGACTCTTAACAATCACTGGTCATTAATATCTCTCAACATCAATGGCCTCAATTCTCCAATAAAAAGACACAGACTAACTGAATGGGTACATAAACAAGATCCAACATTCTTCTGCATCCAAGAAACACATCTCACCCATAATGAAAGGCATTACCTCAGGGTAAAAGGTTGGAAAAAAATTTTCCAAGCAAATGGTCACAAGAAGCAAGCAGGCATAGCCATTTTAGTATCGAACAAAATAGACTTTCAACCAAAATTAATCAAAAGGTATGAGGAAGGACACTTCATACTCATCAAAGGTAAAGTCAGCCAAGATGACATCACAATTCTGAACATCTATGCTCCCAATACAAGGGCACCCACATTTGTAAAAGATCTCCTACAAAAGCTTAAACCACACATCGATCCCCACACAATAATAGTGGGAGACTTCAACACCCCACTCTCACTGAAGGATAAGTCATTGAAACAGAAACTAAGCCGAGAAATAACATCATTAACCAATGCCATGGGTCAAATGGATCTAACAGATATCTACAGAACCTTTCACCCAAACAAGAAAGAATACACCTTCTTCTCTGCACCCCATGGAACCTTCTCCAAAATTGATCACATCGTAGGTCACAAAGCAAGCCTCAATAGATACAAGAGGATTGAAATAATACCTTGTATCCTATCAGATCACCATGCTCTTAGGCTGCAATTCAACAACAACAGAAATAACAAAAAGCCTACACGTACGTGGAAACTAAACAACTCTCTGCTAAATGACACCTGGGTCAGGGAAGAAATAAAGAAAGAAATCAAGGAGTTTCTGAAATTCAATGAAAATGAAGAAACAACATACCCAAATTTGTGGGATAAATTGAAAGCAGTGCTAAGAGGAAAATTCATAGCACTAAGTGCCTTTAAAAAGAAATTGGAAACATCGCACATAAGCATCTTAACAACACAACTGGAAGCCCTAGAAAAAAAAGAAGCAGAAACACCCAAGAGGAGTAGACGCCTGGAAATAATCAAACTCAGGGCTGAAATTAACAAGTTAGAAACTAAGAAAATAGTCCAAAGAATCAACAAAACCAAAAGCTGGTTCTTTGAGAAAATCAACAAGATAGACCGACCATTAGCCAAACTAACTAAAAGGCAGAGAGACAGTATTGAAATCAACAAAATCAGAAATGAAAAGGGAGACATAACAACAGACACTGAAGAAATTCAAAGAATCTTAAGATCCTACTTTGAAGGCATATACGCCACAAAATTTGAAAATCTAAGGGAAATGGACGATTTTCTTGAACAATTTCACTTGCCAAAGTTGAATGAAGAACAGATAAACAAGCTAAATAGTCCCATTTCCCCTACAGAAATAGAAGCAATCATCGATGGTCTCCCAACCAAAAAAAGCCCAGGGCCAGATGGTTTCAGTGCAGAATTCTACCAGACCTTCAAGGGAGAGCTAATACCAATACTCTTCAAGCTACTCCAAAAGATAGAAATGGATGGAAAATTACCAAATTCATTCTATGAGGCCATAGTCTCATTGACACCTAAACCTCACAAAGACTCAACAAAGAAAGAGAATTTCAGACCAATTTCTCTTATGAACATGGATGCAAAAATACTAAATAAAATACTTGCAAAACAAATACAGGAACACATCAAAGATATCATTCATCATGACCAAGTAGGCTTCATTCCAGGCATGCAGGGATGGTTTAATATACGGAAATCCATCAATGTAATCCACCATATAAACAAACTGAAAATAAAAAACCACATGATCATCTCCTTGGATGCAGAGAAAGCATTTGATAAAATTCAACACCCATTCATGTTTAAAGTTTTAGAGAGATCGGGGATACAAGGCACTTTCCTCAACATAATAAAGGCTATATACAGCAAGCCAATAGCCAAAATCAAAGTAAATGGTGAGATACTCAAGGAAATTCCTCTAAAATCGGGAACAAGGCAAGGCTGCCCACTCTCTCCATATCTCTTCAATATAGTACTCGAAGTTCTAGCCAGAGCAATAAGACAACAAAAGGAGATCAAGGGTATCCAAATGGGAAAGGAGGAAGTCAAATTATCCCTATTTGCAGATGATATGATAGTGTACATAAGTGACCCTCAAAATTCCACCAGAGAACTCCTAAAGCTGATAAACACCTTCAGCAAATTGGCTGGATACAAAATTAACTCAAAAAAGTCTGTAGCCTTCCTATACACAAATGACAAGCTTTCAGAGTAAGGAAATAGGAAAACCACACCCTTCACATTAGCCACAAGCAATATAAAATATCTGGAGTCACTCTAAGCAAGTGAAGGACTTGTTGGAAAAAAAAAATTTCAAAACTCTGAAGAAAGAGATTGAAGATGACCTGAGAAGATGGCATGATCTTCCTTGCTCATGGATCGGGAGAATTAACATAGTAAAAATGGCCATCCTACCAAAAGCAATCTACAGATTCAATGCAATCCCTATTAAAATACCTACACAATTTTTTAAAGACATTGAAAGTTCAATTCTGAACTTCATATGGAAAAACAAAAAACCCAGAATAGCTAAAACAATCTTGTACAATAAAAGGTGCTCCAGAGGAATCTCCATACCTGATCTCAAACTGTACTATAAAGCAATAGTAATTAAAACAGCATGGTACTGGCACAGCAACAGGCTGGTTGATCAGTGGAATCGAATCAAAGACCCAGATATGAATACACACACATATGGTCACTTGATTTTTGACAAAGAAGCCAAATCCATTCAATGGAAAAAGGATAGCATCTTCAACAAATGGTGCTGGTCTAACTGGAGGTCTATGTGTAAAAAAATGAAACTGGACCCATATTTGTCACCTTGCACAAAACTCAAATCCAAGTGGATTAAAGACCTCAACATAAAACCAGAGACACTAAGCCACTTAGAAAAAAAAGTGGGAAAGAGCCTGGAACATATTGGCACAGGAGACAATTTCCTGAACAGAACACCAATGGCCCAGGCCTTAATGTCAACCATTAATAAATGGGACCTCATGAGGCTGAGAAGCTTCTGTAAGGCAGGAGACACTGTCAAGAGAACAAAGCGACAGCCTACAGACTGGGAAAAAATCTTCACCAACCCTACATCTGACAAAGGTCTAATATCCAAAATATATAAAGAACTCAAGAAATTAAACACCACCAAACCGAATAACCCAATTGAGAAATGGGGCTTGGAACTAAACAGAGAATTCTCAACAGAGGAGTATCAAATGGCTGAGAAACACTTAAAGAAATGCTCAACCTCCTTAGTCATCAGGGAAATGCAAATCAAAACAACTCTGAGATTCCATCTTACACCCATCAGAATGGCTAAGATCAAAAACTCAAGCGACACCACATGCTGGCGAGGATGTGGGGAGAGAGGAACACTTTTTCATTGCTGGTGGGAATGCAAACTAGTACAGCCACTTTGGAAATCTATCTGGTGCTATCTCAGAAAAATGGGAATAGGGCTTCCTCAAGATCCAGCTATCCCACTCCTTGGAATATACCCAGAAGATGCTCCAGCACACAACAAGAAAATTTGCTCAACCATGTTCATAGCAGCCTTATTCATAATAGCCAGAACATGGAAACAGCCTAAGTGTCCCTCAGTAGAAGAGTGGATAAAGAAACTGTGGTACATATACACTATGGAATACTACTCAGCTATTAAAAACAAGGAATTCCCGAAATTTGTGGATAAATGGATTGAGCTAGAAACGATCATAATGAGTGAGTTAACCCAGAAGCAGAAAGAACCAAATGGTATATACTCACTTATATCTGCATACTAGCCCAAGGGGCATGTCCCAGAAAAGCCTTCACTTACCAGGAAACTGGGACAGAGGGGAAGGCATCCTATTGGGACTCTAAATGAGAGACGCATGGGAGAATAGCAAAATAAAAGGATACAGATGGTCCTAGAAATCTACAAGTAGAACAATATGATAGGCAGATTTGGGCCCAGGGGTCCCACTCATACTAAGGCACCAGCCAAGGACAATACAGGAGGTAAACGTTAAACCCCTTCCCAGATCTAGCCAATGGTCAGAATATTCTCCACAGTTGAGTGGAGAGTGTGATACGACTTTCTCACGTACTCTGGTGCCTCACATTTGACCATGTCCCCTGGAGGGGGAGACCTGGTGGCACTCAGAGGAAGGACAGCAGTTAGCCAAGAAGAGACTTGATACCCTATGAGAATATACAGGGGGACGTAATCCCCCTCAGGAACAGTCATAGGGGAGGGGAATAATGGGAAAATGGGGGGGGGGGAGGAATGGGAGGATACAAGGGATGAGATAAACATTGAGATGTAACAAGAATAAATTAATAAAACAAAATTAAAAAAAAAACATTGTTATTTCAAATACAGAGAGCCAGTATTGCCATCAAGATGGTAGCACTTGTCGCACACTGTGTCTGATTATCAGGAAAACAGTAGAAATGCAAAATGATCTAAAGACCAAACTGAGAACTAGAAAACACCAGTGCTGCTGATTCCCACTTGACAGGGACCCACATTCTGTGTGGCACGGGTTGGTCTGAAACCTGGCCTCCACAGGACAGCCCACATTAGCCCCATCTTGGGAAGGACTGTGGGTTATCCTTGCAGATTCAGGCTCTCAACAACTGTCTACTGTTTGGCAGATCTGGGATGGAAAGTCTATGGGATAGTCATGCAGATTATTAATCTCACTTCCCATCTACTGCTTGCCAAATCAGGGACATGGAGAAGCAGACAGGCAAACTGAGTCCCTCTATGGAACACAATCCACATTAGCTGCCTCCCGAGAAAGAATGTGGTGCATCCAAGCTCCTTTGAACTCTGATTCCCCCAGCTGCTTGCCAGTCTTGCCTAGCTCGGTCACAGAGCAGGTAAGCATGACCTTGCCATTCCAAGAGGGACTGTACAGGGCAGAGCTGAGTCCAGGCTTTGGCAACAATCCGAATTAGCAGCCTAAGAGCAACTTCAGACTTTGGTTTGTCTCTACCCACCTACCTGAAGCATACAGCTGAGATACAGCTAAGACACAAGCTAGTGATTGACATGACCATGATTCAATGAGCTAACAAAATTGACTTGTATGACATATTTATCCTAAACAGCTTGCATTAGCACTTTCAATGTGCTGGAAGTGAACCTTGTATTATAATTAAATTATATGAGTATAATATGTTGTATTATATATATTCTAACATGTATATATTTATGTAAGTACATATGTATATGTATAGTGTGAAGAATAAACTTACATTTGAATTCTATACCATTATATCTAGAATTTAACTTATTTTGCATATATATTCAAAATCTATACCACTTAATTAAAAATGACCTGTGACTAACAATTGAGGCATTTAGTTGCCAAGTTGATTCACCAATCTACTTTTTGTTTTATCTTCCCTATATATTTCTATACTCCCCCCTTCTTTCTTTTCAACCCCTATCTCCAAACCTAAGAATGTAAGATAAGGGAAAAGAGAGACATCACTGAGTATAACCTTGTTTTTTTTTTTTTTGTTTGTTTTTTTTTTTTTTTTTTTTTTTTTTTTTTGTAAATAAGACCAATAATAACTTTTAACCAACTTCCATTGATAAAAACCCTTTATATTCCAAGAAAGAAACCAAAAACCTATCCAATCTCCCTCGGAGAAATTGGGGTGCCATGGACTTAAGGTTTATTCCAGCTGGCTTGGGACAAAAAATAACCACTATGAGTGCAAATAAATTTGAGGAATTGGGTAAACAGGCTTGGAATCTCCCAGTTTCTAAATGTTGAGAAATTACAGGCTTAATACTAGTCTTCTTTTATCATAAGAATATACATCTTAGGTGCAGCAGATAGATATTGTGCTATAGAAATTCAAAGAGGGACTGTACAGGGAAGAGCTGAGTCCAGGCTTTGGCAACAATCCCAATTAGCAGGTAGAATATTTATATAAGGTCTGCAAAACCTCAGAGACATGCAGAATATGACATCTAAAATGTTTTTATTATTTTAAAGATTCACTGACAATGATACAAGTTAACTCTTGGCAACACCAAGTCTACCTCAAAGATGTGCATCAAACAACCTCCTTATGGAGATGGCTTCAAATGTGGCAAACAAGCCACTGGGCAAAATGTCCTCATTTCTACCACAGACAGAATTCTGCCTAAAAAAGAAAAAAACCTTGGATGCAGGCAGAGTCGATGGAAAAACTCTACCAAGACAGAGTAAGCAAGTCCTTAATAGTTCTTGCATCACATATATTGGGCCAGAAGGCAGTAGAAGTTGATCCAATATAATAGAGAATATTGGGTGACTGTTCAGGTAGAAAACTGTCTCTGTCATTTTCTCACTAGGAAAGCTATTAACCTGCACTCACTACATAATCAAGTAATGAAGTTTGTTCCTTCTCAAGTCTCTGAGTTGAAGAACAGGTACCTCAGTTTTACAATGAAGCTTAGCTGTTTGGGGGTTAAGATGTTTTTAAGTATAGATAGATGTTTTAAGTTGATAATGGCAAGATGTGATGGAGATTGATTTTCATTCAGAATTTTAGATGCACCAGGATAGGAAAGATATTTTCTTCAAGGCAGTCAAATACAAATAGCCAAAACACTAGGAATAAAACATTCATATAATTCCTGATGTTGTCATGGTTCTTCTTGCTATATGTAGTTTATTTTATATACATGTAATAATATAAATATATATGTAAAAAATAAAAATATGATTACATAATTTAAAAAAAGACTCAAGGGAAACAGGCTGATCAGAGACCAGAATACTCATTAGCTGCTATACTGCTAACAGCTTCTGGCTTGATCTCACTCAGCCCATCTACAGCCTATTGGCTTGATCCACTCCAGTCACAGAGCAGAGACCTGTGTAGACAACACCCAACATTAGCTGCTGTTTCATGAGCAGTTTTGAGCTCTAGTCTCTCTCTGCCAGCCAGTGGCCTACAGGCCTACAACTGAGACAGAGAGAAGATAAGCAAAGCCCTATCATATCAAGAAGGCCTGGAGAACACACTAGCAGCTTTGGGCTCTGGTTCTCCCCATGCTACCAGCTGCTTACCTTGATACCAAAACCACAGAAACACTAAACAATGAAAGATAATTTCAGACCAGTTTCTATTATGAACATTGATGCAAAAATACTCAACAAAATACTTGCAAACTGAATTCAAGAACACATCAAAACTATCATTCACCATCACCAAGTAGGCTTTATCACAGGCATGCAGGGATGGTTCAATATATGGAAATCCATCAATATAATTCATCATATGAATAAACTAAATGAAAAAGACCCCACATTATTATCTCCTTAGTTGCCAAAAAAGCATTTGACAAAATCCAGCACCCATTTATGTTAAAAGTCTAGAAGAGAGCAGGGATACAAGTCACATACCTAAACATAATAAAGCCAATATACAGCAAACCTATAGCCAACATCAAATTAAATGGAGAGAAACTTAAATCAATTCTACTGAAATCAGGCACAAGACAAATATGTCCACTTTTCCCCTATCTCTTTAATATAGTTCTTGAAGCCCTAGCTAGATCAATAGAGAGCTAAAGAAAATCAAATGGATGCAAATTAGAAAAGAAGAAGTTAAACTAACAGTATTTGCTGATAATATGATAATATACATAAGTGAACCCAAAATTGCATCAAGGAACTCCTACCACTGATAAATACCTTAACCAAAGTGGCAGGATACAAAATCAACTCAAAATAATCAATATTTCTACTGTATATATGTGAAAAACAGGCTGAGAATGAAGTTAGGAAAATATAGCCTTCACAATAGCTACAAATAATATAAAGTATCTTGGTGTGACTGTAACCAAGAAAGTATTTCAAGCTGTACAATAGAACAAAAGGAAGAAAAATAGCATGGTACTGTTATAGAGATAGGCTGGTTGATCAATGGAATCAAATCAATGACCCAGAAATAAACCCACATATATACAAAGAATTGATTTTCAACAAAAAAGCCATTACTATACAATGGAAAAAAGTAACATTTTCAACTTTTCAACAAATGGTGCTGGTCTAACTGGATGGCTACATGTAGAAAAATGAAAATAGATCCATATCTATCACCCTTCACAAAAGTGAAGTCCAAATGAAATAAATACCCCAACAAAAAAACCAGAAACAATAAATCTGTTAGGAAAAAAAGTGAGGAAGAGCCTTGAGCTCATTTGGTACGACAACAACTCAGGCCCAAAGATTAACCACTCATAAATGGGACCTTATGAAACAGAAAAGCTTCTGTAAGGTGAAGCATACTGTCAACAGATCAAATGACAGCCTAAAGACTGGGGAAAGATCTTCACCAACCCTACATCTGCAAAAGAATAGTATCCAAAATATGTAAAGAACTCAAGAAATTAAATACCACCAAACCAAATAATCCAACTCAAAAATGGAGTGCAGAACTAAACAGAGAATTTTCAACAGAGGAATAATGAATAGCTGAGAAACAAAGAAATGCTCAACATCCCTAGTCTGAGATTCCATCTTACACCTATCCAAATGGCAACAAACAAACAAACAAACAAACAAACAAAACTCAGATAACCCCACATGCTGCCAAGAATGTAGAGAAAGGGAAACACTCCTCCATTGCTGTTGGGAGTACAAACTTGTACAACCACTTTGGAAATCAATCTGGTGCTTCTCAGGAAAGTAGAATTAACTCTACCTCAGGACACAGCCAAACCACTCAGGGAATATACCCAAAAGATGCTCCACCCCTCCTCCTCACATAATATTTTACACCATGTTTTTTAATTCTCAATTTTTAAAATTTGGATGCTCTGGGAAGTTCCACACATCACCAATATTGGCATCAAATTATGCAAAGCACTTATGCTAAATTGAAGTGGAAAGGATCCTATTATCGGCTTATGTATTGGCCCTGACCCTGTTTTGACATGGGCACAAGGGCTTTTGTGTTTTTGCAAAGGATGTTGATAATGCTCCATGTCTTTCCAAAAGGCTGGTCTGACATGCAGGTATCATCAACTCTCCTGTTAATATCCCTGATGAATCTGTGAAAGATTACTGAAAGCCATGTCTATTGGACCTAAGTTCCACATCCCCCAATGTTACACTCAACAATATGAGAAAGACCTGAAATTACAGTTGATACAAATAATATTAATTTGTTGAGATTTTGATGGATTAAAAAGACTTAAGAACAAGTTCTCAAGAACTTTAATTGTACTGGATCTTGAATAGGCATGACTATTTGTTTTACTAAAAATGAAACCAAACCCGGTGATATTACTGTTTATCCTCAAGTTTGGAGTAAGAATGTTAGTGCCATTTGTACTCAAAGAAAAATAGAAGCATGCCAAATTTCAACAGATTAGACATAGCATCTCTTCCCCCTACAGCTGTTAGACCCTGTTGTTTGGAAATAGACATTAAGAATGGTTTAGCATTTAATAATTCCATTAATTAGCAAATTGCTGTAAAAACACAACCATGATATTTAATATAACAGGAGTTGATGATCCTAAATAGATTGGTATGAAAGTCAGACAAAACACTATGATATGAAAAACTCTCTGTGGGTTGTGGTAGTCTAAAACAGGATACCGCAAAACACAAGTTTGGAAGATTGCAGCTATATTGGATTCTATCACTTTTGCTATAGGTAAGTATGGCAGTTGTTCAGCACTAAAAAATGTTAAATTGGCGTGTGTGTTCCCCCTGTATGTTTTTATGACTGGTAATTTGAATATTGACATACAAGATAATAATTCTAATATTTTTTGCAATAATTTTACATTGACTAATTTGTTATCAATGATTAATGTAGGGATGGCTGTTGTTTTACTACGTCGACCTAATTTTGTTATGATTATGTAAATATTTTTGAACTTTGGTACTGTGAGGGATATTTGCAATTGCTTAAAGAAATTAATAGAGCATTAAAAGAGTAATCTAATTATTGTGAGAGTTCTGGAATTATTATCTTTAATTGCTATGGCTACCACTGCTGTTTTGGCTTTGCCACAATCAGTCCAGACAGCAACATATGTTAATGCTGTGTCAAAAAGACTTCTCTGGATTGAGGGATTCAAAAAGATATAGATATTAAGTTAGAATTAAAGTTGAATATCTTATATGATATGGTTTTATATTTGAGTTATAAAATTTAAGGGTAAAAAATACATTCCCATTTGGAGTGTCATACAGAATATAAATTGATTTGTGTTGCAACAAAACAATGTAATGACAGTCAATAGATGTGGAGCAATATTTGTTCTCATCTTGTAGGCACAATTCTAATGTTTGTTTGAATTAAATTGCATCAAGACATTTTTGGTATGAAGAATGTTGAACTAGTTAATTTTAATGTTGCTCATTCTACACAGTGATTTATAAGCAGCTTAAAACTTTCCTGTCCATGCTGCTCCTCTTTTAGCCCTCTTGCCATTCCTGGTCCACTCCTTGGATTCTGTGTAGTTGTGGCATTGTGTCTTTTGCCTATTCTACTGAAGTACATCTTAAACTCCTTTACAAAACTCTGTACAGAAATGAATAATATTAGGCTCCACAACTGTATCATTAAAAGACCTGACCTTCCTTGAATAGATCCTGATAGTCAAAGAACGGTAAGTTCCATGAAGAGTGGATCAACCTAAGACAGATCATGAATGATAAAATTCGTGTACCAATGAAGTTAAGACCTATACTTTGAATAAGACAACATAAGACAGACACAGTCTGTCTACTCATTTTTTTTATATATATATAAAAGGAGGAATATAAGGAACCATTTTTTGGAGTATTTAACAGAAACAGACCAGAGAACTTATGACCTTGGCTTACAAATTCTCACACAGCCTTGCAACTTGCCAAGATACTTGTTTTGTCTAAATTCTTAGATAAGGAAGTTTTTTTATTAATTCCAGGTGAAGATGGGAGCTTGATATACTTCTTTGGCATTGAGATGAAAGAAGTCTAAGCAGATAGATATCTAAAGTAACTGATAGCTTTTGTTTGTGTTCCAAGAATCTTCTAGTTCAAACAGATAAATACTGCATAGAAGATCTGAGAAAAATAAACTCAGGGTCACAGTATTTGCTGTTAGTCCTCCTGAATACTTTTTTTTCTTATCCCTTTACCTATATCTTTTCTATATTACTTAAATCTATTTTATTTTTAAATCCTCAATGCCTTATATTCAGGTAATGCCCAATTCTGCCAGCAGGCACCAGCAGGGCAAGAGCCTTGAGTTCATTGGCACAGGAGACAACTTCCTGAACAAAACGCCAACAGCTCAAGCTCTAAGAGCATCAATTAACAAATGGAACCTCAGGAAACAGAATAGCTTCTGTCAAGCAAAGGACACTTTCAAAAGAACAAAACAGCAGCCTAGAGACTGGGAAAAGATTTTAACCAACCTTATATCCCACAGAGGACTAATATCCAGAATATATCAAGAACTCACAAAATTAAACAACAACAATAAATATAATCCCATTAGAAATGGAGGTACAAAACTAAACAGAATTCTCAGCAGAGGAATCTCAATTGGCTGAAAAACACTGAAAGAAATGCTCAATATTCTTAGTTACCAGGCAAATGCAAATCAAAAGATCATGGCGATTCCATCATGCACCTGTCAGAATGCCTAGGATCACAAACTAAAGTGACAGTACAAGCTGAGTGAAGACGTGGAGAAAGATCACTCTACTTTTGCTGATGGAAGTGTAGTATAGTACATGTTTTAAACCAATGTGCTGCTTTATAAAAAAAATTGGAAATTGCTCTACTGGAAAAGTTTGAAGTGTGTCTTCTTCTCTGGATAGCTATTGGTCTCTTGATAGCTTGGTCTCTGAGGTTGGACTTGGAATACTTACTCCACCTGATCTGGTATCCACACATTTTTGTAAGGAGTGTCACATAGCCCTAAAAGAAAATTACAGGCCTGACCCTTTTCTTATAAAGAACTCTCACAAGTACAGGGAATTTCTGGAAGTAGTCCACCCTATGATGAGATCTTAGCCTCCAGCAAGTGACCTTTATTTGTCAACCCCCAAACATAGGATAATTAATGTTTTCTCCTTCAGATAGTATCCCCTTATTACTGTACCAACGTATGCAGATTAAGTATCATGGTGCACTTAGTTTTGGGGAATCAGACACATTTATGGTCAAAAGTCCTCCTCACTGTCCAAGGATTGTGTATAATGGCTGGTTGGCTAGCTAGGGGGTTGGTGCTCATGCCTTCTTGTTTGGCATTCCTCCACTATGAACTTCTTAGACTCCATTTATTCCATGGGGAACTGCCTGGTAGTCAGGCAGCAATGACAGAACTAACTTTACAGCTTCTGAGTCCTGTTTCATCATGCCTACTGGCTTAGTGCTGACCTCCCTGGGAGTAGGTTACAAACATCTGCCTGCTTCTTCTACTCTATTTCCTAGTTCCAGGCAATGGGCCTCACGCTAAAGCATTCTAGCCTCCTCTGAGTGAGAAATGTCTCCTTGGAACTATTGATCCCTAGGTTCTTCTGTTTTTATCCATAGACAAGCAGTGCCTGGACCAGCTCATGGGATATGGAGCTCAGGCCAGCCTACCAGATGCTGAAACAACATAGTCTACCTCAAGACCCAGTTGTAACACTCCTGGACATATACTCAAAATATTCTCCACCATACAACAAAGACATTCATCTGACAATATATATGCATAATTCAAATGGGTCAGAAATGATAAAAAAGATTACTTTATATACATCAAATGAAAACTGACCATGAGCCTATCAAAATACTAGTCATACAAGCTTCAAAACTAAGTATTCCTACTTCCTAAAAGCATACTATTCCATGAAAAGCTATGAATGTACCCCCAAACACTGGTATTTAGTGACTTAGTGAATAAATGTATTCAATGTACAGGTATTCTGGGAAGAAGAAATAATCAAACATGCAAAGTAACTGTTATCATACTTAGAATGGACCTAATAGA
This sequence comes from Acomys russatus, assembly GCF_903995435.1. Classification (NCBI taxonomy): domain Eukaryota; kingdom Metazoa; phylum Chordata; class Mammalia; order Rodentia; family Muridae; genus Acomys; species Acomys russatus. The sequence continues at coordinate 931,986 of NC_067137.1, read as the reverse complement.
TATCTACATACCCAAATACAAAACAATAAACATTACTGTCAACAATCCATAGAATGTCCTCCAAATTCCTAGTAATAAGACTGAGCACTAATAAAATGTGAAAGTTATATATGCCAAGATATAGCCAACATAATGGTAAATGAAGAAAACTTCATAACATTACACCAAATATCAGGGACATGACAAGATTGTCTACTATATGCACTCTATTTAATATAGTGATAGAAGACTTAGCTAGAACAGTAAGGCTAGATGATGACATAAAGTGTGTACAAAGATGAGAAGTAAATAAATCTCTATTTTTCTTGTGCCTATGATGTATTTCTATATATAAAAGGCCACAAAGATTCCAATTTGGATAATAAGAGGATGGTAGTATCAGGTTAGTATCATTACCAGTTTCAGTATACAGAAAAGAGGTAAATAGTTTAAGTAAATTGGTTAGATATAAAATTAGCACAGAAAAATCAGAAGCCTTCCTGTGGACCAATGATGAATTTCTGAAAAATAAATAAATGAAGTTATACCACTAATATGCTATAAATATAATAATCAATATAGTTGAATAGACAGAATTAAAAGTTTAAAGACAATGGAAGAAAGTGGTATCTTTTATGAATAATTTCACTATTGTAATTATGAATTAACAGTATCTGTTTCTAACTGTACTTATTGGGCATGCACAAGACTGCCGTTGTCTATAATCACCCACAAATGTAGGAAATGTTTCTGCTTCTCTATTTTTTTATCTTGAGTTCTTGGTTTATACATTGTGGGGAAGAGGGTGTCATTGTTACAAGTTGCAAGATCACTAATGACCCAACTGAGCTCAAAGATAATTTCATATTGCTTTAGGTAAATTCAGTGGGTCATAATACAAAGCAAAACTTATATGTCACAAAATGAAGAGAGTGGATTACGAAGGGTGAGAGGGGAATGAGGAACGAGGATATGCACATGGAATTGTGAAAGAACACATTCTACTAAATTTGGAATATTAAAACATAATTGAACAGTTCTTCCTATCTCCTTCCAAGAGGTCATCTCACTTATCTTTCACTGAATTGAATCCTCCAGTTCTTGTCAACTCAGTTGTTAGGTAACTAACTTCTAAAGAATCTTTGTAGATGAAGCTACTTTGCTGTGAGGTGAAATTCAAGGTAATATTTACTGATAAATATCCATATTTAGCATTGAAGTATTTTGGGGAAAATTAATAATAGCTCTCAGAAGTACAATATGTTCTGTTAATTTTAATGAAGTTTTCTATTTATTCCTTAGTTTCATTGGGTCAGGGGTAATCAAATAGTAACATTTTTATGATTTTGAAGTAAGAAAACATAAAGTTCGGCATAAACATCATAATAGCAACTTGAAATTTTAATTATGTAAATTCTATGATTTGGCTGTATAAAAAGAATAAAGGGAACTAATAAAAATAAAAGATGCTGCAAAAGTTTCTCAAGGGATAAAAGATCATTTAGTTAATTATAATTGTATTTATTGCTCGATGGGGAAATGAGAATCTACTCCACCTTAGCTTCAAGGACATTTTTCCTCCTTTATATATCACTTAGTGATTTCTATATACATCCTCCCACACACTTTTTAGTGTTCCTGGAAGTTTCTTTGTACCCTTTATTTCACAAGGTAAAAATAAAGGCATCCATAGTTTAATCACTAACTTTTCACAAACTTACAATTAAAAGAATAAAATCACTGGTTAGTCTTGAAAATCACTCACAGTCATCAAGCTGATGATCATCATGAATAATGGTCATTGTGTGATGCAGAGAGGTGACTGGTGAGAGCATAGAAGATTCAGAAAAATATGTTAGTTGAAGAACAGAGGGAAAGCCTGGCATGGTGGGGTGAGCCTTCCATACCAGCACACAGGGACTTGAGGAGGCAGAAGCAGGTTGACTGCTATGAATTTGAGACCAGCCTTGTCTACAAAGGTAATCCAGGACACTCAAGGCTGCACAGAGAAATGCTGTCTTGCAAAACAAAACAAAAAGAACATAGGAAGAAGATAAAATCTGAAGAATGAGTTAGGAACCAATAATTATAAAGACAATAACTTATATTAGGCAAAATAAAATTGTTTTTGTCATCTTCAAGTATATTAGTACAGTGTTCAGGAGTTCAGGAAAAATACCTTTTAGAAATAAAAAGGTATAAAATATTTAAGTATATAAGTATATTTTTAGTTTTTTTTTCTTTCTTGTGGGTCTTACAAAATCAAAGACAAAGTGATCTAAAGGAAGCAAATTTTAATTTAACTGCAAATCTTTTATGAAGAAATAGAAGCAATATTTCTTCACTTTATATCAATTATGTCTATTGAAATATGAAGCCTGATGAAGAGTTAGAGGTTTATACTGCCATGTCAAGTCATAGCTGAGCCACTAAGGAATAACACAATCTAGAGGCTCATCTAATTTCTCTGAGTACCTACTTTCTCCCTTCCATCCTTAAGTTAACACTAAGACATATTTCATTGCATTGTACTGAGGAGTGATGAAACGGCAGAGAAATATAAATCTAAAAGCAAAATGAAATTAAACTATTGCCAAAATTCACCTTAATCAATGTTTGTTAATGGGTACAATTTAGATTAGATTTCATTGGAGAATAAAGCACTAGAGCCATACTAGAAATCAAAATAATGACTAATGTGCTAGTAAACATACTGTTATATAGTTTGAAAGTGAATTTAAATTATTCCACCAGGGACTATTCTTCCAAGTAACTAATGATCTTCTTCAGTGTCTGCTTATATAAATAGACACAGTATAGAAAAAAAAAAACTGGTAACTGTGTTTGTCCTAGAAAGCTAAGCAGCTTTATGTCATTACAGACATAATGTCTGTTTTAATATTTTAACTTAGCTTTGTAGATTGTCATCTTAGTCTTAGGAAAATTGAAAATTATAATAATATCATTTTTTAGAGTAATTATAAGTATTATGTTAGAAAACTTAAATTAATATTTTTGAAAATGTAGAACATTTATCGTGAATTATATAAGTGGCTTTCAAGTAAGTGTACATGTGATAGTTACATGAACATGGACACAAAAGCAGGAAGAGAAAAAACAGAAGGGAGAAGAAATGAGAGAAGGGAGAGAATGAGAGAGAGTGAGAAAACTGTCAATCAAAAAGAAACCTAGAGCTAATGGGAGGGGAGTAAGGGGAAAATGGAAGAGAGGGAGGAATGGGAGAATACAAAAGGTGGGATAGCAATTGAGATGCAATGTGAGTAAATTAATTAAATATATTAAAAAAAGAAATCAAGGGAAGAGAGAAGAAGACATCTAAACATCAAAAATGATAGTTTCAGGGAAAAACATTATGGTAGCTATTAGCATGCTTTATCTTAATTTTTAAGAGAGTAAATATGGAAATTAAACAGTTGTACTCTCAGAATTAATGAGTTTAATGTTGGAGTATGGTCTGAAATATTTAGATGCTAATTACTGCTTGCTCTCTCTGTGCAGCAAGCTTGTTTGTACCCTTCCCTAAGAACTTATTTCTTTTTGACCAATAATCAATCATTACATTTTAGCAGGGCAAATTGGATACCCATGGCTAAGTTTCTAGAGTTTTAGCGGATAGGGACCAGAGGACAAGAGAGGAAGGAGGCCTGTACCATACATTAAGTGGAAGAGAACAACATGGTCAGTGTGGAGGAGATTTGGCCCAGAAGATAATAATTATCAAGTATTTGGGATTATTGATAGGAGGCAACTCAATAGAAATTATCACATGCAGATGGTATGTGGTTGTTATATGCATCCCATACCTGCTAAAATATGTCAAGTAGTTTAGTGGATTAATAACTGCCCTGTGCCAGGTTAATGAAGGCTATTTTAAAATATAACACGTGTCTGTGTTTCATTGATTGCTACAGAATATGGCATTTAAAGATGTTTTATTATTTTAAGTATTCTTTTACAAGAATACAAGTTAACACCTGAAAACACCCAGCATACCTCAAAGAAGATGATAAGCATCAAAGAACCTCCTTATGGAGATGGATTCCAATGTGACAAGGCACCCACTGGGTAAAATGTCCTCATTTCAGCCACAGACAGAATTCTGCCTTAAAATGGACAAGCCTGGACTCAGGCAGAGTAGATTGCTAAACCCTGCCAAGACAGGGTAACCAAGTCCTCAACAAACAAATTCTGTTTGTTGGATCCTTGTTGTATGAGATAATAAGATAATTTCAAGTTGATTTCCATTTAAATGGTTTCAGTGAGCTAAAAACTCCTCATAGCCACATTCACAAAAGCAATTTTGAAACCTAAACAAAATTTTGAGTTAAAAAATACTACAGAAATTCTCTCTTCCTCATTCCTTCATTCCTCTTACCTCCTTAAACATTTCTACTTTTAGTATTTATTGTCTTATATTTGATAATATTATCTTACATATCTTGTCTTATAATCCAAAACTTTTTAAAAGAGAATGTACAAGTGGCTACTTCAAAGAAAAAATATAATCACTGATCGAATTTGTCATTGTTTTCTATTTCAAGATACCTTTTAATAATAAAAATATAAAGTTAAAAGTTTATAAATCCTAAATTCTAACAAATAATATATGAAAATGGTGGAATGAGACATTATTCTGAACCTAACTTCCTTACGCATTTAAAAAAAGCACCATATTCTGCCACACATTTCAAGCAAATGTGAAAAAGGTAAGCAAAATAAAAAATTAAGGGGGATCCAAGATGGCGGCAAGCAATGTGGACCGTGTTTGGAGGCTCCAGTGAACAATTCAGGGAATTGCACAGATTTCTGAGCCAGGAAGACCAAGGTCCCCACACCACAGCAGCGGGAGTGCTCCTCGGTTCGGATGGACCAGGGTGTGGAGGACCTGAGTGCCCCTGCACATGGGAGGAGCGCGGAGATTCTCGGATTGGAGCAGCAGCGACAGAGGCAGCAGCAACAGCGGCGGCACCAGCGGCAGCAGTGGCAGTGGCTGAGGTTTGCAGCTCTGAGCCTTCCGGTGGAGGTGATTAGTGTGGTGGCCGGTGGGAGTTGCTGCAAGAGAGGGGACTCTGGACGGGATTTGTGTCGCGTGGTGCCTTGTGACCCAAACTAGACATGGCGGACAGTTCAGCCCCAGAGTCCCAGGTTCAGCTCAATGCGTAGTGCCAGGGAGACGCTGTCTCAGTGCAGCAAGCAATTCTGCCCTAGGCACTAGCTCAACTCAGCCACAGCTCCCCTGCTGTGACACAGGCTGGGCAGAGTGTGCAATTCCACCCTAGGCACCAGTTCAGCGCAGCCACAGTTCTCCAGCTGTGACGCGGGCTGGGCAGAGCACTTAGCTCCACCAGAGGCACTAGCTCACATCAACGAGCAGTTCTGCCCAAGACACTAGCACAGCTCAGCGGGCAGTTCTGAGGTGCTAACACAGGCTGAGGTCAACACGCAGATTCAGCCCAGAGGCCCTAGCTGGACTTGCTGGGCAGATTGGGTCCAGAGACTCTAGTTGAGCTGTGCGCACCGGCTTGGTGGCTCCAAGACTCTGCCTGGACTCTACACGCAGTTTAGGCCCAGAGTCCCAGGCTGAATTCAGCATGGAGTGTAGGTCCAGAGTCCCTGGCTGAGCTCGGTGCACAATTCTGCCCCAGAAACTCGGGTGGAGCTCGGCATGCAGTTTGGGGCCTGTGTCCCTAACTGTGCTTGGCAGACAGATTGGGCCCAGAGACTCTAGCAGAGCTTTTGGCACAGTCCTGGCTCTAAGACTCTGGTTGAACACAGTGTGCGGTTTGAATCCAGAATTCCTGGCTGAGCTTGGCGGACAGTTCAGGCCCTGAGTCAATAACTGACCACAGCAAACACATTGGGCTAAAATCCCCTAGCTGAGCTTGGTGCACAGTCCCACCCCCCCAAAATTCTGGCTGGACCCTGTGTGCATTTTGTGTCCAGAATCCCCAATTGAGCTTGGCAGACAGTTCAGGCCCTGAGAATCTAGCTGAGCTCGGCGAGTGGTTCGGGCCCAGTGTCTCTGGCTGTACTTGGCAGGGAACCCAGAAGGCTTTGGATATCTTGGCCTAACCCAACTCTCATTCAAAGACCCAGAACAATTGCAGGACCCACAGCACAGGGGAGCTGAGGATCACTGGCTGTGAGAGACCAAAATGACAGGGCTAACCTCCTGCCATCCACACCAGTGAAGTATCAGAGATTCCAGCCTACAGAAATTGTGAGAAAACAAGTGAATCTATCATGAGACTCCCTCCATCCAACTCTGGAAGCTACCCAACAAAAATAAAGACACCAAGATATCTAAAGGACAGCATAAAAGCATATGCAAAAAACCCCCAAAACAACATGGTTTCTCCAGTTTCCAGCTATCCCAGAGAAAACAACCCAGAGAACTCAAATACAGTGGAAAGACAAGAAAATTACATCAAATCCTTAGTAATGAGGACATTAATGGAGGAAACAAATAAAATTCAAATGCAGGAGGACGCAGCCGAACAGGTGAGAGACATAAAAGAAGCACATAGAGTGAAACTGGAAAAATTTCAGGAAAATGCAAACAACCAGATGAAAGAAATAAAAAAATCAGTTCAAAATCTGAAGACGAAAATGGATAAAATGATAAACACACAGACAGAAGAAAAACGAGAATGTGAGACTTCAGAGAAGAAGGCGAGCAACACAAAGGTGAGCTTTTCTAACAGATTGCAAGAAATGGAAGAATGATCTCAGGTCTAGAAGATACAATCACAGATCTTGAAGCAACAATCAAAGAAAAGGCGAAATCTGTAAAAATCCTGACACAAAACATCCAAGAAAATAAGGACACCATGAAAAGAAGACATCTGAGGATAATAGGCATTGAAGAAAGAGAAGATATCAGTCTCCAAGCCCAGAAACTATTCTCAATAAAATCATAGAAGAAAATTTCCCCAATCTAAAGAAAGAGATGCCTATAAACATACAAGAGGCCTACAGAACACCAAATAGAATTGACCAGGAAAGAAAAACTGGCCGTCACATAATAATCAAAACACAAAACATACAGAACAACAACAACAAAAAAATGTCAAAAGCTGCAAGGGAAAAGGGACAAATAACATTTAATGGCAAACCTATCAGAATTACAACCGACTTCCCAGCAGAGACCATAAAAGCCAGAAGGGCCTGGACAGAGATCCTGCAAACCCTTAGAGACCACAGATGCCAGGCCAGACTACTTTACTCAGCAAAACTATCAGTAACTATTGATGGAGAAAACAAAATATTCCATGAAAAAAAAAATTCAAACAGTACCTATCCACAAATCCAGTTTTACAGAAGGTACTAGAAGGAAAACTGGATCCCAAAGGGTCAAGCTACAACCAAAACTACTCAGGAAATAGATAACTGTACCATGGCAAAAACACAACTAAACAAATGCTCGACAGGAACCACTATCAAAATTAAGACTCTTAACAGTCACTGATCATTAATATCTCTCAACATCAATGGTCTCAATTCTCCAATAAAAAGACACAGGCTAACTGAATGGGTACATAAACAAGATCCAACATTCTTCTGCATTCATGAAACACATCTCACCCATAATGATAGGTGTTACCTAAGGGTAAAAGGTTTGAAAAAATATTCCAAGCAAATGGTCACAAGAAGCAAGCAGGTGTAGCCATTTTAGTATCGAACAAAATAGACTTTCAACCAAAATTAATCAAAAGGGATGAGGAAGGACACTTCATACTCATCAAAGGTAAAGTCAACCAAGATGACATCACAATTCTGAACATCTATGCTCCCAATACAAGGGCACCCACATTTGTAAAAGATCTCCTACAAAAGCTTAAACCACACATCGATCCCCACACAATAATAGTGGGAGACTTCAACACCCCACTCTCACTGAAGGATAAGTCATTGAAACAGAAACTAAGCCGAGAAATAACATCATTAACCAATGCCATGGGTCAAATGGATCTAACAGATATCTACAGAACCTTTCACCCAAACAAGAAAGAATACACCTTCTTCTCTGCACCCCATGGAACCTTCTCCAAAATTGATCACATCGTAGGTCACAAAGCAAGCCTCAATAGATACAAGAGGATTGAAATAATACCTTGTATCCTATCAGATCACCATGCTCTTAGGCTGCAATTCAACAACAACAGAAATAACAAAAAGCCTACACGTACGTGGAAACTAAACAACTCTCTGCTAAATGACACATGGGTCAGGGAAGAAATAAAGAAAGAAATCAAGGAGTTTCTGAAATTCAATGAAAATGAAGAAACAACATACCCAAATTTGTGGGATAAATTGAAAGCAGTGCTAAGAGGAAAATTCATAGCACTAAGTGGCTTTAAAAAGAAATTGGAAACATTGCAGATAAGCATCTTAACGACACAACTGGAAGCCCTATAAAAAAAAAAGAAGCAGAAACACCCATAAGGAGTAGATATGTGGAAATATTCAAACTCAGGGGTGAAATTAACAAATTAGAAACGAAGAAAACAGTCCAAAGAATCAACAAAACCAAGAACTGGTTCTTTGAGAAAATCAACAAGATAGACAGACCGTTAGACAAACTAACTAAAAGGCAGAGAGACAGTATTGAAATCAACAAAATCAGAAATGAAAAGAGAGACATAACAACAGACACTGAAGAAATACAAAGAATCATAAGATCCTACTTTGAAGGCATATATGCCACAAAATTTGAAAATATAAGGGAAATGGACGATTTTCTTGATCAATTTCATTTGCCAAAGTTGATAAAAGAGCAGATAAACAAGCTAAATAGTCCCATTTCCCCTAGAGAAATAGAAGCAATCACCGATAGTCTCCCAACCAAAAAAGCCCAGGGCCAGATGGTTTCAGTGCAGAATTCTACCAGACCTTCAAGGGTGAGCTAATACCGATACTCTTCAAGCTACTCCAAAAGATAGAAATGGATGGAACATTACCAAATTCATTATATGAGGCCATAGTCACATAGATACCTAAACCTAACAAGGACTCAACAAAGAAAGAGAATTTCAGACTAATTTCTCTTATGAACATCAATGCAAAAATACTAAATAAAGTACTTGAAAAATGAATACAAGAACACATCAAAGATATCATTCATCATGACCAAGTAGGCTTCATTCCAGGCATACAGGGATGGTTTAATATACGGAAATCCATCAATGTAATCCACCATATAAACAAACTGAAAATAAAAAAACCACATGATCATCTCTTTAGATGCAGAGAAAGCAAATGATAAAATCCAACACCCAATCATGTTTAAAGTTTTAGAGAGATCAGGGATACAAGGCACTTCCCTCAACATAATAAAGGCTATATACAGCAAGCCAACAGCCAAAATCAAAGTAAATGGTGAGATACTCAAGGAAATTCCTCTAAAATCGGGAACAAGGCAAGGCTGCCCACTCTCTCCATATCTCTTCAATATAGTACTTGAAGTTCTAGCCAGAGCAATAAGACAACAAAAGGAGATCAAGGGTATCCAAATGGGAAAGGAGGAAGTCAAATTATCCCTATTTGCAGATGATATGATAGTGTACATAGGTGACCCTCAAAATTCTACTAGAGAACTCCTACAGCTGATAAACACCTTCAGCAAATTAGCTGGATACAAAATTAACTCAAAAAAGTCTGTAGCCTTCCTATACACAAATGACAAGCTTTCAGAGTAAGAAATTAGGAAAGCCACACCCTTCATATTAGCCACAAGCAATATAAAATATCTAGGAGTCACTCTAACTAAGCAAGTGAAGGACTTGTTTGAAAAAAAAATTCAAAACTCTGAAGAAAGAGATTGAAGATGACCTGAGAAGATGGAATGATCTTCCTTGCTTATGGATCAGGAGAATTAACATAGTAAAAATGGCCATCCTTGTTGCGCCTGCCTCACCAGCATGGAAGACTCCACAACAGGATCCTTCTGAAGCATGCTTTATTGGGGATACATCATGATGCCTGGCTGCGCAGCTGACAGCTAAGAACGGAAGACCCAGAGCACAGAACTGGAGCCACTTATATAGAGCAAAGGGAGGCGTGTGTAGATTCGATTGGTTCCTGTCTCAAAGCTTCATTAGCATGGCTTTTGGCGGCTTCACACATGCGCATAAGAGTTGTTTACCACTGCTGAGTTCAAGAAGAACCCGGAAACTGGCGCCATCTTGCAATGGCGAATGTCAGCTCCTGACATCTCCCCCTTAAATATTTATTAAGATGCATGACAAGAGATGGGTGACAATCAAGCTTTGCTTTCTACAATGCAGCGATCAAGACACCGAAAGAGGAAATGGGTGTCGATCAAGCCTCGCCTTCTACAGCTCAGCGATCAAGACGCCCTTAGGAAAGTGGGGGAGTCACCTTGTCTTGTGCAATGAGGTAAGACTCAGAGACGTGCAAAGGCTGACATCCCAAGATGTTTCCATGCCTTCTCTGGTGCAATGGGACAAACCCTCAGAGTGCAAAGGCCATGAGAGCAGAGAGGAAATGCATCAACAACTTATCAGGGGGAGACGAGAGCAGGTGGTGTTGAGACAGCGATAAGCCAGAGAGACAATGCAATCGATCACATGATTACTCTTTCAAAGCGGCCAGCCATATGCTAGGGGATTGTCCTAATTCAATACTGCCAAAGCTTGCACAACCATAGCATCATCATGTTCTCTTTTTTTTTTTTTTTTTGTAATTTTGCAAAAACACCAGAAACAAATACAGGCAGAGATAAGCATTAGAATTCCCAATACAGCAATCCCTGCCCATTCCTTAAAAGTATCCTTAATCCAGTCAACAAAAGCTCCCATGGAAAGTGGTTCTAGTCTAGTTCCATTCAAATTAGCAATAGACATTAGCAGATCTTTAGACAATTTTTCACCTTCAATAGTCCTGTTGCCTTTTAGATAATTAGACAACAACATACTCTCATTTCTAAATGAAGAATTATATGCCAATGGGGTTATGCAAAGGCCCCACATCGAGGACACACATGACAATTGGATAACATTGAACAACTCATCCGCTTGGCTTTGTACCAAATCTACTCATTTATTAACCAAGAGAATTCCTGATGCCAAATGTCAATCAATCTCTCGTTGGACTGCTAGTGCTGTTGCAGATTTCTCGACCACCTCATTGATGACCGCGGCAGTTTGGACCTGTTGAGTCATTGCTATAGCCGTTGTAGTCACAGCAGCTGCTGAGATGACTATCGCGGATATAATGGCTGCAGTTACTCCAAAGTCTCTTTTTTGTCTCATAAGATTTAGAATAGGAAACGTCTGTTCATTCGCTTCTACTGGAACGGGGACAAAGGTTGGCAGTTTTACCACAATGGCAATTTTACCACAATGGCAGTTTTACCACAATGGCAGTGTCGTTCTTCTCATCTTTTCCATTCCAACATTCTGCTAGATAGCAAGTCCTTTCAGTAGAATTGCAATTCACAAAGTTATTTTTTGGTTCCTTCAGCATTAGGTTTGAAACAGGGTATTTCCTGATCACAAGAGGTTGATAAAAATGTGGGTAGAACTGATGATTCGCTATGCACTTGCATCGGCACCGGCCACGTCTTTGTCACTGCCCATAGTTGGATCATCTCTCCTGGGTTGGTTATCAGCGTCAGCAGTGTCGCTCCCATCAGTGTAAGTTTCTTCCATAGTAGCATCATGCTCAAGTGCCTTCACAATTCTTGTTAATCTTGTTGGTACCCAGATAGGATTCTCTTGATGCTACGGAAAAACACAGATAGCTCCCATGGATCTTATTATTACTGGATCCGGGCCTTTCCATTGATTAGAGAGAACATCTTTCCATTTTACTTGTTCTCTGATAGGTGGTGGAGACATAACATGTCTGTCTGCCGCAGAATGTCCTGCTGTATCCAAATTTAAAAAATTTAAGGTAAATAAGGTAAGGGAGATAGTGCCTTTAGGTCCCATAGAGTGGCCTATTCCCTCTTTTTGTTTTTGTAAATACATTTTCAGGGTGCCATTGGCACGTTCCACAATCCCCTGTGCTTGGGGATTGTAAGGTAGACCCGTGCGGTGTTCTACAACAAGTCGCTTGCAAAATTGTTGAAAAGTTTTTGAACTGTATATGGGACCATCATCAGTTTTTAGGATTTGGGGTTTACCCCAAGCTGCCCAAGCCTCCAGGCAATGGGTAATCACATGTGTTGTCTTTTCCCCTGCCAGTGGTGAAGCATGTATAACACCAGAGCAGGTATCTATAAAAACATGAACATATTTTAATTTTCCAAATGTAGAAATATGTGTCACATCCATTTGCCAAATATGTAATGGTCTTAAGCCCCGCGGATTAACTCCGATGGTTGGCATGGATCGGAATTCAGCACAATTGTTGCATTGAAGAACAATATCTCGCGCTTCCACGTGGGATATATTAAATTTTAATCTCAAAGTCTGAGCTGGTACATGATATAGATCATGAAACTGTTTTGCAGCATCAGAATTTATACTTACCCATAACATCTTTCGTATGGCTTCATCAGCAATGGCGTTGCCCTTAGTCATAGGTCCGGGCAATAATGTATGTGCTCTGATATGTTGTATAAAAAAATGGGTTATGTCGTTGTTGAATCTTAGTCCTTATTTCTGAAAAAAGGTGGGCTACCGAACTCTTGGCATTGATTGGTCCTGCAACTTCAAGTGATTTAACAGCATTGACCACATAATGTGAGTCTGAAATAATGTTTATGGGGTCTGAAAATTTATCGAGCACATAGGCCACCACTGCACATTCTACTAATTGTGGAGAATGTAATTGAAATTGAATTTGACAAGGTTTATTATCTATAACATAGTTACCAATACCTGTTTTGGATCCAGCTGTGTAAATATCAATACCATTGGTTAAAGGTTCTGTCTTAGTAATCCTTGGAAAAGTAAAGGCATTAGTTAAGGCGAATTGAAGTAATGGATGTTTAGGATAATGATTGTCAATAATACCAGGGAAAATACATCTAAGAATAGCCCAAGAATCGATGTTGGCACATAACACCTGAATTTGATGAGCAGTATATGGGCTAATAATAGTCTCAGGATAATGACCAAATTGGGTGATGGCCAATTGTAGTCCTTTATGGGCCAAGTCAGCAACACTAGTGGGATAACGTCCTATAATTTTTCCTGATGAGACATGAGGATGTACCCATAACAAGGGTCCTTGCTGCCATAACACTGCTACAGGTAGAGTAGGAGATGGCAAAATACATAATGAAAATGGTTGTTGTTCATTAATCCTAGTTAGTTGTGAGTCTTTAATTACTTGTTCTATTTTTTCTAATACCTTTTCTGCCTCAGTGGTCAAGTGTCTAGGGGACGAAATATGAGAATCACCTTCTAATAATTGAAATAAAGGTTTTAATTCTGATGTAGATAATTTTAAAAATGGCCTAATCCAATTAATATAACCCAACAATTTTTGGAAATCATTAAGAGTCTTTAACGAATCTCGCCTAATAGTAATCTTTTGAGGCATAACCTTATCTGAATAAATTCTTGTTCCTAGGAAGTTTCCTATTGTTCCTTCCTGTACTTTCTCAGAGGCAATTTTCAGTCCCCTTTTTTGTAGTTTTTGACTTAGGTATACAAAAGCCTCTTGCAGCATTTCTTGGTTATTACTACAAAGTAGAATATCATCCATGTAATGGCATATACGCAATTTTGGATATTTTTTGCGAACTGGATCGATGGCTTTTGCTACATAGAATTGGCACATAGTGGGACTATTTGCCATGCCTTGTGGCAATACCTTCCATTGAAATCTTTTATCTGGTTCTTCATGATTAGTAGAGGGTATAGTAAAAGCAAACCTGCATCTATCATTGGTATGTAGAGAAATTGAGAAGAAACAATCCTTAATGTCAATAATAACCAAGTCCCAATTTTTTGGTACAGCTGATAAAAGTGGCAGGCCCTTTTGAATGGGTCCCATGATTTGCATTTGATTATTAATTGCTCTTAAATCATGCAATAACCTCCACTTTCCTGATTTCTTTTTAATTACAAAAATAGGCGTGTTCCAAGGTGATTGGGAAACTTCTAGATGTCCCATCAAGTTTTGTTCCTCTACTAGTAGCTTAGCTGCTTCTAATTTTACAGAGGAGAGAGGCCATTGAGGAACCCACACTGGATCCTCCGTTAACCATGGTATAGGAATAGTTTCTTCAATGGCCCCTAGGAAAAACCCAAACCCATCCTATCTTCTTTAGGTTGTACGTCAACAGGGTTTAGTCGTCCTTGTAAGTTCTTTCCCAATCCTTTTCCAGGAATACAGCCCATATTCTTCACAATTTTCTGACTTTGAGTAGAATAATCATTGGTTAACTTAAAATTCATTTGTTTTAATAGGTCCCTTCCCCATAAATTTACTGGAAGAGGAAGGACATAGGGTTTGAAAGTTCCCTCCCTTCCTTCTTCGTCGTACCATGATAAACTGGAGGCACTTTTTGATGGAGAGGACTCATAACCTAATCCCTGAAGGGTCTGGGAGGCCTGCATTAAAGGCCAATTTTTCAGCCACCAATGAGTGGAGATGATACTTGTATCAGCTCCAGTGTCTAATATCCCAGTAAATTTTTTATTGTTCACGTATAACGTTAAGGTGGGCCGGTCATCCATTTCTAGGGAGACATATGTATGACCTCCTCCCGAGGAGCCAAATCCTTTATCTTTTCTTTGAACATCATGAGCAGTAAACAGTTTGTGCAAGCTGGGAAGAACTAGCAATTGGGCAATGTGATCTCCCGGAGAGATAGATGTAATTCCTCGTGGGGAAGAACATAATATTTTAACCTGTCCCTCATAGTCTGAGTCATTGACTCCAGGATGAATGATTAATCCTTTAAGTGTAGATGAGCATCTTCCTAGCACCAACCCTACCATATCTTTAGGTAAAGGTCCAAAGAAATCAGAGGGTATAGGCTGGCATCCCATCTGTGGTGTTAGTACTGCTGTGGTGGTGGAACTGAGGTCCAGTCCTGCCGAACCTGGAGTGGCTCTTCTGGGCCCGGGGGTCTGAATGACACCTTTGGCAGGTTCGGCTGGATGGCCCCATACATTTGAGGGCCCTGGGGACGTGGGCCCCACTGCCCGTTTTTTGGCAGTCGTTCAGGTCTGGTTTCAATTGGTCTGCCTTCTATGTCCTTTATAGACCTACATTCATTTGCCCAATGCTTACCCTTCTTACATTTGGGACAAATTCCTGGTATCTTTTTATTTTCCGGTGGTTTCTTTTGTTGTCACACTGTCTTTTTAGGTGTCCTTTCTTTCCACAATTAAAACATGTCATGTTATTGGACCTCTGAGCCGCAAGAACGGCGGCTGCAATTCAGGAGTTAGACAGAGGGCCTCCGAGTTCCCTACAGGCTTTCATCCATGCATTTAATCCTTTTCCTTTCCAGGGTGTGATAGCATTTCTACACTCCTTAGTACATTGTTCAAATATCAATTGTTCCACTAAAGGCATAGCTGCATCAGGATCACCAAAGATCTTTTCTGCTGTTTCTACCATCCTAGCTACAAAATCAGAGAAAGGCTCGTTAGCACCCTGAACGATCTTTGTTAAATTTCCAGCCACCTCTCCCTTGTTAGGGAGACGTTTCCAAGCTCTAATGGCATTATTATTTATTTGTGTGTATACTTCCACAGGTAAGGCCGTCTGATTTGCTGTCTATTGCCCCTGTCCTGTAAGCATGTCAAAAGTCCAGTGTGGCTGGCCTGCGGCAACATTGGCCTTAGCTTGATTCTGACAAAGATCATAGAAAATTGATTTCCAGTCCAAATATTGGCCCATAGTAAGGCAAGCCCTTACAGTAGAATGCCAATCATCGGGCGTCATGGCTGTGGCTGCCAGTCTCTCAATCTGTATCTGAGTATAGGATGCATTAGCACTGTATGCTCTGGCTGATTCAGCAAGTTCCTTTAACTGTTTATGTTCCAATGGTCTGTGGAACCTTGCTTGATTCTCATCTTCAAAAACTGGGAATGTCTGCAATATTTTTCTCCTATCCTTGGATTTTATAAAAGATGTTTTTGCCCCTGTGGTTGTTTTAGGCCTTGCCTCAGATTCTGGAGGGGCCAATGGAGCATATGGAGGCGGTCTATACCTTTCTACCTCATACTTAGCTGCTTCCTCCTCCAGCTCCTCCTCGTCTGAAGTACCCAGCATCCCTGTCCCTGACATATCGGTTCTTTCTGACTCAGAAGAACTGGACTCAGATTCTGTCACCTGAAGATCTGTGAATTCTGTTAATAAAGGATACAGACTCTTTTCTTTCCTCTTTCCTTTTTCTGGAATCACCTGATCTTTTTCTTCCTTTTCTAATTTTTCCTTTTTTATCTTTTTATGTCTAGACTTTTCTCCCTTTCTATCTGATTCTGACATGCTCTCTTGATACTCTATTAATAGTTTCTGTCCTTCCTTTATTCTTTCTCCACATTTTTTGTCTTCTAAACATGCCTTTATCAGTTTCCATATAGGATAGGCACCTGGGCCCAAGGTACCTTTTTCCTTTTCTCGTGCTAAGTCTCATCCCAGTTTATCCCAACATGGTGTAGTCAATGATCCCGAAACTATAAACCAAGGAGCCGCTCGATCAGCTTCTTTTATAAACCCCTTTAAGGTCTGTTCTGGAATCGTTAACTTCCTCTCTTTGAGGAGCTCCTTCAAAGCTTGCACCAATGTCTTTGATGAGGAGTTGCCCATGTTTCTCTTTTATCTACAAGAGCGGGCGGCCAGCACGGTTAACTACCCGTGACTTACAGCAATTCTATGGCTCCCCACAGACACACTCGTGCCCTGGACAATGACAATTCAGACAAAGGCAAATTATAAGAACAACGATGACCAGACAAATGAAAATGAAAGTGTAAAGGAGAGGATGCACACCTGCAACGAGCATACCTTTCAGTAGAAAGTCAGATCCGATCCTTCCCACGTGTCAGTTCTGAATCCTCCTCAAAGAGGGGTCTCTGCTGGTGCCTTGTTGGTGTTAATTCAGTTCCCGGGTTTCGGCACCACTTGTCGCGCCCGCCTCACCAGCAAGGAAGACGCCACAACAGGATCCTTCTAAAGCACGCTTTATTGGGGATACATCATGATGCCTGGCTGCGCAGCTGACAGCTAAGAACGGAAGACACAGAGCACAGAACTGGCGCCGCTTATACAGAGCAAAGGGAGGCGTGTGTAGATTCGATTGGTTCCTGTCTCAAAGCTTCATTAGCATGGCTTTTGGCGGGCTTCACACATGCGCATAATAGTTGTTTACGACTGCTGAGTTCAAGAAGAACCCGGAAACTGGCGCCATCTTGCAATGGCGAATGTTGGCTCCTGACACATCCTACCAAAAGCAATCTACAGATTGAATGTAATCCCTATCAAAATACCTAAACAATTTTTTAAAGACATTGAAAGTTTAATTCTGAACTTCATATGGAAAAACAAAAAACCCAGAATAGCTAAAACAATCTTGTACAATAAAAGGTGCTCCAGAGGAATCTCCATACCTGATCTCAAACTGTACTATAAAGCAATAGTAATTAAAACAGCATTTTACTGGCACAGCAACAGGCTGGTTGATCAGTGGAATCGACTCAAAAACCCACACACATATGGTCACTTGATTTTTGACAAAGAAGCCAAATCCATTCAATGGAAAAAGGATAACATCTTCAAAAAATGGTGCTGGTCTAACTGGAGGTCTATGTGTAAAAAAAATGCAACTGGACCCACATTTGTCACCTTGCACCAAACTCAAATCCAAGTGGATTAAAGACCTCAACATAAAACCAGAGACAATAAGTCACTTAGAAGAAAAAGTGGGGAAGAGCCTGGAAAATATTGGCACAGGAGATAACTTCCTGAACAGATCACTAACAGCCCAGGCTTTATTGTCAACAATTAATAAATGGGACCTCATGATGCTGAGAAGCTTTTGTAAGGCTGGAGACACTGTCAAAAGAACAAAGCGACAGCCTACAGACTGGGAAAAGATCTTCACCAACCCCACATCTGACAAAGGTCTAATATCCAAAATATATAAAGAGCTCAAGAAGTTAACACCACCAAACCAAATAACCCAATTGAGAAATGGGGCTTGGAACTAAACAGAGAATTCTCAACAGAGGAATATCAAATGGCTGAGAAACACTTAAAGAAATGCTCAACCTCCCTAGTCATCAGGGAAATGCAAATCAAAACAACTCTGAGATTCCATCTTACACCCATCAGAATGGCTAAGATCAAAAATTCAAGTGACACCACATGCTGGCGAGGATGTGGGGAGAGAGGAACACTCCTTCATTGCTGGTAGGAATGCAAACTAGTACAGTCACTTTGGAAATCTATCTGGTGTTATCTCAAAAAAATGGGAATATGCCTTCCTCAAGATCCAGCTATTCCACTCCTTGGAATATACCCAGAAGATGCTCTAGCACACAACAAGAAAATTTGCTCAACCGTGTTCATAGCAGCCTTATTCATAATAGCCAGATCATGGAAACAGCCTAAGTGTCCCTCAGTAGAAGAATGGATAAAGAAACAGTGGTACATATACACTATGGAATACTACTCAGCTATTAAAAAGAAGGAATTCCCAAAATTTGTGGATAAACGGATTGAGCTAGAAATGATCATAATGAGTGAGTTAACCCAGAAGCAGAAAGACTTAAATGGTATATACTCACTTATATCTGCATACTAGTCAAGGGGCATGTCCCACGAAAGCCTTTACTTACCAGGAAACTGGGACAGAGAGGAGGACATCCTATTGGGACTCTAGATGAGAGAAGCATGGGAGAATGGCAAAGTAGAAGGATCCAGAGGGTCCTAGAAACCTATAAGTAGAATATTATGATAAGCAGATCTGGACCCAGGGGTCCTGCTCAAACTAAGGACAATACAGGTGGTAAACTTTAAACCCCTACCCAGATCTAGCCAATGGTCAGAACATTCTCCACACTTGAGTTGAGAGTGGGATATGACTTTCTCACGTACTCTGGTGCCTCACATTGGACCATGTCCCCTGGAGGGGGTGACCTGGTGGCACTCAGAGGAAGGACAGCAGGTTACCGAGAAGAAACTTGATACCCTATGAGCATATACAGGGGGAGGTAATCCCTCTCAGGAACAGTCATAGGGGAGGGGAATAAGGGGAAAAGGGGAAGGAGGGAAGAATGGGAAGACACAAGGGATGGGATAACCATTGAGATGTAACAAGAATAAGTTAATAATATAAAATTAAAAAAAAAAAAAAAAACCAGCCACATCCTGTATGTACTAGTTGGGGGCCATGAGTGTGTGTCAGTTTTGCAACTCTGTTGAAGCTTGATATGATATCAAGTTAGAAATTTGGAATGTATTATTCTGTCCTTCAGTACCTTGACAGTAGTCTATTGAACCTGATTCCTGTCCTTGAGTGATCTAAGCATTTCAAAGGCATAGAAACGCTATTAATTCATATGATCACTTCTCTGTGTTATCATGCTGTCATTAAGCCAGCATAAGGGAAATAAATGTTTCATGTGATTCTCATAATTGGGGCTTAATTTTGTTCTTCTGTCCAGGTCCTTTTAAATAAAAGGTTAATATTTGAAATCATATGTAGCAGCAAAGAAATTCATGCTTATAGCTATGAGGCAAAAGTTGAATCACAAATAAATTCCTCATTATTTTGTTTATATGTTATTACAATAGAGGAGAAGAAAATGCATTTGAAGATAGTACCACTTTGTTTCTGTAATCTTACATTGTTTTCTGTATTTTATAATCCTCAAGGATTTTTTATTTACATTACTTACAAAGTCCACAAAATTATCTTCCAAGTAATCCCTCCACAAGACCTATAGAGAAGATGTGCATGACATGATTTATAAATTTATATTACTTGTTGAAGTCCTATGAGGTGTTATCAAGCGATAGATTATAGAAGATATATGGTAAATAGATGATAGATGATAGATAGATAGATAGATAGATAGATAGATAGATAGATAGATAATAGAGATACATGACAGATAGATGCAAATATGTCAATTGTATGGTTTTCAGTCTTCTAGAATCTGGCGATTAAGATTTCTGTTTTGATTTTCAGCATCTTACTTTCTTCTGAACAATGAGTTCTCACAAACAGTTGTCCTATAAGTCTTTGTCTCTGGCAAGTTCCTCCTTCGTAAGAAATTCATACGCAATTTCTGGTAATAATTATATAATGATTTTTATAAATGACACTTATTGATTTATACCATGAATAACTCCACACAGATGAGACATGTTGGATTCTCTAGGTTCCAAGTGTGGAGCTCAGTATCTAGATTGGGTTTCATCCATTGACATCCAATCTATTCCAAATAATGCAAATACATTTTTCCTCTGTCTTTTGCTTTGTAACTTCAATCTTGCAGAAATTGTGCACATATGTGTGGATGCAAATAAATTTTGAATGTGATTTGTGGAGAGACCTCACATAGAAGAATTTGCCCTCATAGAAAGACAATTAATTTTTATTTCATATCATGTTTCATATTCTACTCATGACTCCTATTTAAAAAGTAGGTTTGTAGAAGAGATAGAGCTTTTATTGTTGTTTTGCTTCTGGGTTGTTTTTCCTTATAAAAACAGCAAATTGGTTCTTCATTTCCATTATGGTTGTGTACTATCTATTATAAACATGATAAAATTTCATTCTTCATTAACATTTGTGCACATTATCCTAATACTGGTAAAAGGCAATTTTATCTTCTCTTTTGTATTATGAATGCATTATAATTTCACTGATTTGACCAACAGGGATTTGGTAAAAGACCAGAATGAAAAAAGGCTTCACTAAGAATCCCATTTAGAAAATCTCTCTAAATCCTTAATAAGATTTTTGAAGTTGTTCGAAATGACTTGAGGGTCCTATAAACATTTTTGGGGTTTACAGCTGAGTATCTTGGATAAAAACTGATTGGGGAATGCCTGGGGGGGATAATAAGTGACTGTTAAATTCTCTTTTGTATGATACCTGGTATTGTAAAGGAACCCTGTGGGTAGTTAGGAATTGTAATGAACATATAAGAAGTCATATAGTAGGAAAGATTTGTAACATTAACATGTCCACGTTCTATATCACAGAGCCTTCTGAACTGTTCAAGAAAGTGCTTCTTGCTTGAGAGACTAGTGGAAACTTGTTCAAGCCCATTCTTTTGACTCGTTTGTTAAATCATAAAACAAGTTCCAATCAGTTTCTGATATGACTAATTAGTTAAAGTGCACTTCTTTATTATGAAATTACACATGATTCCAAGTACTCTCATGTTTTCTCTATCCTTGCTACTCAAGATGTGGTCTGCGATCTAATAGCCTTACCAGTGTAACTAGAAATTGATTTACTAGGAATACTTTTTGATGTCTTACCTAACATTGTGATGATCAAAATCTTCATTTTAGCAGAATACCCAAGAATACAAATGCACACTTTTGGTGGGAGGACATGAATGGAAGCCATCACCAAAAATTGTTTCGTGGAATTTGTTACATTAGTTTGGCAAAAGATCATGAGGCTCTATGTAACAAGTTTAATGATAAAATCATTCATTCTTAAAAAAAAAAAATCATCTATTCTTTATATAATACTCACATGATGTTTGCTGCCCAAGTCAGAAACATCTTTGATGAACAAATTACAATTATTTTAGTAGTCTTTCTCAGAAGAAAAGTATAATAATTTCTTATTAGTTTATTTGGATTGCATTCATTCTGTGACTTATTTATGTACACAGGTTATTTATTTAACACTTATTTTAAATGTCTGAATATGTTAATATACTATATCTACAGTAGTATCTGGGAAACAGAAAGACTACTATAATATCATAGTTTATAATTACTAAATATTACAGATCATTAATATATTGAAAAACTTTTATTAGTTTATTTATTATGTAATTTTATTTAATTTAGATATGATATATTATACTGAATATTTCTTTTTAAGTTATATATAATATGCTGGAAGTTCAAATATTTTCTTAAAATATATTTTTAACTTCATTTATTGTTTTATTAATTTGATAAATACACATAATCAAAACACTTTTATTAATTATCTAATTCCTATTAGGCAATATTCTATATGCTTAGGAGATATTCGTGAATAAGATAGCCTGAATCTCTCCAGGTTATGGAGTTTCTAGTTTAGAAAATAAAAACAGAGAACTAAGTAAAATCAGCATGAATATAATGTTACAATATTTGATCTGGGAAAATAAAGTAATAAGTATAGTAAGGATGGAGGAAGTAGATGCTATCTCTAATGAGCTTTATGCACACTAAACTTAGGAGTAGAGTTGAACTTTCAAGGTTCAGGATTTAAAGGTGATCAATACACAATTATATGAAAGACACTGAGGAAATAATCTAGTATGTCCTAGTGAAGGTAATGAAGGAAGACCCAAAAGCACTGGGCGAATATGACACCAAGGTAATACCAAGACAACAGGGAATTCCAGGACCATTTTTACTATCAACAGGGACGATAAGACAAAGAATGAGTTTGTGTATGTTAGACATGCAGATAGTTTGGATTCCACGCTGTATCAGACTTCTAAAAGCATTCTTTATGTCTCTCACTGTTAAAAAAAATCACTCAGATGTAAGTATGTCAAAAAACAAATGTCCAAGTCTAGTTAACTTATGACTATGTCCTAGCTTTAGTAACATCAATGATAATTTTATACGACAGTACAATAAATTTTACACTACTGTAAAACTCCATCATCTCAGACTTAACTTTAATTCCCACCAGTAAAGAGTGTGTCCTTTCTGTTGTTATAGTCTTTGAATTAAAATAATCCTACTAATTTGATGCAAGTTTTTGAAAGCTTGTTAGTTAGAAAAGTTTATGATGAACTACTACCTCTCTAAGAAATATTTGTGGGATATGCAACAAAATTCATTTTGCCAGATAGGGCTCCAAGTCAAAAGAGTAGTGATGAACTAAAGCAGAAATTTTTTGTCAAGAGGAATGTTGGAATTATCATATATGTGTCACGCACCTTATGTATCCAAACCTTCATACTGCTATAAATAAGACCTAGCTTTATTATGGCTGTTTAGGGTGTTTAGTTTCAAGGCAGTCACGTCTAGTGAGATGTTCAGTGAAACTGGCAGGAAAACTAACAGGATGTCACATAGGAGGCAATTCAGAAATGCCTCCTCATTTCTAAAGAGAATGTGTATACCTGGGAACACTGGCTTCCTGTATGAAGTACAAGCTTATTTTTCCTGTTATATCTAAGCATGTATCAAACATTTAAAAGAATCTCAAGCAAAAAAAGGGCCCACTAATTTGTAAAACTGAATATATACTAGCTGAAAAATCTTTGCTTTTCATAATCTCCTGGTAAATTTTTTGTCTTCTCACCATTTATCATTTCTTTGTGATTGTTCTTCTCAGTATGATCCTCTATAATAGTTCTGGCCCTTCAGGGGTGATGGATTCCTGTGTTGAGAGCACACAGTTATCTCCACACATGTAAAAGAGTGGGAGCGCTCTCAGTACAAGATATTGCTAAAAAGAAATTGATGAGCTGGCTTTTCTGCTCCCTGCACTATTGAAATCATTTTTTGTCAAGAACATTGTGTTTTCTAATGTCCAAAACTTTTACTAATATTTTGTGACTGCTTTACTAATGATAGGTTAAATTTCAACATGTTAATCTACTTAAGTAGTCCAAATAATATACTTTATATCAACATTATCATATTCATTTATAGATTATCTTTTATTTCACTGAAAAAATCCTTAATCAATGTACAAATAAAATAATTAAAATCTATATGATTTTTATTTATTAAATATATAATTTGTAGACAAAACAAATAGTATTTAACACATGTTAACATTTATATATTTATTTATTATTCTGCATTCATGTTCGTGTATGTGTGTGTGTATGTGTGCCTGCATATGTGCAGATGTGTGAATACATATGAATTTGTGTGTTCCGTAATAGCTTGTGGAAGTAAGAGGACTATTTATGGTAGTCAGTACTCTCCTTCCACCATGTGTGTTCCAGTTATCAAATTCCTGTCATTAGGCTTGGCAGCAAAGACTTTTGCTCAGTGAGAAATAAAATATTATATGAAAATAGTTATATCTTTTACTGTTATGGATTATTCAAAGCAAGATTAAAATTATATGTCTATTTGTCATCCATATATTCTCTATATGTCTATTTGAAAAAAAGCTCTTATAAATGTTTACTATCAATTATTTTACACATTATAATCAATTCTATATTGAGTCAACATATTTTATTGGGATTATGCCACTTGCCCACAAACTTATTGGATCAAATCATGCAAAATTTGTTTGAAATACTATAAATGTTACTAAATTGGGATTTCCTGATCCAAATATCCTTGTACTTTCTCTATATGAATCTTTTGGGACAAAGTTGAATGGAGATCATGACTTAGGTAAGAATACAGTTTTTTTTCTTTCTGTTTTGTTTGTTTGTTTTTTGAGACAGGATTTCTCTGTGTAGCCTTGGCTGTCCTGGACTAACTTTGTGGAGCAGGCTCACCTCAAACTCACAGTGATCAACCAGCTTATGCCTCCTGAGTGCTGGGATTAAAGATGTGAGCCACCACTGGCCAGAAAAAGCTTTATTTTCTACCTGACAGACTTTCCAAGCAAATTCATTATATATTACCATTCCTACAATCTTTCTACAGAACATTTCTCTCTAGGAATGTCTAAAAGCACAGCAAATAACAGCGAAGACATGAGAAGTGATGAAAAAGCCAAGCCTCTGTTTTTTGGGCTCCTATTCATCTCCTCTCAGAGTCTAAAACAGGATGATTATCAATTGGGAACTGTCAAGCCCTCATAGTGGGCAATTCCATTTATAGTGGCCAAGCATCATGTGTCCTCTAATAATTCTGTTTCCAGGGGACAACCAACACGTTCCCATACACCAGGCAGTATTACATCCCACATTTGGGATAAAAACAAAAAAATATTTACATCCACTACAGACTTAAAATATACTGTTCAGAAGTGACACTGAAGTCATCACTCTGTGAGTACAGAGATATTAATTACCCAGGAAAGTGTAAGCAGCATCACTAACATACCAGGCCAAGGTTGTTTTACATGGTAGGTTAGAAATAAAAACCAGACACAGAATGGAGGATGCTGTGCTGGAGCCACAGTAAGACTGAGGCTGTGATAAATTTATTGAGAACAATCAGATTTTTTATACTTTTATCTGAAACAGAATACAATCATCATTGCTATCACCAATTCATTTGCACGTGCAAGTATACAATGATACTTGCAAGCTAAATAGAGTACAGAAGATTAATATCTAAGACTAATTGTCCTGTCAAAATTGTATATATTTCATTGACATCTGAGTAACACAGAGAAACACAAAGTGGAATGAAAACTACAGTGTCTAAAGGAAAACCTCCTCCATTTCTCAGAAACTGAAAGGCACATGGTGCCCAAGGATCAATGGCCTCTAACCTAAAAAAACAAAATGATTCATACCTATCAAAGAAGCTCGTGTTGGGGTACTGTGTTGGCATATACTCCCTGTATTCATCATCTTAATGAAGAAATTACATGAACAATCTACTGTGTTGTAATGAAAAATTAGTAATTTCCATACCAAGAATCTTATATGGTTCCTTGTTTTCGAGCAAGTTATTGAAAATTTTACAGAGATCTTAAATTTTGATGGTCTGCTTAAAGAAAAGTTAAAAAAAAATCCATCACCCTTTATAAAGGTCCTATTACATTACCTAATTAAATCAATTGAAAATTTATTGGTTTGGGCTCACAAACTATGCAAAACTTCTATGAACAGCAGAAAAATTTATGTTCTTTTTTTTGTGTGTGTGTTGTAAAGTTTTATAAACAAATATAAAGGAGTCTAAATTATTTGTGTGATAGCTGGGCTAAGAGAGAAACAAACATAGTTATATAAAAATTACCACAATAGTACAATTTGCTGAAAACATTCCTGGTGATTATTATTATTTTTTTTTTTACTTTTTAATCAGGAAAATTTATGAGTAACTGTGTGTGTGTGTGTGTGTGTTTCTTTTCTTTTTCTTTTTTTTTTAAGAAATGCGCTAAAGCTTTAAAATCATCATTTGACAACATTTCAGTGTTATAAGAAGATATATTTTAGAAACTGAGACAAATATAGGTGAGAGATCCATAACATCAACAAAAGCACTTTCACAAGTGAAAAAATACAATCAAAGCCCAAAACACAAACAAACAAAACAAAAAATCCTTCAAATACTAGAAGTCAATTTGTCCATCAAAATTTTTGACATACTAATGACCATTCACAACACTAGTCGGATGATGAAAGAACTAAGTAAAACTAAGTAAATAGCAATACATTAAGAATCAGATTTATGTACAAG
Organism: Acomys russatus; assembly: GCF_903995435.1. Lineage (NCBI taxonomy): Eukaryota > Metazoa > Chordata > Mammalia > Rodentia > Muridae > Acomys > Acomys russatus. The sequence goes on along the minus strand of NC_067137.1, from coordinate 905,520 downwards.
ACTGATTTTTAAAACTGGTAGTCAAGTTGCAGTGTGTCCATGGAAAATATGAATAATCAAAGTAATAAAGTTGTCTTTGAAAAATAAAGCATTATGGTTATAGAGGCACACAGGGATTCCTACACAGACAAAATAAATAAAAGAGGAAAATGAGAGAAACTGAATTGCATATAATAACATTTTCATGTTAAAATGAATATGTCAAAGTAGCACATTTAAGATGAAACTGTGATTGAGAAGTTTTGTGTCAACAGGTTAATGAATATAGATTCATTTCCAATGACATATGCAAATTTTAAGATTATAGGAGACTTTGGAATAAGATCTAAAGTTAGGTATATACTATAAAAAATTAAAGTAGATAATTTTATATTCTTGAGAAAAAATAGATTTTAAAATAATGAGGCTAAAAAATATTACAACCTGACCAAAAGAAGAATGTATGGCTTAGTAAAATTATCATTTTTTGTCAAAAGAGGATTGAAACTTTTAAAACTTATATAACAGAGGAAAAATCAGTTGTCCTATATAAAGATCCTCCAAGAAATCATTAAGAAAAAGAAAAAAAATAGAGGAGAGCAAGATGCCTTGATAGTTAAGCTAACAGATTTGAGTTCAATCCCCAGAATCTTCCTGCAACTTGTTCTTTGACTTCTTCTATGACATGTAGAAAACTCTTCCTTAAACAATGCATACAAATAAATAATTTAAACAAATATAAAAGAATCAAAGTAAAATTAGTATACCAACATATATATATATATATATATATATATATATATATATATATATATATATACATTTCACAAAAATAACCTATTGTATATGTTTAATATTATGAGAAAATATAACCAATTTTATTAAACAATATAAAAGGATACTAATAAATAGAGGCAACAAATTTGAAAGAGAGCATGAGGGAACATATAGGAGGGTTTGTAAGAAAAAAGGGGAGGGGATTAATTATTATGTGGTTTTATTATAATATCAAAAGTAAAAAAAAATCAATGGTTAGCAATAGAAAATAGCATACATACCAATAATAATGCATTGTTTTGTTTCTTGTAATAGTAATAAACATGAAATATACTTATTTATATTTGGATTAGCACTAATCTGAGTATCTGGGAAGTTTACTCACATGTAAACAACAACATAATAGACAGAAAAATGGCTATGAGGTTTGTTTAAAATGGTTCTGAATTTTTTGTTTTTGCTTTGGAAAGTTTATTTTTACTTTATTTTCTATTCTTAATAAGAATAATAAAAATCCATCTCTAAAACCTACAAAGCCCAAAATGAACAGTTTCATCATCACTTTCTACTCCTCAGCTTCAGTGTATTGGGCTGTTTTCAAATTGAGAAGTGAAAAGAGATGTTTAACCATGGGAGTTAAATATCATGGAGAACTAAAATGAATTTCGCTACTCAAGAAATCTTTCAATGGCCTTCAAGATTTTTGGGATATTAAGTATTTTTTGTTCACCACCTTTAAATTCCAGAATGAATAAAAATGACACATTGGTACAGAAACCTTCTAGAATATATACAGTAAAACTATATTAACCTGTAAATCTTGCATGCACAGACACAGACACAAACGTACACACACAAACACACACACACACACACACACACATACACACAGAGACAGACAGAGAGAGAAAGAGAGAGAGAGAGAGAGAGAGAGAGAGAGAGAGAGAGAGAGAGAGAGAGAGAGAAACCAACAATAAAGTTATTTCAATTAGTAAGGGTAATTGGTAATTTAGAGACAGAAATCATGCAACTATTTCATTTGCCTAACTTTATCTCAGAAGTTCGTTCAAGAAAGGAAATGAATTAGCAAATGAAAAAATAAATTGGTAGTCAAGACATAGGAAATCAGGAGATAGAAACAGTAATTACGAAGTATCTAACAAAATGTCACTGAGTATCCATTACAGAAATAAGGAACAACAGATCCAATTGCCACAGTACTGTTTTTACTCTTTTCACTTAAAAAATCATGTAAAAAGAGCAGACAAAATAGGCATCTGTATAATTACATTCTGGAGCAGAAAACTTGACTTGTCAGAAAGGGATGGAGCAGCTGATGGATTGTGGGAGATATATACAAATTGCTGTCTTTGGAGGAGAGGGTCATAATTTATATTGTTTTCTTGCATGACATTAGATCTTCTTTTTGTCCTCACTACTTATTTGATCTCCTTTCTCTCTAGCCAATAAAAAAATCAAAAAGCAAAATTTCTTGGTAACATTACAAAATTTCATTAATAACTTATGAAAATTTTAAGTATCATTGTACAGCTGAAATGAGATTATGATATTTAGTCATACTGTGAGGATGACACTCCAACAGTCAGGTGGTACTTCATTCACTCTGAGTGAGAAAAGGATGTAGGGATACTACATAACTGTAAGAATTTATATGTCATTGTGGGTAACAAGTAATTTGAAATCTCATCAGCGTAATTTATGTAAGCAACACTGTTTCCCATTACACCTGTCATTTTCTCTGAAATTGTGTCCTGACTGTCTTAGTTCATGTCATGTGTTATGATAATGTCTTGGGGATTTACCTATGCACTGTGGCTGTTTCTTTGTGGTCTAGAACGTGAGTGATAATGAGAATGGATATATACTTTACAGTTTGGTATTTCACATAGTGTAGATTCTACGCAAATATTTTATCTTCCTGTTTTGTTTACTTGCTATTTTTCACTCAATGTTTTGGAAACAATCTTGTTTTGTCCTTTTAGCTGCACTGGAACTCCCTCTGTAAGCTAGGATGACTTCAAATTGGCAATCTTCTTGGTAGAGTCTTTCCATTGCCACATATCTCTCAGAAAGGGAATTCTTAAAGAATGATCATGTCAGTCAATCAATGCAACAAAATAGAATATCATTATTTTCTATTTTGAACTGTAGTATTACACAGCTGATGCACCAGAGGCAGCATTTTCAAATTTCAAAATATTTATGCATTATAAATTTATTTCTCTGTCACTTTACAAACATACATATTCTCTGACTTAGATTTTTAGAAAAAAATTAGTTCTTTCTGGCAGGAAGAAGAAATGACCCTTCATTAAAATGTATAATAATCTCATAAAATCATAAGTATCATTTCTAGATACCTGTAATATTACTTTGCCTATTTTCAAAATACATACATGCATATGTATAGCATGAAATATATAGTATACAGTATATAGTATACATTTCAGAAAATGGAAATATGATGCTCCTTCATAAGATATCATCAGTTACTAAGCTACTATTCTTTTTTTTTTTTTTTTTTTTTTGTCCCTCCCTACCCTTCTCTTTCTGAGATCAATTTTCCATATGAACTGATATAGGTATATTATCTTGGAATACGTATATTAGCCTGGGTTTTCTAGAGAAACAGTAATGAATATAATATTTGCTTCAATAACACACATATATATGCATATATATATAGAGAGAAAGTCACTAAAATGGCAACATTTCTGTAGGCCCACAGTGTTTGTCTATACACGTACAAGATTGAGAACCCAGTAGCTACTGCAAACATCTATCTTTCCTAGGTGAGACAAGAGCCCGCAGTTGGAAAAATCACAGGTCCAAAACCAAGTCACCCAGATAAACACCAGAAAAACTCAATGGCAGTGGCTGGCACTATCCCATCTTCAGGCATTCCAGTACTTGGTCAGCTCCAACAATGGGCATCCACTGTCCCTGAGAGGAGACATTCCAGATACTGCAACTTACAGGCCCCAACCTCTCACTGTCCGGAGAAGTAATTATCTCCCAGGCTGAGGGCACATAACTACTGTCTCAGATGCCCACTAACACTGCCATTCTGCAGAGACTTTCCATGTACTTTGGCTTGTGACCCCAATTTTGGATCCACATGTTAAGTGGTTAATTTCCAAGAAAAGGACAAGCAGCTCCTCCCTCAGGTGCTCACATTCATCCCCAGGAGGTGGAGACTTTTAGTTTACCACTGCATCAACCTACCTGTGAAGAAATGGATAGCTTCTGATACCAAAGCAGGCATTTCCAACTTTGGGCTCCTCAACTCAATGAACATAGTCTCTGAGCACATTGACTGAGGATAGTGGCTGGGAAGTGGAACCCCATTAATCTTGGAGCAAGAAAGTCTGTATCAGGAAGGCCAACTTCAGGATTTCCCTTCAGGAGAGGAAGGAGCCCAGAACCCTGAGGAGCCAAATTGCCTGCCAGAATAATACAGATGAGGAAAGCTTCTGGCAAGTCCCTGATAACAACCCGCTAATGCAACTATAACACCAATCCCAACAATCTGAACTCGGCACTTTCAAGAACTTACAACTTTCGGATAAGGGCTTCCTACACTACCACCCCCAAACACACACACACACACACACACACACACACACACACACACACACACACACACACCAGAACTTTAGCAGGCAAGAAGATCTTTCAGGCAACACCATAGACAAGGAGATTGCTAAAGGCCAGCATAAAAACATAATCAACAAAAAAACAGAGCAATATGACATCTATTTAACTCAGTTTTCTTATGCCAAGCAGTCCTAGATTCCCTAACACAACTGAAACACAAGAAAGTGAGATTAAATCTATACTTACGAAAATTATAATGGAAGAAAATCCTTAAAAAATACAAGAAGGTACAAGCCAACAGTTTGAGGCTTTTAGAGAAAAAAATGAATAAATCGTTGTTACAACTTTGGGAAAATCAAAAAAGCAGGTAGAGGACTTGAACAAATCATATAAAAATTAGAGGAAAATACAAACAAACATATGAAGGAAATCAGAAAATGGTTCAATATCTGATTATGGAAATAAAAAAATACAGAAAGCATAAACTATGGAAATCCTGGAGTGGGATAATTTAGGGAAGAAAACAGGAACTTTAGAGATAAACATAGACAACAGAATACAAGAATTGGAAGAAAGAATATCAGTTGCCAGAGACACAATGGAAGAAATCAATGCAGTTGTCGAAGCTGTTAAAGCTAAAAATATTATGGCACAAATCACCCAAGACACCAAGGACACCATGAAAAATTGAAACCTAAGAATTGCAGTAATTGAAAAAAGAAAAGATTACCGGCTACAAGGCTCAGAAACTATTTTTAACAAAAATCAAAGAAGAAATTTTCCCTAATCTATGGAAAGAGACCTATAAACATACAAGAGGCATACAGAACACCAAATAGATTAGACCAGAAAATAAATTCTCCCTTTCACATAATAATCAAATCATAAATGTATAGAAGAAAAAATATTAGAAGCTGCAAGGGAAAAAGGACAACTAATATATAATGGCAAAACTATCAGAATCACACATGACTTCTCAGCAGAGACAATAAAAGCCAATAGGGCTTCTTCTGACATCTTACAAACCCTGGGAGACCACAGATGCCAGTCCAAATTACTATACCAAACAAAACATTCAATCATTAAAGATGGAGAATACAAAATATTCCACATAGAACCAAATTTAAACAGTATCTATTGTCAAAGCAAATACTATAGAAGATCCTAGAAGGAAAACTCCCACCTGATGATGTTAATTACTTTCCTCAAAAGACAGGATATAAATAACTTCACTACAGCAAAACCAAAAGCATACAAGCACACAAATGCAGTTCCACAACCAATATCAAACTACATGCTTCTCACAATCACTGGTCATTACTATATCTCAATATCAATAGTTTTAACTCTCCAATAAAAAGATACAGACTAAGAGAATGGATGGATACATAAACATCCAATAAACACACCTCAGACACAAAAATAGATATTATCTAAAAGCAAAGTGCTGGAAAATCAATTTCCAAGCAAATGGAGCCAGGAATCAAGCTGGAGTATCCATTCTACTATCTAGTAACATAGACTTTCAACTAAAATTAATAAAAAGAGATCAGAAATGACACTTTCTACTCATCAAAAAAATTCCACCAAGATGACACCTCAATTTTAAACATCTGTGCTCCAAATACAAATACACCCATATTTGTAAAAAAAAAAAAAAATACCAAAGCTTAAATCACACATTAAGCCCCACACATTAATAGTGGAAGACATCAACACCTCACTTTCACCAATGAATAGATAATTGAGTCAGGAAAAAAAAATGGAAAAATAATAAAACTAACAGTTGTCATGATTCAAATGGTCATAACAAACATATACAGAAATTTTCATGCAAACAAAAATATACGTTATTATCAGCACCTCATGGAACTGTCTCCAAATGAGACATATAGTCAGTCACAAAGTAAGCATCAAGAGATACAAGAAATTGTAAATAACCTCTTGTATTTTTTCACACCAAAATGGACTAAATCTATACTTCAGCAACAATCCAAATGGCAAAAACCCTACACACATGTGGAAACTGAACAATTCTTTACTGAACAACATTGGGTCAGGGATGAAATAAGGAAAGACATTAAAGACTTCCTACAATTCAATAAAAATGAAGGCACAACATACCCAAACCTATGGAACACAATGAAACCTGTGCTAAGAGGAAAGTTCATAGCACTAAGGACCTTCATTAAGAAATGGGAATTATTTCATACAAGCAACTTACTAGAACATTGAAAGTCCTAGGGAGGAAAACAGACAACAAAAGAGGAGTAGACTGCTGGAAATAAAAAAAAACTCAGGGATGAAATCAATAATTTAGAAACAAAGAAAATAATTCAAATTATCAATGAAACCACAGCTGTTTTTTGAGAAAATATAAAACAAACTTTTAGCCAAAAGGCAAAGAGTATCAAAATCAAGAAAATCAGCAATGAAAAGGGTAGGAGAGCAGCAGACATCCCATGGATACAAAGAATTGTTAGGTCTTGCTTCAAAAGCCTATATGCCACAAAATTTCAAAATCTAAATAATATGGACAATTTCCTTGCTAAGTTCCACTTCCCAAAGTAGAATCAAGATCAGTTAAACAAATTAAATTGTCCTACATCTCTTAAGAAAATAGAAATAGTCATCAAAATCTCTGAACTATAAAAAAGTCCAAGGCCAGATTAGATTCAGGGCAAAATTCTACAAGACCCTCAAAGAAGAGCTAATATCAATACTCCTCAAGCTGCTCTACAAAATTGAAACAGAAAGGTTATTAACAAACTCATTCAATAAGGCCACAGTCACCTTGATACCTAAACCACACAAATTCCAAACAAAAAAAGAAATTTTTAGGGCAAATTCTCTTATGAACATTGATCCAAAAGTATTCAATAAAATAAAATTCAAACAAAATTCAAGAACACTTCAAAGGTATCATCCATTGTGACCAAGTAGATTTCATCCCATGCATGCAGGGGTGGATCATTATAAGGAAATCAATCAACTTAATCCACCATATAAACAAACTGAAAGAAAAAAAAAAGACATGATAATCTCCTTAGATGCCAAAAAGCATTTGACAAAATCCAACACCCATTCATCTCTCAAAAAGTCTTGGAGAGATCAGCAAAGCAATGAGTCCATCTAAACATAGTAAAGACAATATACAACAAGCCTATAACCAGCATGAAACTAAACACAGTCATTTCCATTGAAATTAGGGACAAAACAAGGATGGATGATATGATAGTATATTTATGTGCTCCAAAAATTTCTACCAAGAAACTCCTACAGCTAAGAAACACCTTCAGTGAAGTGGCTGGATAAAAATCAGTAGCCCTCTTGTACACAAAAGACAAACAGGGTGAAAAAGGTGTTCGGGAAACAACACCCTTTACAATAGCCACAAAAAAAAAACATAAAATACCGTGGTGTAAGTGTAGCCAAGCAAGTGAAACACTCGTATGAAAAAAAAAATCAAATCTCTAAATTAAGAAATTGAAGAAGATATTAGAAAATAGAAAGATTTCCCAAGCTCATGGATAAATAGGATTAACATAGTAAAAATGGCAATCTCACCCATTTCAATTCGTATATTCAAACCAATTCACACTAAAATGCCAACACAATTCTTCAGAGGTCTTGAAAGGACAATTCTCAATTTCATATGGAAAGACAAGAAAGCCTGAAAATCTAAGAGAACCTTATACAATAAAACATCTAGCGGTATCTCCATCCCTGATCTCAAACTGTGCTATACAGGAACAGTAATAAAAACTTCTTGGTGCTTTCATAAAAACAGACTGAAAGACTAATGAAATTGGATTAAAGACCTAGAAATAAAATTACACCCCTACTGAGACTTGATCTTAGACAAAGAAGCCAAAACTATACAATGGAAATAAGACAGTATCTACAACACATGGTGCTGGTCTAACTGGATGTATACATGTAGAAAACAGGCAGATAGAACTATTTATCACCCTGCCCGAAACTCAAGTCCAAGTAGATTAAGGAACTCAACATAAAATCAGACACAGTAAATCTGTTAGAAGAAAAAATGTGGAAGACCCTTGAACTCAATGGCACAAGAGACAACTTCTTAAGCAGAACATCAACAGCCCAGGCTTTAAAATCAACAATTAATAATTGGGACCTCAGAAAATGTAAAAGCTTCTGTAAACCAGAGAACATCGTCAACAGAACAAAAGGACAGCCCACAGATTGGTCAAAGATCTTCTGCCACTCTACATTGGACAAAAGGCTAATATAAAAAATATATAAAGAATTCAAGGCCCACAAAACTTTAATCAAATTAAAAAATGAGATATAGACCCAAACAGAAAATTCTCAATGTGAGATTATCAAAAGTCCAAGAAACCCCTAAGGAAATGCTCAATATCCTTAATCATCAGGGAATGAAATCAAGACAGTTCTTAGATTCCATTTTACACTTATTAGAATGGCTAAGATAAAAAACTCATGTCAGCACATGCAGGTAAGTATGTGAGAAAAGGGGACCACACCTCCATGGCTATTGGAAATGCAAAATTTACAACCACTTTGGATATCATTACTGTACTTTCTCAGAGAATTGAGAATAGTGCTACCTCTAAACCAAGTGATATGATTCCTAGGCATATACCTGAAAGATATTCCACCATACAATAAGGGCCTTTGCTCAAATGTGTTCACAAAAGCTTTATTTTGAAGAGCTAGAATCTGGAAACAACCTAGATGTCACTCAGACAAAGAATTGATAAAGAAATTGTGATACATTTACACAATGAAATACTACTCTGCTATTAAAAACAAGTAAATCTTGAAATTTGCAGGCAAATGAGTGGAACTAGAAAAGATCATCTTGAGTGAGGTAACCCAGACCCAGACAAACATGCATTATATATATATATATACTTTTAAGTGAACATTAACCATATATGACAGGATAAACATACTAAAATACACAAACATAAAGAAGCTAAGTAACAAGGAGTGCCTAGAAAAGAAGCTTAATGTTCATTCAGAAAGGCAATTAAGACAGATACTGGAAGTTCTTGAAGAGAACAGGATAGGATCCTTCCATAGAGGTCCTCTGATAGACTCCACCCCACAGAAGATGGAAGCAGATTCTCAGACACATATAGCCAAACTTAAACAATAGAGTTAACAAACCTTGGCCCATAGGGACCTACAGAGATTGATGTATCAAACAAGAATAATGCATGGAGAGAATATAGGCAACTTGATCAGATGTGGTCAAAGGGAGCACAGTTTCCATGTGAGTCCCATAATATGGGGAGAAATGACTACCTGTTATGGATCCTGTTGTCCACTCATTGATCACTTCTCCATGGCTAGGTGGCTATGCCAGACCACAGAGGACTAGGTTTCAGGCAATCCTGATGAGACTATTAGGCTTCCATCAGATGTAAGGGAGGAGAATTCCCCTTCTGAGCACTAAGTGAAGGGGGAAGAGGGTAAGAAGGAGGGAGAGTGGGACCAGGAGGAGATGATGGAGCAGGCTACACTTAAGATGTAGAGTAAATAAATTGAAAAAAAACAAATTTAATATAAAAACAATAAAACCATAACAAAGTAAGATATAATAAGATAAAACAAAAAATATGATATCAAAGTTAGATAACGCAAAAGAGTCAAAGGAAAAGAACCCCAAATAGAAGGCACAATAATCAGAGACTCAGTTATTCAGATACCCAGTATTCCCATAAGAGTAGTAATCTAAAATACCCAATATGGTTCTGTACTTCCTCCTTTATTCTCTGTGAATTTATATGAGCTTTGCTTAGTTGATTTATAAGGGCTTGTTCAACTGGTGCCCTCTATTTCCTGTGGCTCTTATGCTTTATTTCTCTTCTTCTATGAGATTCTCTGAGTACTGAGGAAAGGGAGTTAGTGGAGACACCTCACTCATGCCTCAGTGTTCCAAGGTCACTAATTTCTGCATAATGTCTGGCTGTGGGGCTCTGTATTTCCTCTTATCTGCATGAGGAAGCTTCTGTAATGGTAGCTGAATAAGACAATGACTTTTTAGTATGGCAGAACATCATTAGGAGTCATTTTGTTAATACTATATTACTTTTAAAAATAGCAGTGTTTGATTTTATCCCAGATCTCTAGGCTATCTATTCTGGTTCTTGGTCACTCACACAGTGGAGATAATGGTTTCTATCTTGTTGGATGAGCTTTAAGTCAAATCAGACATCTGTTGGTTACTCCCACAAGTTTTATGTCACCATTGACATAGGATATTTTTAGGAAGGACAAATTGCAGTTTAAAATTTTATGACTAGGTTGTTGTTTATGTTTCCCTTGTGGTAATATGTGGAAGACGTCTCTGCACCAAAGACAATAAAACTTAAGTGTAAATGTTCTATGGATGGATCAAAGTCATTCCCTTAGTCAAGTGGGGTACAGAAGTTCATATTTTCATTTTCTGTATCAATTATCAAAGTTACATTTTGTTTTTTAAATATATATGATGATGTTCACGAGAAAAGCTAGAAATTAACTCCATTTCAAAAGGAATACAGAAAACAAATGCCACAGGTGGCTATTTGAATGACACAAAAGTAGACAAAAATTGTTACACATACAATTCACCTTTTTGTCCCTCGATCAGTGTGTTTCTGACCTGAAGAAAATCACTATATAGAATGTAGCAGTTTTTATTAAAGTTGGGCAGAACTACATAAGCCCTAATGGCCATTGGTGGGTAATATGATAGTGTGAGACATAGAGTTAATAGCTTCATTAAGCCTAATTACAATGAAATTCACAGACACATGCTCTCTAACACAGACCTTTACCATCTTTTTGATTCATTTTATAGATATTGAATTATATCTCGTGAATGAGAGGTGGCTTAGACAGGAAATCATAATAAATTATTTATCCTCAGAATAGAAGCCTCTCTATTAAGGTAATGGAATAGTGGTGGCTGTTTACTGGCATTCTTTATTTGAAATTACTAAGATCAGCCATTAGTGTGCACTTTCGGCACAAAAGAACTAAGCTACCAAGCAGAGAACTAGAAAGTTGCATAGAATACATTTTGATTGTCTTGAAGTATTTATTAATTAACTAAATCATTTGGTTTAAAACTTGTAATTGAAATAATAAGGGAAATAAATCTATTCATACCTCCACAATTACCACAGTGTCATTTCTTGATGTACGGTTTGTAGCTGCTGATATATTTTTCAAAATGTTTTCACTTTGGGCTGTGTATATATACATGGAACACCATAGAATGTCCATTTATGATTAGAAAATGTAAAATATAATGTTTTAATATTTACCATAATAATAACATATTCAAAATTTTATAGGCTATGTCAAAATCATAGATCCAGTTTTCAGTGTAGACTACTAATATACTGTAGTTGATATTCTGTAGTTGATATTCCCACATATATCTTGACACTTTTATAGAAAATTATCTGTACATCAAGCTCTGTTAGTGTTTCTAATGATTTAATAACAAGTTCTTTAAATCATTTGGATAAGTATTATTTTAATATGCTGCAGAATGTTTTCACCATTTAAGCTATTTCTGTCCAAAAATAGACAACAATGTAATTAACTTTCAATTTTTTTCATATTTTTATATTTTTCATTTTTCATAAATCATTCTTCATATGATTAAACTCAGAGTCTTATTCAGTGATGGAGAACCAACAAGCTACTGACATTAGAGACAGTTTCAATATGAGTATCATAGGCTGGTGTGAACTAACTCTAATCTAGTACTTTTCAACCTTTATAATACTATGTTCCTTTAATACATTTACTCATGCTGTGGAGCCCCAACCATAAAATTTATTCTCATTGCTACTTCGAAAAGTTACCTTGCTGCTGTTATTTTAAAAATGTGATGCAAGGCTAGAGAGATGGCTCAATGGTTAAGAGCACTGACTGCTCTTCCAGACGTCCTGAGTTCAATTCCTAGAAACCACATGGTGCCTCACAACCATCTGTATGATGATCCAATGCCTCTTCTGTTGTACATAAAGACAGCATACTAATATTTGTATAAATAAATAAATATCTTTTTTTAATGTGATGCAAATACCTGATAGTCAGGATATCTGAAAACAACCTCTGTGATAGGCTTGTTTGATGCCAAAAGTAATTTTGTCCCAAAGGTTAATAAGCACTGCTCTAACCCCAGCAGGATTTACCCTTGTCTCTTTTTGTTTCAGCATTATAGATACATAGGTAGGTAGATAGATAGATGGTAGATAGATATAGAGATTACATCTTCTTATCTATCTAATTTAACACTAATGATTTAGAATAAAAATAAACTAAATTATATTTGTATTCATAGGTTCAATTCACAAAAGATATAACTTTAAGTTTAAATACTGTCTTCTAAATTCTCTTAGTAATTACCTCTTCATCCCTAAATTATGATTGTCTATGCTCATTCATTAACTATTTTTCTAATTTCTAAATTTTTGAAAATTTTATTCATGACCACTTTGACTATATCAATATCACCCTTCCTCCTTCTCCACAAATCTCTCCTATATCCCTGAATTCATACTCTTTTCCTTCTTTTTTTTTTTTAATTTTTTTATTAATTTATTCTTGTTACATCTCAATGTTTATCCCATCCCTTGTATCCTCCCATTCTTCCCTCCCTCCCATTTTCACATTATTTCCCTCCCCTAGGACTGTTCCTGAAGTGGACTACCTCCCCCTGTATATGCTTATAGGGTATCAAGTCTCTTCTTGGTAACCTGCTATCCTTCCTCTGAGTGTCACCAGGTCTCCCTTTCCAGGGGACATGGTCCAATGTGAGGCACCAGAGTACGTGAGAAAGTCATATCCCACTCTCCACTCAACTGTGGAGAATGTTCTGCCCATTGGCTAGATCTGGGTAGGGGTTTAAAGTTTACCGCCTGTATTGTACTTGGCTGGTGCCTTAGTTTGAGCAGGACCCCTGGGCCCAAATCTGCCTATCATAATGTTCTACTTGTAGGTTTCTAGGACCCTCTGGATCCTTCTACTTTGCTATTCTCCCATGCTTCTCTTGTCTAGAGTCCCAATAGAATGTCCTCCCCTCTGTCCCAGTTTCCTGGTAAGTGAAGCCTTTCATGGGACATGCCCCTTGGACATGCAGATATAAGTGAGTATATACCATTTGAGTCTTTCTGCTTCTGGGTTAACTCACTCATTATGATCATTTCTAGCTCAATCCATTTGTTCCCAAATTTCGGGAATTCCTTGTTTTTAATAGGTGAGTAGTATTCCATATTCCATAGTGTATATGTACCACAGTTTCTTTATCCATTCTTCTACTGATGGACACTTAGGCTGTTTCCATGTTCTGGCTATTATGAATAAGGCTGCTATGAACATGGTTGAGCAAATTTTCTTGTTGTGTGCTGGAGTATCTTCTGTTCCCTTTTTTTTTAAAGCCACAGTTTTGAAATTTCATGAGTATATTTTTACTATTTAACTAGGAAATATTAACAAGCAACAGGTGTGCTAGGCTTCTGGCCTTACAGTCATTCCTCCAGCTCTTCTTTGATTTCCCTGAACATTGTAGACATACAGTTTGGGTTGGCACTACATAATCTCTCATTCTTTAAATTTTGACCAATTGTGGTTTCCAGTAATAATCTCCATTTCTTTCACACAGATGCTTATTCAGTGAAAGTGAGAGCTACACTTATATGTGGGTGTAAATATGTGTGTAGAATATAGTGAGAATATATATTAGTTTAGAAAAGGGGTAGTAGTAAGTTACTATCCCATTCTTAAGACTATCCATCCATTGATAAAATGCTAGAGTATTCTACCAGATATGAATATCCTCCTATAAAGTCGATTTTAACTCTTTTAGACTATGTTTCAGGTATGGTCATTGATGTGGTTCACAGGCTTTTTCAGAGGTGTAGAAATCCATTTTTTTTTCCTTTCCTTTGGCAGACTGAATACAATTTAGTTTTCTTCATAGTGAAAGTTTGGTCAATACCTCTGATATAGCTATCAGTAGTCTGGATCTGCTTAATGAAATATCTGAGTTTTGCCTGTTTTAAAGGAAATTGTTTTTCTTTTTGTCTCCTAATAGTAGTATCTCCATTATGATTAAATGATATTTGGTGTTCTGGCAAAGATCTTTATTCATTGAGAATAAAATAATCATTTATGAGGAAACCCAGGAAGAATGTAACTCTATGTATACTGTGAAAAAATTATAACTACATGTTCTGGGAGAGCAAAAAGAGAAGTTCATGGATATGTGAAGGAAAAATTGACATTAAAAAGACGATTATAAACTTATTTGAAACCATGAAAGAATTAGCTATCAATCGTGAGAAACACAATTTCTATTCACTTTTAATGGTTACAAAAATGAATTTATTTTTAGTTTTGTTTTTGTTTCTTTGGGATTGTTGTTGTGGTTTTTAACATGAAAAGATATTATCTGGTATATGATATTAGAAACATATCTCAATACAATACAAATCTCTCATGTTGTTATTTCTCCTTTTGCAAAACAAGCTATTTATGTAAAAAGATTTACCATAATATTTATGGGTCCTCATGGTTTGTCATTCATAAACCCATAAAAAACATCATGGATAATTGAATGCAAAGGTCAAAACTCAAATATACTAATACAATATATACAAAATCTATATAGCAATAAAAATAAGTATAATTCCAATTTGCAAAAATAAAAATTATACAAAACCATGAAAGTAAAGAGAATAAAAAGAGTAGAATCTGAAATAAGAGATAAAAAGCCACTTTTTAATGATGAAAATCAATAGAACATTAGAATTCAAAGATTTCAGTAGAAAAATCTTAAATAATTAATAAGCAGTTTTATCTAGAACAGTGGAAAGCTTTAATTCTTAGAGGCCCATTTTTTCAGACAACAGGAAGACAAAGCCTGGGACACTACAGCTACTTAAGGACACAAATCCAACAAAGAAAATGAAGTTTATGGAATCAGAAATAAATAAAAGACTAGCTACTGACTAAAACTCACCTAGGAATCTGTTCCAAAAATGTGAACATACATAAACCAGCAGGACCAAGTGCAATGGCTGCTTTGGATTAGGAAATTGACTCATGAACTTCTCAGTGCTATTGTATTACAGCTGTGAAGACAGGGATGCTGTATAGAGGCAGAAAATCAGAAAAAGAAAACACAAGGAATGTGGCATCAGTTGCTGGAAAATGGAAGCAATGTTTTATCATGTACCATACAAGATGCTGAAAGTCAAGACTTTAAGAAACAAAATAGTCTATTAGGTCAGCTCTACATGAGTTCCTTCTGGGCGGGCACTATAGTGTGGACAGAATATGGCTCAATTTGTAAAGCAAGGGGAAAATCCATAAATATTTACCAAAGAGTGAAATTGAGTCATAAGTCACATAACCTATTTCAAAAATCCATCTTTCTCTACTAAAAATCTTACAGAAGAAATAAAGTAAATTAAAAGCCCAAAAATTACTTGTTCACAATGCTCATGCAAGGAGATGTTTACATTGCAATGAAGATAGAAAGAGGTAAAAACTTTTAATTTTGTTTTGTCTTAATGCTCCCATAGACCTATCTGTTTTTGAGATGGAATTCCATGGGCTGGGTTTGAGAATCAGTTCCCTCACATTATGTTTTGACTAGCAAAGTATGTTGACTCTCTCTGAGTCATAGCTTGTTTATCTATAAGTTCTGTAACAATAAAGCTGTTTTATTTATATGTGAGACCATTCTAAAAGGATATAGACAAGCTACTATGGAATCAAAGCAGGTAACAAGAAAAGAAACTGATAATGTAGAATAAAATCATAAGAATTTGTAAGAGTTCAAAAATACATTTACCTATTTCTTCTCTATCTCCAGCATAAAATTGTTCAGCTATCTTTAATAAAGTAGTTAAGAAGTTTTCTATATTACTTACTACTAAATTGAAATAGAGGAATATATGGAAATACAGAAAAGAGACTGTTGGATGTTTGTTATCACAGATATGTATAAACAAAAATAAGTGAATTTTCATTCATGGTACAATTTAGTAAAAACTTAGCTGTGTAGAATTTATTTAAAAGTATTACCCACAGCATATATAAACTATATAAAGATGATTGCAGCTGTTTAACTATGTTTTATTTTTTAAATAAACTATGATTGTATCATTTCCTCATCTTTTCTTCTTGAAACATTACTCATGTAATTACCTAACCTTACTCTCTCTCAAATTCAAAACCACTTTTCATTTGTTATATATGTTATGTTATACATGTTAGATATATAACACTTGTTATATAAGTGTTTTATATATATGTTACACATATATACATATAAATCAAAGGAATATAAATAAATAAATAAATAAATAAATAAATAAATAAATAAATACAAAACCTGGATGCCAATAGGAACTTCTTCTATCATCTTTGTACCACTAAATTACATCTATTTATATTTTTACTTTTGATATTTTTATTAATAAGACATAATCAAGGCAGCAAATTAGATTTCTAATATTAGCTTAACAACAAAAAACTTCCAACATTGACTTAAAACTATTATGAATTTAATAATGAGAACTTCAATAGCCAATATTGCCAGACAGCCTGACTGTTACAGCCACAGTGATAAAATTGAGATCAAAAGCTTCTTAATGATCACTTTCAGAGCCCCAACAATACCTCGTATTTTGTTTACCAGATAAGATCTCCATTGCTCTCTAGTTAAAAATAGTACATTGCAAGCAAAACTGTCTGTTGTTAAATAAAGTATACCTAGGTATTTATTTCAAATATTGAATGGTAATTGCTTACTTTCATTTGTAGTCACTATAAGAATATTTAATTACAATCTAAGTCATTGTACATAATTTTAGTATCTTTTTTGTTAAATTTTTTTTCTTTTTATAAAGACTGTTTCAGAGACGGAGTCAAAGAAGTCTAGCCCTCTTGAGATTAATAGACAGTTTTACAATGTATTTCTTGCTTCAATTCCTCCAAATAAATGACCTTTTAGGGACTATCTGTGAATCAACATTTACTTAAATTAAAAAGAAGATTTATATTACATAATTGAGACATTTTGTTGAATGCTTAATCTTAAATGAAATCTTCATGAAGGAGAGAAATTAGGCTTGTTCTTGAAAAAGCTACAAATAATCACAGTGGTTTATGGATTTGATCTTCTTCTAACTCTGTTTCTATAAAGGCAAATTCAGGCATCTAATTCTATCTGGTTAGTATTATAGATATGCAATAGTATCTTCATCTGTGCAGAGATAACTATTAAATCTGAAATCTTAACTCATGCAACTGAGAATAGCCTTGAAAAAGATTTCTCTTTCAGCTGGTTATACTTTTAATCCTTATATTATACTATAATATTATTACACTTATATTATTAGGCAGTCCACAATATAGATAAAATATCATTTTGAGATTTAAAATATACTTTTGTGACACAAATAGCATGATACACTATTAATTTCTTTTAGTAGCAATGTATATCTTAGAAAAAAATATCAGTCATTGAAATATTCTAGACCTATTTGACTTCTGAAATTCTCATTACATTCTCAGTTATCTGTGACAGAGTAGGGGTTGTTTAGTATTTTTGGAAAGACAGACATCCTAGCCTTTATGAAAGAACATATCCTACAGTTCCACAAAGTGTCGCTAAACTGGCATGAGGAAATTCAAACAGAGATGTTCTAGCTTAAGCCTTTGCACAATAATGTAAACCCGTGCTTCACAATCTCTAGTATATGCCTCAAAATTGAAAACTCTTGGTATTCCGCAAGATATCTTGAACTAAAAAATTACTATTACTCATTTATTTGCATATCTTTATCTTTACATTTTTCTTTCACTTAAATTTATTCATTTTTCTGGCTATATCCTGAACTATTGTACAATCTATACTTTTACCCATTTATAAAAGTTTATTAGCAACAGACACTATTTGGTTTGGAATGCTTGCTCTGTCTCAGTACCTTTAAAACCATCCACATGATCTTTGGTCTGGAATTTAACATCTTAGAAATAATAATTTATTTTCTAATGATTCAGCAATGATGATATCATATTCCATTAATTATCAAACTTCTGAATGTAGTATGATTTTATTTATAAACATCTTTTCCTTTTTGTAGTTTTGTTGTGATTTTCTGACTGTGCTTTTCAAGTTTAAGATGTCTGCAGCCTTTTGAATATCATAAAGTTATATTTTGATGGTACTTTTCATCTTTGAAAATAAATTGATAACCACTATTTACTCAAATAGTTCATTTTTCTTCTTTATTTCTGTGATTTCAATATATGTGTGTTGTCTTGTTTTATCTATAAAAACAGTAAAAAGACCGTACTTTACCTTTCAAAACATTTAAAAATATTAGCTATTTTTGTTTTATTTTTCCTCTTTATGTACATTTGTCTACATTGTGTGTGTGGTGCTGTAGTGTGATTGTGTGGTTGTGTAGGTGTGTGTGTGTGTGTGTGTGTGTGTGTTTGTGTTTGCCACAGAGCATGTTTGGGGAATGGAAGACAGATTGCTAGACCCAATGTTATACCCTCACAAGGATGATGTGGCTTGATTTTGTATTATCAGACTAACAGTAAGTGGCCTTTCCCAGTGATCTATCTTGTTGGACTTGTTTGTCATATTTTAGTGAGTATTTTCTACTGGCCGATCTTCAAATATTTTATTAAATATTTTTCCTAATTTCTAATGGTTATTTCATTTCATGTACAAAATGTTGTTGCTATAAGCTTTGGATTTATTTTAAAGTGTAATATTCCAATAACTTTCTTACACAGTTCCCATAATGTATTTCATATCATAATTATAGCCTTTTTAATATTTTCTGTCTCCATTATCCATTATTATACATAAAATAGTAATGTGTTTTTTCAATAATTTTTATGTTTATCATATATTCAATTTTTGAAGCATAATTAACAGATTACATATGTTTGTTGAAATGGATTTGGGATATATTGAAGCACTCAAAAGAAGGTTTTGTTAGTAATACAAATTATTTAAGCAATTTTATTATTTCTTTTTTTGTACTTGGTAATGTAATGACCACTTTTAATTCTGTTGTAGACACTCCTTGAAATATTTACATTTATGGATTATAAATATAAGTAATCCTTTTCTTTTCAAGGCTCCTGAATTTTCCAGAGTTTTTGTTTGTCTGTATTTTATAGTCCCAAAAGGTGTACTCTGCTCATCTTTTTTGTTTTTATGATAATTCCACCTCAAATGCTTGATCTTTTGTTAGGTCAAACTAATTTATGAAGAACATTAATGAAATTATTTTGTAGAAAACCAAGATGATGGTTGGATTCAATTCATAAGAATTATTATATTTTGGTCATCTGTTTATTGATTGTGATTCAACAGCTGGGTAAAGTTTTGTCATGTGTTTACCTACTTATTCTAACATTTTACAACAGTAACATAAATTATGCACCAGAAACCCTAGCTGTATATTAAATATACATTTAAATGAATAAATATACAAATAAAAATATGATGCTTTTAATATATTTATATGTCAAAGTATACTTATTTTTCTGTACCATAGTGCCTTTTACTATTTTAGCAATGTTTCCCTTTCCAAAATATAGAAATAAATTATCTTTCTTTTGTGTGTTTATTTTCTTTTCTTGTTTATTTTTTTATATGTTTTTGATGACTATTTAACTTGTTTTTAGGTTTTAAAATAATTTTGTGAAGGATTTTGATCTTCCTTGGAGAGATTGTATATTATAAAATATTGTTCCATAAGTCATGATTTTTTTGCTGAACTCTGTCTTTGAATGTGATCTCACTGCTATGCTGATTTCTTGCTACTACCCACTTAAATCTATTTTTGTTTCTTTTATTCCAACTGTGATTACAACATGTCCATCTTCATTTTTGTTCTGCTTATCTCAATCACAATTCAATATTCTTTTTAAATCTTTACCTATATATTTTCCAAATTTATAAATGCTAAATATGATTTTTTCCTTTTTCTAGTTCATACATTTTTTTTAAACACTGCATGTATTTCTTTTTAATGAGTTTATTTTCACTGTGCACTCTCACATAAAGAAGTCAGAAAAATTTACGGTTCCAGATAATTGTAAAGGACTGACATTTTCCTGATGTGTCTATATTTGTCAACCAGTGGTATTAATCATTTGGGTTTCATTATACACAATATTGTGTACTTCCTGTAAAATGATTTAATGGCTTATATAGTTTTGGCTACTGGCTGAAAAATTATTCACACTGTTTGTGATCATCTGAAGCAGTCTAGAGCTCTCTTACTTCAATATTTTACTCATTTATGCTTTTTGAGAAAATGGTAAGAAAGAATCTTACAGCCTCATTTGGGAGCTAGTATTAAATGGCTAATTTGTTGTCCTAACGTTTCATTTCATCCTGTACCTGAAAATTTAAAACA
The DNA here is from genome assembly GCF_903995435.1 of Acomys russatus. Classification (NCBI taxonomy): domain Eukaryota; kingdom Metazoa; phylum Chordata; class Mammalia; order Rodentia; family Muridae; genus Acomys; species Acomys russatus. Next base: position 884,686 of record NC_067137.1, on the reverse strand, counting down.
AATGTAATAGAGTAATCAAGAGGGTGAAGAAGACAGTCTGGTTAAATGTTTGATAAGAGCAAATTAGATTTGTCAGATCAAAATCCTCTGTTCAAAAATAAGACATATAGCAAAAAATATAGCAGGCACAAATAAGCTATACCACATTAGGGACTCTCCAGGGTTATGGAGATAATCACACCATGTTCTTGGAATTCTTATGAGGTGAGGTTTTCTTTTGTTCTTTCTTATTTTATTTATTTATTTATATATTTATTTTTGATAGTGGGGCTGTCCCATCCATTTAAAAATAAATAGGCTTCATGATGTTCCATACAACCAGACAATCTTAAAAACACCAGGTAAAAGTTAGTATTAGAATAACTGGATCTATCTTATTTACTTTACAACAGTATTATATCTTAATTTGGTCTCCTGACTTGATTTTAGTAAAATTTTTATTATCAGAGAGACACTGCATGTTTGGTAAAAAGTATTGAGATCGGAGGAAACTCTCTCTGAATACTATAGTAAAAGTCAAAAGTCCTCTTTAGTACAATGCGAAGGATGCTCTTAAGTTTAAGTTCAAGCTGAAGTTTAAGATTTAGGAAAACCCAAGAGCCTCAAAGGAAAGTAACACATACCCCAGAAATAAAAGATAATTTGTGAGACACTTCCTTAAGGATTATGTATTTTTTGTTATGGATTCTGAGTCCCTTTTAGATATGAAAAGTTCATCTGAAGGGAAGAGTAAGTTCAATGTAACACCTTAATGGAAAGCTCCACTTGTGGGGAGAGAGTTATGGGGACAGAAAAAGTGCTGCTAGAAAGAGAAGAGGTGGGCACAAGAGGAGAAAATGGGCATTGTGAGAGTCATAATCAGTGAAAGAATTGCAATGAGTCTGAATACAGTATTGCCTTAGCATGTTTACTTGGGCTTCTCTACTTGATACTTTTTTTTTCCTGGGAACGCTTAAAAACAAATGGGTTTGAGATCTGCAACTGTAGTGGACTTTTAGTCAGTAAAATACTTATACCATTTCTCTGGGGAAGTGTTACATGTCCCTTTCCAGATAAATGTAAGCCCATAAGATACAAACAACACAGCAAAATAATTCTGCTAAAATCTGGTTTGTAAACCTTTATGTTTGTGGGGGTTTCTCAGATGAGCACAGTTGATGGTTGTTTCAAAGAAAACAAATGACTGAAAGGCTACTACATTATCTAAGTTCACAAGAGGGGACCTTGTGGTTCTAATTGTGATGGAAAATTTAAAGCTTTTATGAGAGTCCTAAGCCTTACAAGTTTCATTATCTTCCTGGGTCTCATAAGATCCCCCTATTGTATCCATACATGAATGTTTAAATAATTACATAACACTATCTCCCTCTGAGCAGCAGAGGATATTTTAATACAGTTGCTGAAATACCTATACAACAGAAGGTTTGTGTGTTATGGAGTTGACAGTAATATTAATGGTTTAAAAATGGTATAAGATTGTTATGGGTCATGATTAGTTTTCAGCTAATATCACTTACACACAAAACAAAACTCATGATGTCTAACTCATAGAGTCTCACACATGGAAGAAACCAGTGAAAGATAGCTTCAACTTTAATCTTTCAGTAAAATATATGTGGATTTGATCAACAATATGGTCTTCTAGCATAAGTTCCAGTACTCCATTGATAATGAAATAATCTTAAAAGTTGAGATACTGGCTTTTCATATTTCATTGGTGCTTTATTTTTAAATTCTGCAGTGTTTTTTAACATTGAAAATGTGCAGAACACAAACATAACTACTCACTACATAGAGGTGAGAGTTATAAGTTCAGTGGTCTGAACTTATATAGTGTAGTCTATAGAATCCTTAAAACATTTGTGTATAATTTTTACCTGAACCTTTTCTGAGTGTTACAATATGTTTCATTAAATGAAGTTTGGGTGTAAGAAGACTTTATAGAAGCTCACGGTGGTAAAAACTACTAACTTGAATGGGTATAGCACAATGTTTCAGCTGTACTTAACAGAGAAGTAGAGGAAAATAGCACTATTTAGACTTTTGACAGGTAACAAATGATGGAAAAGAAAAAAAAAAAAAAAAAAAAAAAAAGAAAAAACAAAACAGAAGAAACCTCTAAGAAGTAAACTAAGAAACAGAGCAGTGATACAGATCTTTCCATTTATCATCTATTAATTTGTCAATCAATCTTTATTATCTATCTATATCTACCATCTCTGTATTTATATATCTATCTGTCATCAATCTATCTAGATCTATCTAACAATCTACCTATCTACCTAGGTATATCTACCATCTATCTATATATCATCATCTATCTATCTATTACCTTGTAGGTAAGACACTTTGGGTCCACAGTCTTGTGGGTGGGTTGGCTTACTCTTCTTCCCACTCACCATTCTGCCAGGATAAAGGAGGTTACAACTTCAGGCTCCATAATCCCTGCTACTTGGAGTTTCTGTCAGAGTCATCCCCTACACTCACATGAGCCTCCACTCCCCCAGTATTCAAAGTATCCCAGAGATGGAATCCACAAATTTTCACTCACTCTTCTATCCTTCTCCTTCTCTCCACATATTTGATCCCTTCACCCCCCTTCACACCAATCTCCATCATTCCATTAATTAATAAAGATTCAAGTATTTTCCCAATTTGGGTCCTACTTGTTACTTATCTTCTTTGAGAGTATAGATTTTACATTGGCTATCCTGTACTTTATGGCTAATATCCACTTGTACATGGGTCTTCTTTGTTACCTATCTTCTTTGGGTCTGTGATTTGTATTATGTTTATCAGGTCTCATATGGCAAAAATCTGCTTATAAGTAAATACACGTGTATCATTCTGAGTCTGGAGTACCTGATTCAGGATGATATTTTCTAATTCCATCTATTTTCCTGTAAATTTCATGATGTCCTTTAAAAAAAATATATCTGAGTAGTATTGTGTTGTATAAATGCCCCACAGTTTCTTTATCCATTTCTCAGTTGACAGACATCTGGGTTGATTCAGGTTTCTAGATTCTATGAATTAACCTAATATGAACATAGTTGAGCCTGTGTACTTATGGTATGGTGGAACAAATTTTGGGTATATACCTAGAAGTGTTATATCTAGGTAGAAGTATTCCTAATTTTCTGAGAAACTGCAAAATTGATTTCAAGGTGATTGTACAAGTTTGCATTTATACCAACAATGGAGGACTATTCCCCTTGCTCGATATCAAGATCAGCATGTGCTGTCCATTGAGAATTTTATCTTAGCCATTTGGAAGGTTGTAAGAGGGAATTTCTGAGCTGCTTTGATTTGCATTTCCCACATGACTAAGGATATTGAACATTTATTTATGTTTTCACAGCTATTAGAGATTCCTTTGTTGAGAATTCTGTTTAGCTCTGTAGCCCATTTTTAAATTAGGTTACTGAGTTTGTTAATGTCTAATTTCTTGAGTTCTTTGTATATTTTGCATATTGGCATTCTGTTGGATGCTTCACAATCCTGTGAAGATCTTTCCTTATTCTGTAGGCTGACATTTTGTCATATTGACAATGTGCTTTACCTTATAGTAGATTTCCAGTTTTAGGAGGTCCTAATTATTGTTTGTTGTTCTTACTGTCTGAGGTGTTTCTGTTCTGTTCAGGAAGTTGTCTCCTGTAGCAGTGCATTCAAGGCAATTTTCCACATTCTCTTCTATTAGATTTACTGTAACCAGGTTTATATTTAGAACTTTAATCCACTTGGTCTTGGATATTGTACAAGTTGATAAATATGTATTTGTATTTTTCTACATGAAGATATGCAGTTAGACTAATACCGTTTGTTGAAGATGCTTTATCCTTTTCTTTTTTATGGTTTTAGGTTTTATGTAAAAAATCAAGTGTTCATAGGTATGAGGGTTTATTTCTGGGCCAAGTTCACTGGTGAACCTGTCTATTTTTACAACAATGCCATGAATTTTTATTACTGTTCCCCTCTAGGACAACTTGAAATCATTGATGGTGATACCCAGAGATGTTCTTTTACAGAAGTGTTTTAGCTGTTCTGGGCTTTTTGTATCTCCATATGAAAGTGAGTATTGCTCTTTCAATGTCAATAAATTATTTTCTTGGAATTCTGATGGTAACTGCATTGAATCTATAGATTGCTTTTGGTTAGGTGGCCATTTTAACTGTGTGATGCCTACAGAGGTCTTTCCACTTCTGATGTCTTCTTTAATTTCTTTTTCTAGAGACTAAAAAGTCTTATCATGCAGATCTTTCACTTGCTTGATTAGATTTACACCAAATACTTTGTATTATTTGTGGCTATTGTGGAGAATTTTGCTTCCCTAACCTTTCTCAGGATATTTATCATCTGTATAAAGGAGAGCTAGTGATTCTTGGAGGTAATTTTTTTATCGAATCACATAGCTGAAGGTGTTTTCAGCTGTAAGAGTTCACAGGTAGAGTTTTGGGGGTCACTAATGTATATTATCTTATTATCTGTGAATAGCAATACTTTAGTTATTCCTTTCCAAATTGTATCCTCTGGCTATCCTTTAGTTGTCCTATTGTTTTAGCTAGAACATCAAGTACTATATTGAATAGATATGGAGAGAGTGGGAAGCCTTGTCTTGTGCCTGAATTTAGTGTAATTTCCTTAGTTTTCTCTCCATTTAATTTGATGTTGGCTATTGGCTTTCTCTATATTGCCTTATTATGTTAAGGTATGTGCTTTGTATCCTAGATCTCTCAAGACTTTTAACATAAAGATGCGGTAAATTTTATGAAAGTGTTTTTAAGCAGCTAATGAGATGATCAAGTATTTTTTTTTCTTCATTTTTATTTATGTGGTCAATTATTTTGATGAATTTTTGTATGTTGGATCATCCCTACATTTCTGAACTGAAACATTATTGACTATGCCTCTATGATGTTTTTGATAGGTTCTTTGGTTCAATTTGAAAATATTTGATTGAATATTTTGCATCAAAGAAACTTGGTCTGAAATCCTGTTTTATTTTTGAATCTTCATGTCTTTCAGGTATAATGGTGACTGTAGCCTCAAAGAATAAGTATGACAATGTTCCTTGTGTTTTTGTTTTGTGAAATATTTGGAGCAGTATAGGTATTTGCTCCTCTTGGAAAATATAGTAGAATTCTGAGGAAAACTTCACTGACCCTATCCTTCTATTGGTTAAGATAACTTTCACAGATGCATCTGTTTCCTTAGAGGTTATAGGACTATTTAAATTGTTTACCTAATCTTTATTTAATTTGGTAAGTAGTCAAGAAACTTGTCCATTTAGCTTAGATTTTCCAATTTTGTAGATTAGAGCTTTTTAAAGTAAGACCTAGTGATTCTTTGGGGTTCCTCAGTGTCTGTTGTTACGTTCCATTTTCATTTCTGATTTTATTAATACTGAGACTGTCTTTTTGCCTTTTAGTTTGGTTAAGTGTTTGTCTCTCTTATTGATTTTCTCAAAAATCTAGCTCTTCTTTTGTTGATTTTTTGTATTATTGTTTCTTTCTGCACTGAGTATAACTTGGGATGACATTGTTTTACCAGAATACACAGGAATTGAGGGCATTTGTATTAAATATTATCAGGAATCATCCAGGAATAAGTAGAAAAATCAAACTATATTAAAGCACATTGTAGATCTCACTCAGTTCATGGCTCCTGAGCAGAAGAATATATATAATGATTTCAATAAATATTAAATTAGAATCTCATTAAATTTCATATAATTAAAACAAATATTGTTTAGCCATGTGTTAATAGTCCAAGATCACTAATGAAAATGTGTAAAAGAATGTATATGTTGCAGAATACACTGAAGTTTAGGAAATTTGTATAATGTATTTTTGTTTTTATGGTATTAATTGTTTTATTACCAGTGAGATTAAATGTCTTGTTATATAAAAGTTCAAATTCATTGATGTCTGTGTGTAGTTTTGAAGCTTAGAGTTAGATAAAAGAAAACTCTGAAGGTGTTACAATTGAAATTACTGGCTGTCTTGAGAATTCTACCAAATATAATTGGTACGTTAATAATAATTTTCAAAATGTGATTTAGTTAACTTTTTCTTTAAAATCTACTGTTAATGAAATGCAAAAGAAGTAAGAGCAGACAGTAGTAATATGAAGGCTAACAGCTATTCCTTAATTTTGGCCTTGACACATTTGGCTTTAAGAGTGATTTTATAGATTTCAAGCAATGGTGGAAATAGCATTTCCAGCTACACACCATTAGAATGTTGGGTACAGAAAGGCAATGCAAATATGCCTTGACAACTATGCCAGAACTTGGAGTACAATATAGGCATAAACAATAAACTAGAAATGTCAAAGGTAAACACCCTTTACAAATGGATCTTTCTGTGACTGGAAATGAATATATATCAAATTCAAATTGGTTATATAACTGAAAAATTAATAAATAAGCATGGTAGCACTGTTTTATTTAAAATATTCCCATAATGTTAGAAGACTAAGCAATACCTATTCATCCTGAAACATTTTTCAAATGAAAATATACCTCCTAAACGTGTAAATAAGACCACAGTTTACATTCTCTAACTTGGCAAAAACTGAATCAAATCTCACTTATTTAACTGTCAATGTGGGTCTTCTGTGAATTTTTTGCCTCATGTTCTTCAAAATACATAACAATTATTCATGTTTTTAACATCAAAGTTAGTACTAATATTTTTAGTATTTTGTTCCTAGAAGAAAATAAAGTAACTTTCTATGAGCCAGGTGTGGTGGCATATGCACTTAATCTCATCCCATGGGAGGTGGAGACAGGTGATTTCCTGTCAATTTGAGGCCAGCCTGGTCTACAAAAGGAATCCAAGACAGCCAAGGCTGAACAGAGAAACCCTGTCTCCAAAAACCAAAAAGAAAAAAAATTAATTTCTATGAACTAACAAGAAACATTGAATGTTTCTATTCTTTTTCAAGCTAAAAATAAGTAACAGTCAATAAACAAGTGTTCTATCTATACAACATATATGCTGCTTTTTAAACCTATTGAAATATTTATTATTTTTAATTAAATGTATGTGCATGGATCTGTGTAGAGGTATTTGCATCGTTGTGCTGTTTCTCTCAGAAGCCAGTGGTTTGGGAACTTCTGAACCTGAAACTACAGGAGTCTGAGAGATCCATTATGTGCAGACTAGGATCAAACTATGGTCCATTGCATGTACAGTATTCACTCCTCACTGTAACTTTTAACTTTTTTCTAAAGCATTCAATACTCAAACACAGAGCCACACTTGCCTATATAGACCTGCTTTTTTACTCATGTAACTCTCATCTGATGAATCAAAAATGAAAATTCATATGTGGATTAAGAACCTACACTTTGCTTTGAAATTAGCACAGTATTGGAACCACTCCAATGTCTCCTTTCTTGGTAGGATCCAACAAGGGATCTAAAGACTGGATGATTTTTTTTGCATAGTCTCCATGTCACTTTTAAGTAGAACTAGAACTAGGTGCTGGAAATAAAACTACACAATTTGCTTGTGTTCTAACAATTATTATAGTGACTTGAACGTGATAATGATCAAAAATTCTTATTGTAGAAGACAGAAGATTATTACAAAAATGTCAACGCATGTATACTTCTGGAATAAAATTTTAAATATAGTGGAAGAACACAAAGAGAATGAAAAATTAGAAAGAATTTGCTTCACACATCCATTTATATTATAAAGTATATTAATCTTCAATGAAAGGGGATAATACAATATATTTTAAAATATAAAAATATAAGATATTGTGACGTATTTGTAATCCGACTAGAGAATGATTAAATTATTTCATCACAAACTTCCAACATATAATAAATACACAAGACCTCGATCCAACAAATATTATGTGGCCCAAGGCCACTAACAAAACACTGTGATTTTTAAGATGACAGATCTAATATTCAAACAGGCTTGAATCCCCATCTTATTTCAGACACAGGTCAACTGTGCAATAGTAAGCCATTTAGTCTCAGTTGAATTATTATAAAGATAAAAATAAGACAAACATGTTTGCTGTATGACATTGTTTGGAAGGTTGTATTGATGAGTTGTGAAAGTGCTTATGATAATTACTTGTTCCCTAGACACAGAGACTGAACTGCACCTTTGTATTGAAAGAACGTGATGTACAGTCTATGTGTTGTGTCACATAATCTGCTTCAGCATTATTTAGAAGTGAACCTGAGAAAGAGCAAGTATAATGTGAAGAAGGACTCATTATTCTTACTGTCTTTGGATGAGAAAATAATAAAAATGATAGATATGAAACTAATACTCAAAAGAGAACTGAACAGCAGTCCTAGTTGAATAAGCTATTCTGAATCTATTCTTCTCTTGGAAAATATTTGTTAAGTTATTTTAGGCAGAGTCTAAATACATACTTTTGAACAGACTCACAATTTCTGTGTAAATCAGGAGAGTCTTGAACTTGTGGAGACCATCCTGAGAGCTGAATACTAAGAGTACAAAAATGCGGTTGCCATGTGTTTAGTGCAATAGAGGCTCCATGTTAAGTTTAAAGCTAACTTTTTTAATAGAAGAAAAAACAAATAAAATGAGTGGGACATTTGTTACAGAAGATACTTGTTTTGAGAAAATATGAAATATTTAAACATGAGAAAAACTGTTCTACCTTTTCCATCATTATCGATTATAAAGAAGGAACCTCATTAATCTCTGTCAAATTCAGGAATCTTGAAGTTACTTTTTGTTAAAGAAAAATATCTCACTCCTTTTTTAGACTGAATTTGATGATATGTGGAAAATTCCAGATGACAATGTGTTGATTTCCAGAGTAGTCACAAACATTAAGCAACATTCTGAAGATTAGCAAGATGAGACTGATGGCTTTTTTTTTATGCCAAAAAAATTTCGGATGCTGACCCATATACAAGAGCTGTAGGAGAGAGAGAGAGAGAGAGAGAGAGAGAGAGAGAGAGAGAGAGAGAGAGAGAGAGAGAGAGAGAGAGAGAAGGGGGATGAAGCAGTGTCTAAAGAATCAAATATGAGTCCAATTGCAAGTGTTACACTAGAAAAATTATTTTTCAGTGCTGAAGAACATACTGATATTTCTGAAGTAAAATTCAACAGGGCACCCCACACAAATAGATCCATTGCATGGATATATTATATGAGGCAGGTCAATTACTCAGGTGAAAATTATATATATTTATTACAAGCTAATTCAGTCCTGTTTTCTTGCACCAAATCCAGTCTCCTTATTCTAAAGGATCATTAAGAGAAAGTGTGAATGAGAAGGCATTGCATACAGAGACGAAAGAAGCCAAAGACCTTGGTCTCCTTCCTTTACAACTTCTGTAAATAGGAGAAAAATGTTCAATAGTTTGGTTGTTTCATATACAAAATAACACATTTTACATCACTCCTAGTGCTTGGAAGGATAAGATAGTTTCTGTTTTCATAGAGTTGAAACAACAGAAACCGAATGAGAGTTTGTTGGCAGAGAGAGAGTAGAATTAAGAAAGAAGATCTTCAGAGCTTTGCTTTGTAAATTTTATGAAGTCTATAAACTGAAAATATGCAATGTTTTAGTAGAAGATAAGACATACTTTCAGATGCATATTGATTATCTAAAATGTTTATATTTATACTATTGTCATTTATTTTTCCTAAATGAAATGATTTTGCAGATAGAAGCTAATAAAATCCTCCATCCTCTGGGAAAATATCCAACTACAAAATCTAGTGGTTACTGTTAAAAATTAGATACATTATTCAAAAAGTTTGTCGTACCCTTGTCCTATCAAAAATGTCATTAAAACTAAATAGTTTGCCATTAAGCATATCTAAACGTGGACATAGTAGCAAAGTAGGGGAATATTTATTCAATACTTTTTCATTCCCACCTAGCTCTGCTGTAGTATACATATATCTGTGTTTCTAAATAAGAATTTCTAGATAAGGATGATGACCACATGCGTCAAGAAAAACACACATGATTTTAATCCTGTGTCCATGTACAATATCAGTGGTTACATTGTATCTATAGAAACACAAATGCATGCACATACACACACACAAACACACACATGCACACACAAACACTTCTTTAGCAGGTTGACTAGGTTCTGTTTTGTTCCTAGAGAAGTAAATATATCAATTGGAAAACACCAGGAATAATATTGAAATTAAAAAATAAAATAAACCTTCTGAATCTCTTGATGTATGACTTTCTTATATAATCTGTTAAGTGGAAAAGAGAATTAAATTTGCATTATTTTTGCTACATACAACAAACATGTTTTTATATACTGTAGTAGAAAATAAATTTCTTTTATAATAGAAATTATAATAAAATATTAAGCATAATTTATAGAGTGATTTTAATAGTTTTATATATAGACACCAACCAGTCAAATGTCTTAACAACAATAAAAATTTAAAATGACTAAAAATTATCAAAAAAAATTGAATTGAGGACAGCATGTTAGATATCTCAGCGAACAAATTAAAATATATATGGACAGTCTGAATACTGATGTTTTGGAGGAAAACAACAGGACAATACAAATTGTAAGCTTCTAAAATAATGTTGTATGGCAATAAAATAAAAATAACAAAAACTTGAAAATGTTCTAAAATAAAATTTAAAAGGTTATTTGATATCTAATATATATTTTTAAAATTACACCATACAATAAATCATGTGATCACTTTATTTTTTGATTGTTTGTTTATTTTTGTTTTATAGACTATTTTTATTTTTAAATATATTTTATTAATTTATTCATGTTACATCTCAATTGTTATCCCTTCCCTTGTATCCTCCCATTCCTCCCTCCCTCCAATTTTATTCTTATTCCCCTTCCCTATGACTGTGACTGAAGGGGACCTCCTCCCCATGTATATGCTCCTAGGATATCAAGTCTCTTCTTGGTAGACTACTATTCTTTCTCTGAGAGCTACCAGGCCTCCCCATCCAGGGGAAGTGGTCAAATATGGGGCGCCAGAGTTCCTGAGAAAGTAAGACTCCACTCTCCACACAACTGTGGAGAATGTCCTGTCCATTGACTAGATCTGGGAAGGCATTCAAAGTTTACTGCGCGTATTGTCCCCAGCTAGTGCCATAGTTTGAGCAGGAACACTGGGCATATATTTGCCCAACATAATGTTCTTCTTGTAGGTTTCTAGGACCTCTGGATTCTTCTATTTCCCCCTTCTCCCATGCTTCTCTCACCTAGAGTCCCAATAATATGTCCTGCCCTCTGTCCTACTTTCTTGGTGAGAGATTTTCATCAGACATGCCCCTTGGGCTACTGTCCAGATATAAGTGAGTATATACCATTTGACTCTTATTGCTTCTGGATGAACTCACTCATTATGATCCTTTCTAGTTCAATCCATTTGTCAACGTATTTCAGGAATTCCTTGTTTTTAATAGGTGAGTAGTATTCCGTAGTATAAATGTAGCAATGTTTCTGTATCCATTCTTCTACCGAAGCACACTTAGACTGTTTCCCTTTTCTGGCTATTATGAATAAGGCTGCTATGAACATGGTTGAGCAAATGTTCTTGTTGTGTGCTGGAGCATCTTCTGGGTGTATTCCAAGGAGTGGAATAGCTGGGTCTTGAGGAAGCCTTATTTCTAGTTTTCTGAGACAGGGCCAGATAGATTTTGAAAGCAGCTGTACTTGTTTGCATTCCCACCAACAATGAAATAGTTTTCCTCTCTCTCCACATCCTTGTCAGCATGTGGTGTCACTTGAATTTTTATCTTAGCCATTCTGATGGGTGGAAGATGGATTCTCAGAGTTGTTTTGATTTGCATTTCCCTGATGACTAAGGAGTTTGAGCATTTCTTTAAGTGTTTCTCAGCCATTTGATATTCCTCTTTTCTCAATTGAGTTATTTGGTTTGGTGGTGTTTAATTTCTTGAGTTATTTTATTTATTTTTGATATTAGACCTTTGTCAGATATAGGGTTGGTTAAGCTCTTTTCCCAGTCTGTAGGCTGTTGCTTTGTTCTTTTGACAGTGTCTCCGGTTTTACAGAAGCTTCTCAGCCTCGTGTGGTCCCATTTATTCATTGTTGACCTTAAGGCCTGAGCTGTTGGTGTTCTTTCAGGAAGTTGTCTCCTGTGCCAATGTGTTCCAGGCTCTTCCCCACTTTTTCTTCTAACCAAATTAATGTCTCTGGTTTTATGTTGAGGTCTTTGATCCACTTATACTTGAGTTTTATGCATGATGACAAATATGGGTTTGATGGCTTATTTATTTTTTTTTACACATAGACATCCGGTTAGACCACCACCATTTGTTGAAGATGCTGTCCTTTTTCCATTGAAAAGATTTGGCTTCTTTGTCAAAAATCAAGTGACCATATGTGTGTGGATTAATATCTGGGACTTTGATTTGATTCCACTGATCAACCAGCCTAATGCTGTGCCAGTACCATGCTGTTTTAGTTACTGTTGCTTTAAAGTACACCTTGAGATCATATGGTGATTCCTATAGAGGATCTTTCATTGTACAAGATTGTTTTAGCTATTCTAGGTTTTTTGTTTTTCCATATGAAATTGAGAATTAAACTTTCAATATCTTTAAAAATTGTGTAGATATATTGATAGGGATTGCATTGAATCTGTAAATTGCTTTTGGTAAGATGGCCATTTTTACTATGTTAATTCTCCTGATCCATAAGCAAAGATCATTCCATCTTCTGATGTCATCTTCAACCTCTTTCTTTAGAGTTTTGAAAATTTTTTCAAACAAGTCCTTCACTTTCTTGGTTAGAGTAACTCCTAAATATTTTATATTGTTTGTGGCTAATGTAAGGGCTGTAGTTTTCCTAATTTCTTCCTCTGCATGTTTGTCATTTGAAGATAGGAAGGCTACTGACTTTTCTGAGTTGATTTTGTATCCAGCCAATTTGCTGAAGGTGTTTCTCAACTGTAGGAGTTCTCTGACAGAATTCTGGGGGTGAGTTATATAAACTATCATATCATCTGCCATTAGGGATAACTTGACTTCCTCCTTTCCCATTTGGATCCTATAGATAACCTTTTGTTGTCTTATTGCTCTCTCTAGAACTTCAAGAATTATATTGAAGAAATATGAGGACAGTGGGCAGCCTTGCCTTGTTCCCGATTTTAGAGAAATTTCCTTGAGTATCTCACCATGTAATTTGATTTCGGCAATCGGTTTGTTATATATAGCCTTACTTATGTTGAGGTATGTGCCTTGTATCCCTGACCTCTCTGAAAATTTAAACATGAATGAGTGTTGGAATTTGTCAAATGCTTTCTATGCATCTAAGAAAATGATCATGTTGCTTTTATTTTCAATTTATTTATATGGTGGATTACGTTGATGGATTTCCACATATTAAACCATCCCTGCATGCCTGGAACAAAGCCTACATGGTCATGTTGGATTATATCTTTGATGTGTTCTTGTATTGGTTTTATAAGTATTTTATTGAGTATTTTTGCATCAATGTTCATAATAGAAATTGGTCTGAAATTATCTTTCTTTGTTGAGTCTTTGTGAGGTTTAGGTATCAATGTGACTATAGCCTCATAGAATGAATTTGGTAATGTTCCATCCATTTCTATCTTTTAGAGTAGCTTGAAAAGTATTGATATTAGCACATTCTTGAAGGTTTGGTAGAATTCTGCCCTGAAACCCTCTGGCCCTGGGCTTTCATTGCTTGGGAGACTGTCAATGCTTGCTTCTATTTCTATAGAGGCAATGGGACTTTTTAGCTTGTTTATCTGTTCTTCACTCAATTTTGGCAAGTGGAATTGATTTAAAAAAAACCATCCATTTCCCTTAGATTTTCAAATTTTGTGGCATATATGCCTTCAAAGTAGGATCTTATTATTCTTTGTATTTCTTCAGTGTCTATTGTTATGTCTCCTTTTCATTTCTGATTTTGTTGATTTCAATACTGTCTCTCTGTCTTTTATTTAGTTTGGCTAATGGTTTGTCTATCTTGTTGATTTTTCAAAGAACCAGATCTTGGTTTTGTTGATTCTTTGGACTCTTCTCTTTGTTTCTAATTTATTAATTTCAACCCTGAATTTGATTATTACAAGACATCTACTCCTCTTGGGTGTTTCTGCTTCTTTTTTTTTTTTTTTTTTTTTTTTTTTTAGGATTTCTGGCTATGTCATTAAGTTGCTTATGTGGGATTTTTCTAATTTCTTTTTAAGGGCACTTAGTGCTATGAAGTTTCCTCTTAGCACTGCTTCAATGTATCCCATAAATTTGAGTATGTTGTTCCTTTGTTTTCATTGAATTTCAGGAATCCTTAATTTCTTTATTTCTTCCCTGACCAAGGTATCATTAAGTAGAGAGTTGTTCAGTTTCTATGTATGTGTAGGTTTTTGTTGTTTCTGTTGTTGTTGAAGTGCAGCATAAGACCATGGTGATCTGATATGATACAAGGTATTATTTCAATACTCTTGTATCCAGCAATAAAAAACAAGGAAATTTTGAAATTTTCAGACAAATGGAAGGAATTGGAAAAGATGATCTGGAATGAGATAACCAAGACCCAGAAAGACACACATAGTATATACTCAATCTTAAGTGGACATTAGCCAAAAAATACAGGATAACTACACTACAACACAAATACCGGAACACCAACCAAGGAACAGGTATGATGTAGACCTAGACCTGCCACAGACTATCTCAGTCAGGTATAGGTCCTTGGTAATGAGAGTTCTTGAAGCATTGGCGGGCAAAGATAGGCAAAGTGACAAACAGCAAGAAACCGAGGGGTGTGGTGAATCTGAGTGTATTTTGCAGACAAGCAAGCAAGGATTTTATACACATTTTTTGTAATGGGGAGTGTTCTTGTGGTTATATTTTTTTCATACAATTCAAAATACAGGATGCAGAGTTGTTGTCATCAGTCTTGAATCATCATTCTTAAGTCATTAGATTGTTATCAGTATACATATACCCTCTTTACCAAAGGTCAGTGTTCGCTCATTATGCCAAACATCTTTGAGTCAAGACTGTTTTTTTTTTTTTAATTGACTCTTCTCATCACTATCTGGAGCATTCTTAAACACTTTATTTGTAAGTCATAATATAAACTATAATTAATCCTTACCCATGTTTTTATTAACAAATGGAGTGGAATTTGGTGGTAAAATTGCCTGAATAACCCTTGGCTGCAGTCCCAAGTTAGGGTGTTTCCTAGCAACACAGTCACATTTCAAAAGTTCTGATATGAAAGTAAAAACAAAGGCACAATGTTCCAGAACAAATGAGAAAAACAGAAGTCTGCAATCAGTTGCTCCTGGCAGGAACATCAGACTCATTTTAGGAGGCTCATCCTGGGTAGGGGTCATTGCCTGAGGTTGTGCAGTATCATTTGTCACACAGACTCCACTGGAAGAGTGGTGGCATAGACCCACTGCTCAGGTGTAGTAACACAGTCTGCTTGTTATAAATTATATGCTTTCAGAACAAAAGAACTGGACATTGACATTGAATCAAAACAGACAGGATGCATTCCTCTCAACATGATGTACCCTGACATCCTTTATCTTTCATGTTACAGCACCAAGTGTTTCAATTGCTATTCTCATCAGAACAAGACAGCTCCCAGGACACTTTCAAAGAAAACTTTCAACCCCATTGGTCCAGAATTTCAGACTGTCCCACCTAGGACTTTAATTAAGCCTGCAGTTTCTCATTATTTAGAAACTGGACCACAAATATGATTCCTAGCTTGTTTAACCATTTACCCAATTTTATTTTGGCCCTAAGTAGGTATTATTTATCCCAAGTCAGCCAGAAGAAACCTTAAGAGAATTGTACCACATTTCCTTTAATGGGTGTCAGATAGGTTTTTCATTGCTTTCTTGGTAAAAAGAAAGTTATTATCAATGGGATTTGGTTACAAGTTATTATTGGTCTTATTTAGGAATAAAAAATGGTTATACTCAGTGATATCTCTCTTTTCCCTTATCTTACATTCTTAGGTTTGGTGAGAGGGGTTGAAAAGAAAGAAGGGGGGAACATAGAAATATATAGGGAAGATAGAACAAAAAATAGGTTGGTGAATCTACTCCTCAACTTAATGGCTCAATTGTCACTTACAAGGTTATTTTTAATTCACTGGTATAGAAATTTGTATATAGATGCAAAACAAGTTTTTCTAGATACATCGGTATGGAATTAAATGTAAATTTATTCTTCACATGCAATATATATATATATATATATATATATATTATATATATATATATATATATATATATTTCTTCCCACACCATCCCAAGAGGCCTAACCCATACAATGGAAGAAAGATAGAATTTTCAGTACCTTCTGCTATAAGCCTATAAAAGGACATAGAAGAAAGAAACTTTTGCTTTTTGCCTGCATGATCTCATCTTGCTAGTAAGTCCATTCTCTCACTGGAAATTTTGCCTGCTTCTTAGGATTTCAGCATATACTGAAGACCAATTGATATATCCAACCTAGGAAGACAGAGATATTACTAAATTCTTGGGTTTTCCATTCACAGCCAGACATTGTCGGATTAGCTAGACTGCAGCCTGTGAATCCTTCCAATAACTTATATATATCTTTATTTTCTAAATTCTGTTTCTCTAGTGAACCGCAATAAACATGTGTACTTTAAATGAAAAACAAATAAGCTTGATAAATACCTCAGTGGCTAAGAGCACTGCATAATATTGTTGAGAACCTGGGATCAGTTTCCATCACCAATACGGTGACTGAAAACCATCTGTAACTCCATTTCCAGGATATCTGATGACCTCATTTGGCCTCTGCAAGCTCCTGAAACATGAGGTGCAATAGTTTTTGTGTTTGTTTGTTTGTTTTGTTTTGGGTTTTGTTGTTGTTTTTTTTTTCCCTATTACTATATTAAAGACTATGATCAAAGGAGTAAAAGGTTTATATGGCCTATAGATTCCATGTCAGAGTCCATCATCCACAAAAATTAGAGCAGGACCTAAAGGCAGGAAGCTAGAAGTATAAACTGAAAGAGAGGCAACAGAGGAACTGTCCTTTCTGTCATGTTCAGCCTTATTTCTTATAACAATCAAGACTATTTTCCGAGGTATGATACATGGGCTGGGATTCCCTCCCCCACCCACAAAAAAAAAGTTGTTGATTTATCGGTCTAATGGAGGTATATTCTTGTTTTAGGCTTTCTCTTCCTAACTTGTGTTAAGTTGACAAAATTAAACTAACATACATGTACACAAATAAATCATAAATTAATATATACATGCAAGAACAAAAAATGACTGAAAGAAACAAGTCTAAAACAAAAAATAAAAATCTACTGATATCCTATTCATTTTGAGATTCCAAGCTTCTTCAACTGAAGGTAAATTAAAAAGTGAAAGTATTTAAATTATTTAGTGTAGTTTTATATTATATAGACACCTTCATAAAAGATAATCTAGAGAATCAAGGAAATTCTGTTTTCTTGGATATTCATAACTAGAAAAGAAAATTTAATAATATGCTAAATAGTGGACTCTTAGCAAGGCTAAGAGGTTTCTTTTGAGGGTATCTGAAAAACATGCCTTTTCTTCTGGTGAAGGATAAGTTATACATGAATGTTTTATAGCCCAGAATTTTCTCTAGTGTTTGTTACTTTGGAGAATCTCTCTCTCTCTCTCTCTCTCTCTCTCTCTCTCTCTCTCTCTCTCTCTCTCTCTCTCTCTCTCTCCATCCTCTCTCTCTCTCTCTCTCTCTCTCTCTCTCTCTCTCTCTCTCTCTCTCTCTCTCTCTTTCTGTCTCTCTCTCTCTCTCTCTCTGTCTGTCTGTCTCTCTCTCTGTGTCTGTTTGTATGTGTGTTGTGTGTTTGTGTGTGTGTGTGTGAGATGAGTGTAGAGGGTAGGGTGGTCTTCATGCTTCTCTTTTTCCTTTAGGTATCAAGGTGCTATCATTATGGGAGCATGTTCTGATCTCCATCACAATGCCTCATAGTTTTATTTTGTTTCACCCTAAACTCATATCAATACCATTCTTTTGGCATGCACTTAAATGAAAATGCATATGTAGATAATTAAAATAGTTTAACACCAAGAAAGATGTCACAATTGTAGCAGGCCTCTGAAAAGGTGTTATATTCCATTCGCTCCCTTTACATATAATTTGGCAGAAGCAGCATTTTGTTTTTAACCAATGCTTTAAAAAATTATGTGAATCCACAGTAATGACTGCATTACACTATCCTATGTCATTTAAGTCTGTTAATTGCTTTAGTTTGAATCCCTGTGGTTTGGTTAATTGAGGTGATCAAAGTTATTTGGAAGCCTTTCACTCTTGTTAAGCTTGGCTTTTGATGAGTCTCTTTAAAGTGATTTTGGCTTCACTGTGAAATCATAGTAAATGGTATGCTGGCATATTTGTTGTCTTTGGACTTAAAGATTGTGAACATCTGGGTCTAGTGGCTAAATCCTGTACATATGTCTTCCATTAAACTACTGAAGGCAGTCTATGATAAGCAGTTTACCAGCCAAGGACAATATGTGCTGTAAACTTTGAACCCCTACCCAGCTCTAGCCAATGGTCAGGACATTCTCCACTGTGGAGTGGAGAGTGGGAACTGACTTTCACAGGAACTCTGGTGCCCCATATTTGACGATGTCTTCTGGATGGGGAGGCCTGGTGGCACTCAGAGGAAGGATAGCAGGCTACTAAGAAGAGACTTGATAGCCTATGAGCATATACATGGGGAATGGGTCCCCCTCAGTCACCGTTATAGTAGGAAGGATAGCAGGCTACCAAGAAGAGACTTGATAGCCTATGAGCATATACAGGGGGAGGAGGTCCCCCTCAGTCACCATTATAGTGGAGGGGAGGAGGGAAAATGTGGGAGGGAGGGAGGAATGGAAGGATACAAGGGAAAGGATAACAATTGAGATGTAATATGAATAAATTCATAAAATGTTTAAATATTTATAAAAGAATAAGGCTCCAAAATTCATCCTTCTGTATTCTAACTCTTATGGGCAATACTGATAGTCAAATATATTTCAAAATATCTAGGAATTCTAACCAAAAATGAGGGGAAGATAACACATCTACAAAACCCAGATAAACAACAACAAAACCAAGATGGTGTTAAAAATAAAAGCTTATGGACCTCCTGAATGGGCCAGTCCTGCTGATCCAAAGAAGTGGGGTCTCCATGACATAGGATAACAACAGCATATCTAATAGCAGTCCTGGTGAGCATCTACTATTGGTATTGGTAATGTGACAGAAAGTAGAGGAGAATGGCAAATATGAAGGGATGAAGAGATGAATGGGATTGGAGTGCATCGTGTCAAATTTACCAAAAATTAATAAAAAACGTGGTTTTGGTGTGGGTGTTTTTTTGTTTTGCTTCATTTTAAGTTAAAGCTTGGGCTAGATACATAAACTTGTGGTAAAGAGTAGAGGCTGCTCTTCCAAAAGACCTGGACTCCATTCCCAGAACCCAAATGGTCACTCACAACAGTCTCTAACTTTACATGCAGGGAAGCCAATGCCTTCTTGGGCCTGCTTGGGCACCAGGTACCCATGGTACATAGGAACACAGGATGCAAAACATGTCTAGGTATCCTTAAAATAAGAATAATTTTCAAAAAAACTTTAAAAAGTTTTTTGAAAGAAAAGTATCTAAAATAGTTGTATGTAAACATTTTTATTTTGTCAGAAGAGAAGATGAGATGGAAACTAAATCCAAGCTATAGGAATAAATGGTTTGTGCTAATCCCAGAGTGTTTTTGTTATAACTTCCCCAGGCCTAGTCCTGAAAACTTCTAGCCTCCCTACAAACTGATCTTCTACAAGACAAGACCTTAAATGATTCAGCTTCCACCCTCTGTCTGCTTAAGCCTAGATTTTTTTTTTCAGCCCCTGACACTTACAGCTGAATGAACTCACCTTTTTCAATTCTTTCTGAACACTGGCTGGCTGGTTCAACACAGACAGCTATTCTGGCTCAAAGTCCTCTCTGACATGACTGACTCAACTTGGCTTCTTTCCACTTCTCACTGAATTGCTGCTCTACTTGGAAATCCTGTCTCTGAACTCCATGAGATCAACTGCAGACACTCAAATGCACCAAACTGCACAGAACTTTTCTGTACTCTACAACTTTACTATATGGTCTCTACATACTCTGCTATGTCTCCGTCTGTCTGTCTGTCTCTGTCTGTCTGTCTCTGTCTGTCGGTCTGTCTGTCTCTGTCTCTGTCTCTGTCTCTCTCTGTCTCTCTCTCTCTCTCTCTCTCTCTCTCTCTCTCTCTCTCTCTCTCTCTCTCTCTCACCTTCATTTAAGTAGCTTCTCTTTTCTGTCTGTTCTCATGACAGGAGTATCTTACCTCTGACTCTGACTCATACTGTCAAATCTTTCTCGGATTCATCACTTTGTCAATCAATTAGACGTCACTATTTAGAATTAAAGGTGTGTTCTAAAAGCATGTCTGAATTCTAGACAGGATTAAAGGTGTGTACAAGGGTCATGTTTGTATTCCAATTAGATTACACAAACATAGGTCTTTAGATTTTGTCTCTTTCCAGAGCAGCCTTGTTGTTGAATTAAAATTCATCTACAGATGTATTGTTTGAAAAGTGGGAGATGAGTTGATAATAAGGAAAATAAATATGTTGATATTGTGATTCAATTATTATTACAATTCTGTCTCAAAGCTCCATGATATATTCCAACATTAAATTCTGATTTGCTTAAAATAATTAACAGATGTAGTAGTATATTCTTTATTCATTTTTACTTCATAAATAATCTAATGGTTGAACTTCCTTAAAATACTTAAAGGAATCTAAATGCAAATTGGGTCTTAGTTTGGTAAGTGTATTGACCCTTTAGAGACTTCAAAACACCATGAAGAAAATCACAGTTTAACAATAAATATTGTAAAGAAATATTATATGAAGTACACTATAATCTGTAATTTATGAAATATATTCTGATTTTTACTTAGATCTACCAATAAAGACTGCTTTTTAATGGGTTAATAGTCCACTCACAAGAAATATTTTTTCTTATTATTTTGCCTCTTATTTGGTATCCAAGATCACTAAGGCAACAGACAAAATCATTTTCAGTCAAAAGTTTAAAAATAACTAGTTTTAAAATTGATATCTGTGTAATACATTTTACTCTGTAGACTTAGTTTTTTTTCTAACCATGTTAAAAAATGGAATTGAAAGTTTTTCATGATTATTTCTAGCATTTCATTTTGACATAGTAATCAGTTTTTATAAATTTTTAGAGTCTAATTTTTCTTGCTGTTATAACACTGTTAGGACACACATATTGAAGAATTCAGTATTAGTCTATTCCCAGATCAATGCCTGTCTAGAGAAAAAAACAGTTTATTTGAATTATTGATATATTTTAAGTGAAAACACAGTTTAACCTAATATATCCAGACTGCTTTCACATACCTCTTCAATGTTCTAATTGAGTTTCAGAAAGCTTTTTATTCAAATTTGTTTAAACTTTATGTGATGTTTAAATATCATCATCCAGTGATGGTTTGATCAAGAAATGTCAATCATATTCTCATGCATTTGAACACTTAGACCTCAGTTGGAGATGCTTTTGAGAAGGTTTTGGAACCATTGGGAGTTGGAACCTTTCTGTAAGAAGTGCATCCATGGTGCACAGGGGAGGGAGGCAGGGAGTGTTTGCTTTGGGAGTTTATAGCCTTGCCCTGCATCCTTTCCTTCATTCTTTCTATATCCTGTGTGTACATGCAATATAGTCAACCAGCTTCTTGCTACTGCCACTAGAGGGGTATGCAATATGTGTTGGCTTCAATGAAAATAGTCCCCATAGGCTCATAGGAAGGGGCACTATTTGGATGTGTGGCATTGTTGGAGTAGGTGTGGTCTTTTTTGGAGGAAGTGTGTCACTGAGGACTAGTTTTGAGGTTTCAGGCAAGTATGCTCAATCCAGGCCCAGTGTGATTCTCTCTTTCTGCTGACTGCTGAGCCAGATGTTGAATACTTAGCTATTTGTATCCTTCCATGCTTGAAACCATGCTTACTGCCATGATGACATGGAGCAAGTATATGATTCTAAAGTCAACTGTAATTAAGAGTTTCTTTTATAAGATCTGATGTTGTCATGGTATGCTTTCACAGCAATAGAAACCTTAACTAAAATAGAAGTTGGTAACAGAGACTGGTGTATTGCTGTGATAGCCATGACCATGTTTTTGTTTAGAGGCATGGGGACTCAGGAACTTTGAATTAGAAAAATGGTTGAATATTTTAAGTGTAGATTAATGAAACATACTAGTAGGTACATGAAACACAGTGCTGTTGAGAGTGATTTGAATTTTGGGTTACCTGACCCAATAAGTTTTAGAGGAAAATTAATATGTGTCCTAAAGTTTATTCTTGTGATATTTTGGTGTTGATTGTGGCTACTTCTACTCTTGTCTAAAATAATCTGCTTGAGAGTAAATTGAGTTATTTACAGATTAACAGCTTTGGCATATAACATTTCCAGAAACACAGGTTTGACTGTGCTATATGGATATTATTGGCCAGTATTATACTGATCTATAATGAAAAGTAGCAAGCTGAGCAAGGAAAAATACAAAATGTACAGTTAGAGGAGCACGAGGAAAAATAAACAGATTAAAGAAAAGCTAAGTGGAATAAAGGGAAAGGTGACCTAGGAGCAAGATCTCACCCGGCTAAGATTCCAACTTGTGAAATGATAAAAGAATGTGTGTCTGATCTTATTCTCATTTAATTCCAGCATTCTGAAAAGGCAGAGGCTGGCGGATGTAGATCTATGAGGTTAAGGTTATCCTGTTTTACAAAGCAAGTTACAGGACTGCCAAGCTTAGTCAGTGAAGATAACCCTAGAAAACAGAAAGGTGCTGAACAAAGGACCACACTTTTTTCCACAGCACGTAGCATGCCATGGCAGATTTGTCCAGACATTTTGAGAGGATACAAAGCCTAAAATACTTTAAAAAATTGGCTAAACCCCAATATAGACAGACCTATAGAGTAGCTGGGGAGCACATTCCTTTCTTAGCTAGCACCAGGGATTCCATGAGCTAACATGATACAGATACTGGTCCCTAACAGGCCACCACAAATGTCCTTTGAGACTGTCTGAGGATCAGCAAATTCCTTGAAGAAACAGACTTAAAAGGGAGAGAGAGAGAGAAAAAAAGAGAGAGAGAGAGAGAAGAGACAGAGAGACACAGAGAGAGATTTAAAAAGATAAGAAGATTTGAGCTCACAGGTAAAAAGAAAAGCCACCAGAGATAGCATTTTCTGATTGCAACTGACCCGCCCCCTGAAGATAGGATTACTAAGAAGACGCTTCCCTGAGCAAAATGGTAAACAAAGAGAACAAAGAGAGTTAATCCATGGGTTGTCTTGGCTCTTTTTTCTGTAGCAGTTTGACCATTAGACTTCTTTTATGTTAACTAGGATCCCTCTTGCTTAGGGGGCACTGGGAAGTGAGAATCTTATAAAAAGTTCCCAGGTCAACACCTAGGGTTACTTCTTGATACTTTAGATTTGTTGTTGGCAAGATCCAGCTCGAGCTGTAACATTAAAGATTCCTCTTGTATTTACAGCAGTTTTGAGTCTTTCTGGTTGTTTTTGGGGATCTCGAGATTTGAGTAACGTCTGGTGCTTCAGTTTTTGCCTTTAGGCTTAATGATAAAAGAAAGGATGCATCTTAGTTCAAATGATAAATTATTTTGCTATCTCATATTGGTGGCAGGTGGCCCACCTTCGACTTCCTAGTGACAAAACATGACTCTGTGATTCTTCATTGAAATTCAGTATGAATGTTTTAAAGTTTCTTTAAAATGTGCTTTTATCATCAATTATGTTAAAAAAAATTTATATCACTTAATGCTTAGGGATGCTTCAGTGCCAAAAGGAAATATGCCTATTTTAATAATTATACCATCTGATAGTGTAGCTGGGAAAAAACACTAAGAAGAAAGTCAGGGAGCTTACATTGAATTTATATCCACTGTACAAATTGACAAAAAAATATAGGTTATTGAGTTTTTATAAGCTTTTCTGAGTTTTCATTTGTAAAAGGAGTTGGTGGCTGGGTCATATAAACTATAGATTCTGTCTAGTAACAGGTGACATGGAACATAAACAATAAAGAGAAATAAGTAGAATTTATCAAATTATTTTACATTTCTGTGCATCAAGAATTAGACATCTTGAAGAATCACTTGTTTCTTCCTTTTTGTCTTCCATAGTAGTAACGCCAAATCAGCTGTAGGGATTTGCTTCCTTTGAATTGAGAACATGAAGTAAGAATTTTATGAGTGTTTCTGAAATATACTGCCATAGGTTCCTCCCCTTATCCCTTTGCTCTTCTTTTGCTCCTTGGTTTGTTAATTTGCTTCAATTCTTAGTCACCATTTTTCTTCTTTGTTACTTCCAACATAAATATAAAAAGAAATCTTAAACAAATGATTTTAAGTTCTTTTTTCTCCAACATGAAAGAGGATGCAAGTATTTGGCAGTTTTCTGGCTATTCAAACATAAGAAAAATAAATGAATAGGAAAAATAACAAAGACTCCATTGTCCATCCATTAGGAACATAAGCTCTGACCCTTTCAGAATATATATAATAAGAAAAGAACACAGGAGAGCCTCACCACTCTGACTAAGTGCTGCAGGTGAGAAATGAGTGGAACATAATTTCGCCTGGAGAGGCTTCTTTCCATCTGAAAAGTTCAAGTATTTCACAGTACTTGACTAAAGTATTTGTTTGAAGCTTCTGGCTGGAATCGTAAAAAGAAAAACTGATTCATTTCTAGATGATTAATATTGAAATCTGTATTATTTACTTTGGGAAGTGATAATAATTTGTATTTTGAAAAGAAATAGAATAAAACTCAAAATGTATGAAGAAAGATGCTTAGGGGTTGAGGGACATTGCCTGCCTGAAACACCAACTTAGACATCCACTGTATTGCCAGTTGTACCTGATATTTCCAGATTCCTTATGCAAAAAACAAATTAAAAACCAAGATTCACTGCCAAGATGAATATTCAGATTGAGTGAGCTTCAGTAACTTTACTGAAATCTGTTGCTATAAAGGAAGGATTCTGATCCTGCTTTCATAATTTTGTCACAGGGATAGTTGATACACAAACAAAAACACATTCAACATAAAGTGTTAATGTTTATATATCCTGAAAAATCAAACTACAGGCATGCTTCTCAATTCTAAATCAGTCTGTTTCCCTAATGCTACATAAGTCCAAATTAAATACATAATGATTGGCATAAGAAATATGGTCTATATACCTTTAGCTTGTTTTCATATTCAATTAAGCTTAGCTTATGTGTACCAGCTTTCACTCACCTGTTGAGTATTCACTAACCCTAACTTTTGGAAAAGAACTGTTGGTGTGAAAAAAAAATAAGCCTCCTTCCTGTCTTCACTGAGTGTATCTTCTAGTGGGCAAACCAATAAATAATGCTAGTGAAGAGACAAATAAGATTTGTACAGTACTTGGTCAGTTTTCAGTGGTGTTCAGAAAAAAAAATTAAACAGAAATAATTTTTAAATTAAGTTAGAAAAGTCCATAGAAAATAGGTCGTAGATTCCAGATTTGAAACATAAGAATAATGCCCTTGGTACTCTCAACCAAAACTTCAGTTTCTCCCTTTTCGCCTCATAAGTCTGGTACTCACAAATGCTTAATACGTTTACAATGTCTAAGAAAATATACTGAAGCACAAAATTCTACCTCTGTGCATACTTGTTAGCAAAATGTTAGCCTCTGATTCATTTTTTTTCTTTTCAAATAACTCTTAGAAATTACTGTTAATCTGGAAACCTACTGGGCAAGAGTGGGAGGTGTGATTTCAGCTTATCAGTGTTTACTGTTTAGAAAAGTAGCCTAGTGGCTGAGCAGGAGGAATCTGAGTAACAATTTGGGCCAGTCACTGAATCTACCACACTTTATATTGCTAATGGAGATTAGTAATCTAAAAGGTAACAAAATGGTACAATAAAAAATATACCATCAGTGATAGAAGCTTACTGTTTATTGTGATATTCCAAGAAGAGAAGATCTCTCTGTTTCTAGCTCTTTGTTCATCTCTGTGTCTCTGTGTCTGCTTGCTTTCTCTTTGTGTGTTTGTGTTTGTGTGTGTGTGTGTGTGTGTGTGTGTGTGTGTGTGTGTGTGTGTGTGTATCTCACAGGACATCTTACGGGATTCATTTCCCTTCTACTACCATGTGAGTCCTAGAGATGAAACACATACCATAGAACTTAGTGGCAATCACCTTTAGTTTCTATTCCATCTTGGTGGTGGAATCAGTGTTGTAATGATCACTAATGTCATCCATTTCAAGAGCTTTAGGAGAATTTTAATTGCTGTAATGGAAGTGACTTGATATATCTGGGAATTAGAACCAAATTAAATTTTGTTTAAGAATGATAAAGTGAGATGGTAAAACATGAACTTCTAAAATGAAGAGAAAAAAGCTATAATAAAAGAAAATGAAAACAAAATAAAACATTACCAATTTAAAAGACGAATACTATGATCTATTTATATATAAACAAGCAACCCAAAGTAGAGGGACACATTGGCTATAGATTGGAATAATTCAGGGTAAGGGGGAGAGGCTTTATGTGTAAAGTGAATGGTATGTACACTTGATAACTGGAATTAGATCCGCAGGTTCCATGTAAAATGGTAGGCATGGTAGTGCACTACTCTAACTCCAGTTCTGCATAGATAGTAACAGCATGATCCCCAGAACACACTGGAAAGCCAGTTTAGTTTAAATGAAGAGTTTCACATTCAGTGGGAGACTCTGCCTCAGAATATAAGATAGAGAGTGATGGCCTCTATGTGTTCATTCATGCTTATATACACAATAATAACATAGAACTGTAACAACAACCAATAGCAGTAGAATAACTTATTTGATGAAGGAAACTGGGAAACAAGACATGGACTCATGTCAAAGTCTCTTAAGGCTTAGACTCAGATGGAATTACAGATCTAGCATGCAATGGACCTGAAAGATAGTGATTAGATTCCCACGAAACAAGACTAAAGAATATTTATGAAAATTGCTTCCACTTGCAAGTCTTGTCCACCTTGTTGCATTGTTTATCTTATGTATTACCATGCATATTCACCTGTTGAAATTTACATTGGTTATTACATTTATATTTTACTTCAAATGTCTTCAAGATTTAAATCATTTTAATGTTTTTATTGAGACTCCTTCTAACACATGATAATGAAAACTTCCTTCAATCCACCCCACTAATGATCTATGTCCATGTGAGTGCAAACTTAGTGAGTAGATGAGCACTTGTTTGCTCAGTGTGAGGCTCCATGTCATCCTCAGCATAGAAAACAAAAACAAATGCTGAAAAGTGTGAAAGTGATACAGTTGACTACTGTCTTCAAATATTTGATTCTTCTCACTTCCTCATTTGTTAATGAAAAAGAACTTCAAGAATAAATGAAATAATTCTATGACACCCAACTAGTCAATTTACTGGTTCAGATTAACTTGTTCCAGACTTGGATAGCCAAGAATTTTTGCCCTCTTTCTTTTAGACTGCTAATACAGAATTTAATTTTAATCTATCAAATGTCTTTGCTTGATTCTTTGAAGGAAAGGGCCAATCCCAAAGATTGAAATCAGAGAAATTGGAGACTATTTTATTGACTCCCCAGATAGTTACAACTTTCTGGGAAGACTGTGCCTAGACAAGAACTTGAAGGAACAACGACAAAGGACAAAAAGTGTCAGCTCACCAAAAATGTTCTTGGATGGCACACTGAATCATAGGCACAAGAAACCCCATAAAGACAAAGGTGATAGAAAAACTCAGAAAAAAAGATGTTACACTGACCCCGGTTCATTGGAATCAAATGGCTAATTTGCTTATCATAATCCAGTACTTTGAAATGGTCACAGAGGAAGCTAGGAGTGGCAGTGACTATGTAAAGTAGGACCTTGCATAATTTAGTGAGGTGCAGTTGGGACAAGCAGAAGCAATCCCAATGGGAATGTAAAGAAGAGAAAACAATAACATCAACTTAATGTAAGGTTCTCTCTGATGATATTCCTAGGAGGTAAACTAGGGTATAGGAAAGAAGCACATTTATGGTTTGGTTTTGTTATATTGTGGCTTTTGGCTTTCTTGGTTTTCTCCATTTCTCTCTATTGATAGCTTGACTGACAGGGTGTGTTGTTACAGCCTAGTGAATTGACACTTGCTCACATTCAAGTCTGTAAAAGTTTCAAGTAGGTAGATATGGTCTTCAGGTTTACGACAGTATTATAATATTTTATTATATGTGTAAAGACTAGGATCTAAGATTCCTGTCCATTTGTGACCTTGATCTCATTCAAATACATTTCATTTACCTATTCTTTGAAGATGGAATACACACTACACCCACACATTCACACAGACACACACACACACACACACACACCTTAGTACAATGAAGAAAATAATTCTAAAACTCACTGAAAACCTCCAGGTGCTTCATATATTTCTGCTTTATGATAGTGACTCCTTAAATTTTGGTCCTTCTACCATGAAATAAATTAGACATTGAAGTTGGGGAGAATAGGTTTTACTGGAAAAGAAGAATTAAGGGTACATAGTATATTTGAAATATTTAGTGCCAGAATCCTGATATGAGCAAGGAAAGTGATTATAACATCTGAGCTATTATAGAACAATCTTAAGAATTAACTGATGTGAGGCATTTAACATAACAAGTATTTGATGCGGTTATTTGAGGAGGATGTATAGAACAAATAAAAAAAGATTGAACATTATTTTAGTAAAAACTCAAATGGGAATATCTTTCTAATCTGTTCTATTCAACCAACTCAGGTTTCTCACATCTCCAAGCTCATGAATTGCAGGACTTGGGATGAGTCGGGCATTCTCAACACTATGTGAATGAGCCAGTGGAGCCACCTGCCCTAAGAAACACCAAGACCCCAAGAAGGATGCCTGCCATTTTACTATATGATTATAAGCATGTGGGATGGAAATCAAGTCACTTGGTAAAGGTAAGAGAAATGTTCAAAGATAATAGAAATAAAATAGAGGTGGGCAAGATGATGCTCATCTTGACAATTTAGTAAAAGCTTCCTTCCAACTTAACATTTTATGGTAGAGTGCAATACATGAAGATGATTCTAAATAATGCTATGAGGCATTATCTTTGGGTTATCTAATGGGTCTGTACCTGCTCTTGTTTATACCAGGAAATAAGCCACATGGAGGTGTCCACTATTTTTTTAGCAGACTATTCCAATTACTGTGATGTAAATCAATATGAGATTCTTTAAAAAGAATTACAGACAACAGTTTATTGCATGAGATGCACTGATGGGAGTAGAAATAATAATCCACTATTGTGAAAGTTTAAAGATAAAAAAAATACTCAAAGATAAATGACATTTTTTTCTAACAATTATATTGAAGAGAATTTCTAACAAATTAAATTTTTTATATTCAGTATGCTCTTTTCTTATTTTAAAACTAAGGACTGCATAACTGTGAGTATCAGATATACTCTGCACATATATGTTGAACACATTAAACAAATAGAATCTTGGAGGCAGACAGTATCTTACTAGGCAGTATTATCCATCTCAGATTACTTATATATACACATATTAATGGCATGTAGTTAGCTCTAGTACTCATTTGACCTCAGAGTAGGTAAGAAGATTCATTAGTAATAATTGTTAATAATTTACTTAATTATAGTCAGAAGAAAATTATTCTGTTTAAAGTGTCATGCAAAGATATTTACAATTTTTAAAGTACAAAAGGTAAAAAAGAGAACAAATTATTATGCTACTTCCAATCAACAGAAAGAATCAACAATCCTTGATCTTGCATGACAAGAGAAAAACATTCTAAGTAATATTTAAACAAATTAGAGAAAGAAGCAGAGGTTTGGAGAAAGTATAAATTATAGAAGTAATTACATCTGATTTTTTGCACAGTAACACTGCTCAGAGAATGGTAAAATAATCACATAGAAAACATGCTGATAATATAATGGTCAATGAGTAGAGCTCACTGTAGTTTTTTTAGTTGTGGATAAGGCTAATTCTCTTGATAGGGTACTGGAGAGGTATTATCGTGCGCATCTTTGGCCAAGGAATCGAGACCCTCCTCTGCTTTCCCACCAGAGGCATTGGAAAACAAAACAAAAGAAATAAAAAACCAACAAAATACAAAAAACAAAACAAAACAAAAAAAACAACAACAAAAGCACAAAACTATGAAAGAGAATAGAAATAACAAAAAATGTTAATATGGGATAGTAATGTGGTAAAGTTCTTACAGACGCATAAATTCCAGTACTTAATTTGAATGGAAGTCATATTTATTAAAACAAGATTAATTATACCTAAAATCAGTAGTATTGTGAAAATAATTCAAACAAGATTCATATTAATTGCTGTAAATGATAATACGTACATTCCTCCTGTACTCTCAAATTAGTAAGTTTCTTTCAGCTTTTAATTTGTCATTTGTTCTTATAAAAACATATTGCCATACTACTTTCCTGAGCCAGTAATGACTTATGACTATGTATATTGCATAGTCATCTTCCTAGACAGTAATAAAATAATAAGTTCTAATATATATATATGCATATATATGTAAAAGAACAAATTAAATGCACAATAAAAGTTAAGATTACTTTGCCCCATCTCAAAGGCATCATAACTAAAATACTTACATTTAAAAGTAATATTATGTTACATTATGGTGCAAGTCAAAAACCCTGCCCAGTTAAATGAATGTCTACAGAAAGAACACCTACAGCATTAAAATCCTTTGATATATTTCATCAATATAAACTATTGAAAAAAGTTCTTTCTGCTGCTATGCAGGATCATTTTTCATAATTAAATAATATATATGTATATGAAAAGATTTATGATGTCATAAACATGCACACCACCCAAAGAACACATCTTAAACGTCTTTTATATATTCCACTCTGAAGCCTGAAGAGATGGCTCAGTAATTAGAATCTCTCATATGCAGTCCTAAGGTTTGATGCCTTGCTTCCGGATGGTGGCATGTGAGAAAGGACTCCCTAGAGAGTTGTCAGTGATGCATTATTTTTTTTCTTTGCTAGTCCAATTAGCTCAGATAATGAATTTCCTCAATTAAAATTGTTTAGTGATGTTTTTAAAGATATAGATTAAAAATCAAAACTAGGAAACCTGACATCATTACATCAGTTCAAGATTTAGCTCTTGTGTCCTAAGCAGTGGGGAGAAAAGCAACCAATATACCCAACATCAAGCTCCGTTTGTCTTTGTGTCTCCAGAACCATCTCTGGCTTGTAGTAGGCTATTAGATTCATCATTGTACACAGCACTTAGAAAATTATAAAACATTCAGTTGATGCTGAGTAAATAAATATTTACTCAGTGAGGAAATTACTCAGTAAGTAAATTAATGTTATGAGTAAAACATAAAGCTTGAATTAGAAGACTAATCAATGTCATTTTATACATTTCATTATAATGGTTATATTTAGCCATTTATGTGACCCTCCAATGAAGACCTATGCACTTAGAAAATAACATGCTACAATAACCATTACCTTGATTTTTCTTGTGTCACCACATAAACACATTTAGAAATTATAAACTTTAAAAAATTGCTATGTCTTGTTGCCCAAAATACATATGATACAATTTAATTACTAAATTTAAAATAGGCCAGAAGAATAAAGACCTTATTCCTAGCATTAGGGCTTCTAAAATTTTCAAGAAGAAGAAGGAGAATGGAGAACTTATGGCTAGCATGAGAGTTTCTAAAAAGTTCATGAGGGAAAATATTTGTGATCTCTTGCTTTTGGTCATATGAGCTGTCTTCTGAGTCATTTTGTTGTGAATAAAACCAGAGTTCAACCAGCTTCTTTGGAACGGTGTCACATCCTTTAGTAGAAATCAAAACTCCCACTGCTTCTCTTTGTCTTGGATTTTATAACTTTAAGAATTACAGAATTAAATTGTATTACTTATGTTTCCTGGTCTCTGTCATTTTATTATATCACCACAAACAGACCAAGACAGATGGATTATAATATCTAAAGAAAGATCAAGATAAAAAGTGAGAAACAATACTATAAAACAATTTAGACCTTTTTAAAAGCTTTTCATTTTTATCACTCTCAAGTGTTTATTTTCCTATATATCTGAGTGTGAAGAATATTGGAAAATGTTTTAAGAAGGAAGGAAGAGGAGTTATTATTTTTGAGTTTTTATGTAGGCAAGTCATAATTTATTTTTTTGGTTTTTCGAGACAGGGTTTCTCTGTGTAGCATTGGCTGTCCTAGACTTGCTTTGTTGACCAGGCTGGCCTTGAATTCACACATATACCTGCCTCTGCCTCCCAAGTGCAGGGATTAAAGGTGTGTGTCACCACCACCCAGCTGTAAGTCATAATTTGATTGCATGTTTCTTGCCTAATCCTCACATTAACAAATTATGTAGGTCAACTATTGCCATTATTTATTGAAGTGCCCCACAGTAACTCCTCTCATAATTTGCATTATGATGCCATTATTCCATCAATTTAACCATCAAAAAGAAACCAGGGCTGAAATTATGACAACATTATGATCAAAGACTACTGTTTTCTATGAAATACTTTTATTTAGATTGATTACTTTAAAATTTCTGTTAGAAATCAATTAAGCACATTAATTACTTAAACCATTACTATCCTAACATTGTTTCTTTAAAAGATTAAGTAATAATTAAAACAGATATTTTTGCCTGAAGTGATCAAATTTTTTCCATTTTTATTATTAATTTATTCAAATTACATCTCAGTTGTTAGCCCATCCCTTCTATCCTCCCATTACTCCCTCCCTCCCGCTTCCCCCCCATTCCCCTCCCCTATGTCTGTGACTGAGCTGAGGGGGACCTCCTCCCCCTGTATATGCTCATAGGGTATCGAGTCTCTTCTTGGTGTCCTACTATCCTTCCTCTGAGTGCCACCAGGTGTCCCCATCCAAGAAACATGGTCAAATAAGGGGCACCAGAGTTTGTGTGAAAGTCAGATCTCCTTCTCCAATTAACAGTGTGTGGGGGTTCGAAGTTTACTGCCTATATTTTCCTTGGCTGGTGCCATAGTGTGAGGAGGATCGAGGGCCCGTACCCCCTGTAGTTTTCCAGGACCCTCTGGATCCTTCTATTTCCTCATTCTCCCGGGCTTCTCACACCTGAAGTCTCAATAGGATGTCCTCCCCTCTGACCCACTTTCCTGGTATGTAAAGTTTTTCATGGGGACGTACCCCTTGGACTAGTGTCTCAATATCAGGGAGTATATACCATTTAACTCTTTTTGTTTCTGGGTGAGCTCACTCATTATGATAATTTCTAGTTCAATCCATTTGTCCACAAATTTCTGAAAGTTCCTTGTTTTTAATAGCTGAGTAGTATTTCATAGTGTAAATGTACCACAGTTTCTTTATCCATTCTTCTACTGAGGGACACTTAGGCTGTTTTCATGTTCTGGCTATTATGAATAAGGTAGCTATGAACATGGTTGGGCATATGTCCCTGTTTTGTGGTAGTGCATCTTCTGGGTATATTCCAAGGAGTGGAATAGCTGGGTCTTGAGAAAGCCCTATTCTCATTTTTCCAAGAAAGCGCAAGAGAGATTTCCAAAGTGGTTGTACTAGTTTGCATTTCCACCAGCAATGAAGGAGTGTTCCTCTTTCTCCACATCCTCTCCAACATGTGGTGTCAGTTGAGTTATTGATCTTAACAATTCTGATGGGTGTAAGATGGAATCTCAGTGTCATTTTTTTTAATTTTATTTTATCTCAGTGTCATTTTGATTTGCATTTCTCTGATGACTAAAGAGGTTGAGCATTTCTTTTAGTGTTTCTCAGCCATTTGATATTCCTCTGTTGAGAATTCTCTGTTTAGTTCTGAGTCCCATTTCTCTATTGGGTTATTTGGTTTGGTGGTGCTTAATTTCTTGAGTTCTTTATATATTTTGGATATTAGACCTTTGTCAGATGAAGGATTGATGAAGATCTTTACCCAGTCTGTAGGCTGTCGCTTTGTTCTTTTGACATTGTCAACTGCCTTACAGAAGCTTCTCAGCCTCATGAGGTTCCATTTATTAATTGTTGACGTTAAGGCCTGGGATGTTGTTGTTCTGTTCAGGAAGTTTCTCCTGTGCCTATGTGTTCCAGACTCTTCCCTACTTTTTCCTCTAACTGGATTAATGTCTCTGGTTTTAGGTTGAGGTCTTTAATCCTCTTGGACTTGAGTTTCATGCATGGTGACAAATAGGGGTCTAATTGCATTTTTCTACATGTAGACATCCAGTTAGACCAGCACCATTTTTTGAAGATGCTGTCGTTTTTCCGTTGAATGGATATGGCTTCTTTGTCAAAAATCAAGTGACCATATGTGTGTGGATTCATCTCTGGGTCTTTAGTTCGGTTCCTTTGATCCACTAGCCTATTGCTGTGCCAGTACCACGCTGTTTTAATTACTGTTGCTCTATATTACAGCTTGAGATCAGGTATGGAGATTCCTCCGAAAGATCTTCTATTGTATAGGATTGTTTTTGCTATTCTAGACTTTTTGTTTCTCCATATGAGGTTGAGAATTGTTCTTTCAATATCTTCAAAATATTTTGTAGGTATTCCAATAGGGATTGCATTGAATCTGTAAATTGCTTTTGTTAAGATGGCCATTTTTACTATGTTAATTCTCCTGATCCACGAACAAGGTAGATCCCATGATCTTCTGATGTCATTTTCAATCTTTCTTCAGAGATTTAAAGTTTATTTCAAATAGGTCCTTCACTTTCTTGGTAAGGGTTATACCTAGATATTTTATATTGGTTGTGGCTATCGTGAAGGGAGTAATTTTCCTAATTTTTTCCTCTGCCTGTTTGTCATTTGTATACAGGAAAGCTACTGACTTTTTTGAATTTATTTTCTATCCTGCCAATTTGCTGAAGGTGTTTATCAGCTGTAGGAGTTCTCTGGTGGGATTTTGGAGGTCACTTATATACACTATCATATCATCTGCAAATATGGATAATTTGACTTCTTCCTTTCCTATTTGGGTCCCCTTAAACTCCTTTTGATGTCTTATTGCTCTGGCTAGAACATAAAAAACTATATTGAAGAGATATGGGGAAAGTGGGCAGCCTTGTTTGGTCCCCAATTTTACAGGAATTTCCTAGAGTATCTCTCCATTTAATTTAATGTTGGCTATTGGTTTGCTGTATATAGCCTTTATTATGTTGAGAAAAGTGCCTTCCATGCCCGATCTCTCTAAAACTTTAAACACGAATGGGTGTTGGATTTTATCAAAAGCTTTCTCTGCATCTAAAGAAATGATCATGTGGCTTTTATCTTTCAGTTTGTTTATATGATGGATTACATTGATGGATTTCCATATGTTAAACTATTCCTGCATGCCTGGAATGAAGCCTACCTGGTCATGGTGAATGATGTCTTTGATATGCTGTTGTATGCGCTTTGCGAGGATTTTTTTGAGTATTTTTGCATCAATGTTCATAAGAGAAATTGGTCTGAAATTCTCTTTTTTTGGTGGGTCTTTGTGGGGTTTAGGTATCGATGTGACTGTGGCCTCATAGAAGGAATTTGGTAATATTCCATCCATTTCCTTCTTTTGGAATAGTTTGAATAGTATCAGTATTAGCTCCTCTTTGAAGGACTGGTAGAATTCTGCGATGAAACCATCTGGCCCTGGACTTTTTTTGGTTGGGAGAATATCAATAGTTGCTTCTATTTCTATAGGCAAAATAGGGCTATTTAATTTGTTTATCTGGTCTTGATTCAATTTTGGCAAATGGAATCTGTTGAGGAAATTGTCTATTTCTGTTAGATTTTAAAATTTTGTGGCAAGAATGCCTTTAATGTAGGTTCTAACGATTCTTTGTGTTTCTTTGGTGTCTGTTGTTATCTCTCCCTTTTCATTTCTGATTTTGTTTATTTGGATAGTGTTTCTCTGTCTTTTAGTTAGATTGGCTAACGGTTTGTCTATATTGTTAATTTTCTCAAAGAAGCAGCTCTTGGTTTTGTTGATTCTTTGGATTGTTCTCTTTTTTTCTAATTTATTGATTTCAGCTGTGAGTTTGATTATTTCTAGGCGTCTTCTCCTCTTGGGTGTTTTTGCTTCTTTTTTTTCTAAAGCTTCCAGATGTGTTGTTAAGTTGTTTATGTGGGATGTTTCCATTTTCTTTTAAAAGGCACTTAGTGCTATGAATTTTCCTCTTAGCACAGCTTTCAATTTGTCCTGCAAATTTGGGTATGTTGTTCTATCATTTTCATTAAATTTCAGGAAGTCTTTAATTTCTTCCCTTATTTCTTTCATGACCCATGTGTCATTAAGTAGAACGTTCTTTAGTTTCCAAGTGTTAGTATGCTTTTTTTTTTTAAATTTCTGTTGCTGTTGAAGTCCAGCCTTAGACCATGGTGATCTGATAAGATACAAGGTATTACTTCAATCTTCTTGTATCTGTTGAGGTTTGCTTCATGACCAACTATTTGATCAATTTTAGAGAACCTTCCATGGGGTGCTGAGAAAAAGGTATAATCCTTTGCGTTTGGGTAGAAAGTTATGTAGATATCTGTTAGATCCATTTGATATATGACATTGATTAATGAAGTTATTTCCCAGCTTAGTTTTTGAGTCAAAGACCTATCTTTGAGTGAAAGTGGGATGTTGAAGTCTCCCACTATTAATGTGTGGGTATCGATGAGTGCTTCAAGCTTTGTTAAAAACTCTTTTACAAATGTTGGAGCCCTTGTATTAGGAGCATAAATGTTCAAAATCATGATGATTTCTTCATTGACTTTACCTTTGACGAGTACGAGGTGTCCATCTTCATCCCTTTTGATTAATTTTGGTTGAAAGTCTATTTAATTAGATATTAGAATGGCTACCCCAGCTTGTTTCTTGTGACCATTTGCTTGGAATATTTTTCCCCGGCCTTTTACTCTGAGGCAATGTCTGTCCTTGTGGTTGAGATGTGTTTCTTCAATGCAGAAGAATGTTGGGTCATGTTTATGCATCCACTCAGTTAGTCTGTGTCTCTTTATTGGAGAATTGAGACCATTGACATTGAGAGATATTAATGACCAGTAATTGCTAAGTCCCTTTATTTTTGGCATTTGTAATAGTCGTGGTTTTGTGAGGTTGTGATTTTGCGATGGTACCTATTGCCTATGTAGTTTTGCTTGTAGTTTGACCCATGGGGTGTAGTTTTCCTTCTAGTAACTTCTGTAAAGCCGGATTTGTGGCTAGGTACTGTTTGAATTTGTTTTAATCATAGAATATCTTGTTTTCTCCGTCAATGGTTATTGATAATTTCGCTGGGTATAGTAATCTTGCCTGGTATCTGTGTTCTTTTAGGGTTTGCAGAACCTCTGTCCAGGCCTTTCTGGCTATCATAGTCTCTGTTGAGAAGTCTGGAGTAATTGTGATAGGTTTGCCTTCATATGTTACTTGGCATTTTTCTCTTGCCGTCTTTATTATTTTTTCTTTGTTCGGTATATTTCATGTTGTTATTATTATGTGGCGGGAAGATTTTCTTTTCAGGTCTATTCTATTTGGTGTTCTGTATGCCTCTTGTATGCTCATATGCATCTCCGTCTTCAAATTGGGGAAATTTTCTTCTATTTTTCTATTGAAGATATTTTCTGGGCTGTGGAGTCGGTTGCATTCTCTTTCCTCTATCCCTATTATTCTCAAGTTTCATTTTTTCATGGTGTCCTTGTTTCTTGAATGCTCTGTGTCAGGCACTTTTCAGATTTAGAATTTCCCTTGATGGATGTTTCCAGTTCTGCGATTGTATCTTCAAGTCCCGATATTCGTTCTTCCATTTCTTGCAATCTGTTAGATAAGGCCACGTCTGAGAGGCTTGCTTTCTTTTCTGATGCTTCTCGATCACATTTTTTTTTCCGTGTGTTCCTTTATGATAGCTTCCATTTTTATCTTCAGGTCTTGAACTGTTTTAATGATTTCCTTCATCTGGTTATTTGTATTTTTCTGAAATTCTTCAAATGCCTCTTTATATGACTATTTTAAATCCTCAGCCCTCTTGTTTGCCTCCTCCTGCATTTGTTTACAGATTCTGTTTCTTTCTTTATCATCTTACTTACTAAGGACTGGAGGTCATTTTCTTATATATCAATTGTTGTTGGGTTCTCCAGGTTGTTTTCATTGGGATTGATGGGATCTGGAGATGCCAACCTGTTTTTGTTTTTGTTAGCGTTCTTTTGCTGTCCTCTTGTCATTTTGGTGACTCTGGTGTTGGGAGGTGTTTTGTAGTGACCTTCCCTGTTTGAGAGTTTATATTTGATGCCTGATTATAGGTAGGGTGCCCTTGCCTGAGGGGATCAGGGAGTATTTTCCTGGACCAGGCAGGTGATTCAGGTTCTACTCCTAGAGATTTTTCTCAACACCTTAGACTCCAGGCTGAGTCATGCAAAGTAGGTTTCTGTTTGGGCCTTTTCACCTTATTGCTGTAATTCAGATCAGCAGTTTTGGGATCTAGAGTAAGCTCAGCACACAATCTCTCTGGTTTTGTAGGTTGATCCCAGCTGCCTGTCCTTCCTGTTGCTTTGTAGCCAAGATCCCAGGTGGATCAGATCTTGTGGGCTGCAGCTGTCTTTTAGCTCTGCCTCTATACTCTGTAGGAGTGTCCAGCCTCTCCCATGAATTTGGGAGTTCTTACTGGGTCTGCAGTAGCTCACCCAGCTAGGATCTACCTGTTGGAGTTTACAGGATCAGTGCCTGGTGGGCCTGAGACAATATGGTTTCAGGCCACTGGCAGTATCCAAGGAGGCAGCAATTTCCACGCCCCTGCAAGCCAGAATGCTCCCAGATTGCTTTAGATCAGCAGTTAGACACTGCAAGCATGACACACAGCTCCCTGGATCATGGGAGGTCCTGTTGTGCCTGAAAGAATGGACCCAGCTAGGTTCTGTTGTTTGGGGAGTGCCAGGTCAGTGCCAGCAGCCCAGGCAGGCGGCTGGCAACAATGGCAACTCAGACTGCTGGCAGGAATCCCCTGTATCTTCTCTTTCTGCCAGTGAAAGCCAGGATACTCCCAGCTCGCTTTAGTTCAGCAGTTAGGCCCTTCAAGCACAACCCACGGCTCCCTATATTGTGGGAGGTCCTGTTGCGCCCGCAAGAATGGACCCAGCTAGGTTTTGTTGTTTCGGGAGTGCCGGGGGAGTGCCGGGTCAGTGCCGGCAGCCCAGGCGGGCAGCTGGCAACAATGGCGATTCAGACCACTGACAGGAATCCCCTATATCTTCTCTTTCCACCAGTGGAAGCCAGGATACTCCCAGATCGCTTTAGGTCAGCAGTTAGACACCTCAAACAAGACCCACGTCTCCCGATAATGTGTGCGGTCCCACTGGGCTGTGCGAGCAGTCCACGCTGGTTTCTAACTGCCCCTGTTTGCAGGGTCAATCCTTTGTGTCTGGGTTCAGATTAGGCCCAGGACGTGGATCTCAAGATACACACCAGTTCTAGCTGTTTTTGGTGAGTCCTACCACCTGTGTTTCCACTTGGGCTAGGCAGGTGACCTCCGCAGTTTGTCGTGGTGTGGATGGAGAAGTTCAATGGTAGTTTCACCCTATTCGCTGAGACTCCTCAGGTTGGGGGCTCTGGAAAATCCCCTCACCAAATGGCGAGTTTGGGTTTTATGTGCCAGCGGCAGCTTGATTGTGGATTCCGTTTCAGAATTTGGGGAGTGCGTTTAGCACCTCCGGGCTGTTGCTTGTCCCGGAGCTAGACTCATTGGTGGTCTGTGGTGTTTGAGGCCCCACTCACCTACAGTTCTCAAAATCCAGCAGTCTGTGGCTCCATTCATGTCCCTTGTCTCCTTGGAGTAGATCAGCTATGGTGCATACTGGTCTACACCATGTTGGAATCCCTGGCAGCAGTTTATTATATTCCTCCCAGAGTTCCAAAGAGCCTTCTTATAGGCAGCAAAACAGGAATCCTGCTCCCAGGTGAAATTCCTCAAGAGGTGATTGCACACAGGAGGAAAAGTCTCGAGGAAGGAAGCTGTGCGGTCTCAGAGCAGTAAACATGACTAGCTAACCAAGATAAACACAGACATGGAAGCTGCTAGAAATAGGACATGAAACAGCAAGACAGGCAGGCAGCCCAGTTGGGCCTGGTTCCTACAATTAATCTAAAATTTCAGATAACAACTGAAAAAACACAAAGTATTTGTAATAAAATAACTATCATTTTGAATATTACAATAGAAGAAAGAACAAATGAAGAAAAAATAGTCCTTTAAATGGTGGTAACTATTTGTCCTTAGCATCCAGACAATTTCTACATTCTGGTTACTCCTGAAACCATATACCTACAAATAGCAAAACTAGATACAAGGAGTTGTATTTGTATATTATGTA
The DNA here is from genome assembly GCF_903995435.1 of Acomys russatus. Classification (NCBI taxonomy): domain Eukaryota; kingdom Metazoa; phylum Chordata; class Mammalia; order Rodentia; family Muridae; genus Acomys; species Acomys russatus. The sequence continues at coordinate 844,181 of NC_067137.1, read as the reverse complement.
TAAAATTATATGTGTATGTTAGAATAAAATTAAAAAAACTATCAATTTGAGAGTTCAATAGTATGGTAGATTAAGAGAGAAAAGTGAACAATTAAGGGTGTGTCTCTGTTCTATGTATGAATAGAATTAAGACATCTGCAAATCTTCCTTCATGCCATATAAAGAATGGCATTTAATAATAAGTGACAGGGATTCAGTGAATAACATGCAGCCTTGTCTTTGTAGAGACTTCATATCACAGCCAAACTATCACTATTTGCTGATTTCATTTTTTTTTTTTTATAGCTGAGCAGAATTTCATTGTGTAAATGTCCACAGTTTCTTTATCCATTCTTCAGTTGAGGGACATCTAGGGTATTTCCATATTCTGGCTATTATGAATAAAGCTGACATGAAAATAGTTCAACAAATGCTCTTGTTGTATGGAGAAGCATGTATTGGGTATATGCCCAGGAGTGCTAAGGCTGCATCTGAGGCAGAATTATTCCAAATTTTCTGAGAAAGTGACAGATTGATTTCCAAAGTGGCTGTACAGGACTTCACTCCCACAAACAATAATGAATGTTCCCCTTTCTCAAAATCCTTGCCACCATGTGCTGTCACTTGTGGTTTTGATCTTAGCCATTCTGATAGGTGTAAAATGGAGTCTCAGACTAGGGATGTTGAGCATTTCTTTAAGTGTTTCTCAGCCATTCAGTACTTCTCTGATGAGGATTCTATGTTTAGTTCTCTACCCCATTTTTAATTGCATTATTTGATTTGGTGGAGTTTAATTTCTTGAGTTCTTTATATATTTTAAATTTTAGCTCCATGTCAGATGCAGGGTTGGTGAAGATCTTTTCCCAATCTGTACACAGTCATTTTGTTCTGTTGAGAGTGTCCTTTGCTTTAAAGAAGCCATTAAGTTTTATGGGTTTCCAATTATTAATTGATCTTAGAGCCTGAGTTGTTGGTGTTCTATTCAGGAACATGTCTCCTGTGCCAATGTCCCCACTTTTTCTTTTAACAAAATTAGTATGTATGGTTTAATTTGAGGTCTTTAATCCATTTTGATGTTAGTTGTGTGCAAAGTGATAGATATGGATCTATTTCTATGTTTCTACATGTAGCAATCCAGTTAGACCAGCGCCATTTTTGATGAAGCTATCATTTTTCCATTTTCTGGATTTGGACCCTTTGTCAGAAATCAACTGTTCATAGGTGTGTGGGTTTATTTATGAGTCTTGGATTCAATTTTGTTGATCAACCAGCCTATTTCTGTGCTAGTGACATCCTGTTTTTATTAGTGTTGCTCTATCGTACTGCTTGAGATCCAGGATGGAGATTCTTCCAGAAGATTTTTCATCGTACAGGATTGTTTTAGCCACTCAGAGTATTTTGTTTTTCCATTTAAAGTTGAGAATTGATCTTTCCAGATCCTTAAAGAATTGTGTAGGTATTTTGATGGGAATTGCATTGACTCTGTAAATTGCTTTTGCTGAGATGTCCATTTTTAGTATGTTGATTCTTCCAATCCATGAGCATGGAAGATTTTTCAATCTTTTGAAATCATCCATTTCTTTCTTCAGAGATTTAAAGGTTTTTTTCATACAAGTCTTTCAATTTCTTGGTTAGAGTTACACCAAGATATTTTATACTATTTGTGGATATTGCGAAGGGCATAGTGTCCCTAACTTCTTTCTCAGCTGTTTTGTCATTTGTATACAGGAGGGCTACTGATGTGTGTGTGTGTGTGTGTGTGTGTGTGTGTGTGTGTGTGTGATTTTTGTATTCAGCCACTTTGCTTAAGGTGTATATAAGCTGTAGGAGTTCTTTGATAGAATTTTTGAGTTTACTTTTGTATACTATCACATTGTTTACAAATAGTGATAGTTTGAATTGTTCATTTCCAATTTGTATAACCTTGATCTCCTTTAGTTGTCTTATTGTTCCAGCTAGGACTTCAAGTACTATATTTTACAGATACGGAGAGAGTGGACAGCCTTGTCTTGTTCCTGACTTCAATGGGGGTGGATTTAAGTTTCTCTTTCTTTAGTTTGATGTTGGCCAGAGGTTACTGTATATTGCTTTTACTATGTTTAGGTATGCACCTTGCATCCTTATTCTCTCCTAGACTTTTAACATGAATGGATTTTGTCAAATGCTTTTTTGGCATCTAAGGAGATGATCATGCTTTTTTCTTTTCAGTTTGTTTATATGAAGAATTAAATTGATGGATTTATGTATATTAAATTATCCTTGCATGCCTGAGATGAAGCCTACTTGGTCATGGTGAAAGATATTTTTGATGTGTTCTTGGATTTGGTTGGCAAGTATTTTATTGAGTATTTTTCCACCAATGAAATCTAAAAATTTACAAAGTATTAGTTTGAACAAGCATTAAAAATATAAATAATAAGTGAATGCTTCTAGAGAAGATGGAATGGCAGAAGATGAGCCTGCAGAACATAAATATTTTTTGAACAACAGAAAATAGACATGTCTTATGGAAAGATGCTTTCAAAAAGACCAACCAAATACTAGAGCAGCTTGAGACACATGTCATGAGAAGGAGTCCACCTTGCCAATGCCTGGAGATCCAGTAACCAGATGCTGGATAGTCCACATACTTAAGATAAAACCAAACAAAATTCAAAAGCAAAACAAAACAAAACAAAAAACCAGTAAAATTATTCTTAGTGATATTCTGCTATTCTCATATAGTGGTGTTTCATCCAATATTTATCAGATAGTATTTTCCCTCACACATTCACACCAACCACCCAACTCTCTATAAACCTTGGCATAGCTATCCCTCTGAGAGCAGGAGCAGTTATCATAGGATTCTGTCATAAACTAAAAGACTCATTAGCCCACTTTTTACCTCAGGGGACACCTATCACACTTATCCCAATACTAATTATTATTGAAACAATTAGGCTTTTTATTCAACCTATAGCCCTAGCAGTTTGACTTACAGCCAACATTACTGCTGGACATCTACTCATACATCTAATTGGAAAAGCTACATTAGTACTTATAAGCACTTATCAGCCCCCCAACTGCCATAATCACATTCATTATCCTCTTACTCCTAACCGTACTAGAATTTGCTGTAGCTCTTATCCAAGCCTATGTATTCACCCTATTAGTAAGCCTTTACTTACACAATAACACATAATGAACCACCAAACCCACGTTTTCCACATAGTCAACTCTAGCCCATGAGTTGTTTTTAAATTATCTGTATTATTCTTAGTATTACCGGCTAGCAATCAATTACAACACTGATATTTCTTATATTTTAAAATAGCCTTAGTTAACCTCAGGCAGTGCAGATATTAATCCTCTAAACTATTTTCCATAATGGGGCAAATATGTGTTACCTGCCCCAATCCTATGCCATCTGTTTCTACCAATTTCTATCAAGCTACTTCACATCCATAATCCAAAATAATTGTTAATGTTCTTCATCTGAGCCGAATTCCCTATCCATGCCAACTATATGATTCTCCTCCATCTAACCCATGGTGGGCTTCTTCTCCTCGTCCAGGTCTCTCTCTTTCTCCTCGTGATAGTCTTTCTTTTTCTTCTTTCCAGAAATCCTTTTCTCTCTCTCTTTCCCTCTCTCTTTCTCTCACCTTAGCCACACCTCTAGCTCCTCTGCACTGCCCAGGTGGAATGGCTTTTTATTAACTAAAAGGTGGGTCACAGAGACAGCAAGCAATAATTAGCATAAAAATACATCAGACCATCCTCCAACTTTTCCCACTTTTTTCCTAAATAAAGGCCATGTTTGTATACAGTAAGTACAATTATGAAAAATTTAAACATATAATGTCTAATCAAGAGGTATTTGACAACCTTGTCGAAAATATTATCTATTTTATCTTGGTGAATCTAAAATTTTTAATTGAATCAATATCTATTAGAAATTATATCTGTTGACCTATAAGTATTTATTTAGACATAAAAGTATGTTTTTAACTACTAAACAACTAAGTTTAATTTTAAAACTATCTTGTTTTCAACCTCATCAGAGACTTGAGAAGGAATAAATTTAACTACCTGAGTAAAAAGGAAGTGCAGGTTAGCAGCTTCGAAAATGGAAAAAATGACAGACATTTTACTGCATGGACGAGCACTCAAAAAAATCTATATTTTGGAGCATCATCTTTAGCCTTCTGGCCCAGTATATCTGACAGTCATATTTCTGAAGCAGGAACCATTGAGGATTTGCCAACTCTGCCTTGGCTGGGTCTGGCTGTTAACTCTGCCTGCATCCTAGCTTGTCCATTTTAGAAAGAATTTTGTCTCTGGGAGAAATGAAGACATTTTTGTCCTGTGGATGTTTTGCTACACTCAAAGCCATCTCTACAACGAGATTTTTAAAACATTCATCATCATTTTTTTTTCTGCTAAACTGGGTACTGCCAGAAGTTAACCTGTCTTATTGTCTAAAATTCCATAAAATAATAAACACAGTTTTAAATGCTATATTCCATAGGTCTCTGAGGTTTTTGAAGACCTTATCTAACTATTTTACCATATCTAACTATAGAATCATATCTGTTAAACCTAGAATATATAGTCTTATAAGTGACATTATTATAAATTGATTAACAATCGACTTGTATTAATTATCCTAAACAGTCTACAGTAGCAACCATGTATGAATTGAGTTGTATATGTACAATACCTAATATTAGAGTAGGAATATAATGTGTGAAGAATAATATTAAATTAGAATTATATTTCAAGGTATCCAAATTAAGTTTATTTAGTATCAATATACAAAATTCTATATCAATTAATTAAAATTAACCTTATTTGTGAGTAAAAATTAAGGCCTTGTCTATCCTTAATAGTAAAAGTAGTACTTAGACTTACTGCAACTTGACATACCATGGATGTTTGATATCCATAGGAGTCCTACCATTTTCTGAAGAAAATAGAAAGGTATATTGTGAGAGATGAGGATGAGTGAGATTAGGGTATGGACTGTGAGAAAAGAGAGAGGGCAGAAACATAAATAACTTATAGAAGCCAGCATGGGTTCAGGCACTATAGGGTTATCTGAGCCTAGGACACAAATCACTAGGGCCTGAGAGCTCTACATACACTACCTCAAATCAATACTGCAACTGCAGAGAACCAGCACCTACCACGGTGGACCCAGTTGGGAGACCAGGGTGGGGAACAAAGTCTCCAGGAGTGGAAACCAGGTAGCCTGCCTGTCCAGGGAAGAGTTCCATGACCACCACATGCAAAGGCCCTCAACCTATAATTAATCACCAACGAACTGCTCTCAACGACCAGCAAAGAATGCCAGAAACTACCTCACAACATCAGAGACTAAAGGACAGTGTAAAAACATAAACAACAAAACCCAAACAATAGGGCAGCTCCAGATCTCAGCTGTCCCAAAGATAGTAACCTGGAGAACTCAAACACAATTGAAATACAAGAAAATAACTCAAATCCTTAATAATAAAGATGACAATGGAAAATAAATAAAATCCAGAAACAAATACAAGAAGACACAGCCAGAGAGGTGGAAGACATAAAACAGGCCTATAGAAAAGCACTAGAAGGAATTCAAGAAAACACAAATAATCAGATGACGGAAATCAATAAAAGTTCAAGATCTGAATGACTATAAAGAGTCAATGGAAGAAACTCAAGAATACACAAACAATCAAGTGAAGGAAATCAATAAAATAATTCAAGATCTGAAGATGTAAATGGAAACAATGATAAAGACACAGACCGAAGAAAAACAGGAAAGAGAAAGTTTATAGAAGAAAGCAAACAACACAGAGGTGAGCTTTTCTAATAGAATCCAAGAGATGGAGGCGAGAATTTTGGGAATAGAAGATACAATCATAGATATTGAAGCAACTGCCAAAGAAAATGCTAAATCTGAAAAATTCCTGACACAAAACATCCAAGAAATTAAGGACACCATGAAAAGACGAAAACTGAATATAATAGACATTGAGGAAAGAGAAGACACCTGACTCCAAGGCCCAGAAAATATTTTCAACAAAATCATAGAAGAAAATATACCCAATTTAAAGAAGATGTTTATAAACAAACAAGAGGTCTACAGAACACCAAATAGAATAGACCAGAAAAGAAAAACTTCCCATCACATAGTAAACAAAACACAAAATATACTGAACAAAGAAAAATTATTAAGAGTGTCAAGAGAAAAGGGCCAAGTAACATATAATGGTCAACCTATCAGAATTTCACCCGACATCTCAACAGAGACCATAAAATATAGAAGGATCTGGACAAAGATCCTGTAACTCTAAGAGACCACAGATGCTACAAGAAACTGCTATACCCACAAGAAACAACGTGGTTTAGCCATTTTAACATCTAATAAAAAAGGCTTTCAACCAACAATAATCAAAAGGAATGAGGAAGGACAGACACTTCATACTCATCAAAGATAAAGTCAACTAAGATGACATCAAAATTCTGAAAATTTATGCTTCAAATACAGGGATACCCATATTTGTAAAAGAACTATTAACAAAGCTTAAACCATACATCAATCCCCACACATTAATGATGGGAGACTTCAACACTCCACTTTTGCTGAAGGATAGGTCATTGTAACAGAAACTAAACCAAGAAATAGTGACACTAACCAATGTAATGAATCAAATGGATCTAACAAATATCTACAGAACTTTCCCACCAAACACAAAGGATTATACTTTCTCCTAGAAAGCAAGCCTCAACAGATAAATGAACATTGGATTAACACTTTTTATCCTAACAGATCACCAAGGTATAAGGGTGGATATAAACAGCAACAGAAGTAACAAAAAGCCTACACACACATCACAACTAAACTCTCTACTTAATGACAACTGGGTCAAGGAAGAAATAAAGAAAGAAATTAAAGACTTTCTGAAATTCAACAAAAATGAAGGAACAACATACCCAAATTTCTGGGTCACATTAAAAGTAATGCTAAGATGAAAATTCATAGCATTAACTGCCTTTATAAAGAAATTGGAAACATCGCACATAAGCAACCTAACACCATATCTGAAAGCCCAAGGAAAAAAAGAAGCAGCAACACCCAAGAGGAGTAGATGTCTGCAAATAATAAAACTCAAGGCTGAAATAAAAAATTTAGAAACAAGGAGAATAATTCAAAGAATCAACAAAACTAGGAGTTTGATTATTTGCAGACATCTACTCCATCAGTTCTGGCCACCCAAGAGATAAAGTGAACTGGAAGGACATCCGCATCCAACATCAAAGACCCTACACTGGATCCTCTCCAGAGCACCAGCCAGGCATTAACATGAGACTACAACAACAAAGCACAGGGAAAGAAAATGATATAGGTTTTTGGAACTTCAGAACCTTTTTCTGATGACATGTTTCTCCAATGTCTCTTTAACTAATCCTTTCCAAACAGTTCTACCAACTAGGGACTAAGCATTGAAACAAAAGATATTTGTGAAACCCATCTCATTCTAATCACTGCTTCATTTAATCATTTTGTTTCCAATTTCATGTCCATGTTACCAGCTAATCTTTGAGGATTGGACATTTATATCATGTATTCTTTTATCTGACATTTTATGCCTAATTTTTATTATGAGTGTCCAAGTGGTATCAGGTTTATACACATTAATGGCATGCATTTTCAGTGGTCAAAGAGTTAAAGGATGAATAGAATTCAGATCAGACAGTACTGGCTTTCAGTGAATGCTTGTAGTCTCTACTGCTTTACCACCATGCCTGCCTGCTCTGTGCATGCTGCCTATGGGCACCATTACATTTGTGAAATGAGATTTCATACTTAAGTGTATTCATTTATAAGTTTCTTTGGTCATGATGTTTTGTCACAGCAGGGGAAATATTACTTTAGTTACTTTTAACTAGTTAGTCAATATCAGGAAGTGGACTATAGTTATGATAGTTTTCTGCCAGATATTACCCAGATCTTGAGATCTCCAAAAAGAACCAGAAAGACTTGAAACTGCCTCTCATGCTGTCAATAGACAGTATATTCCTTTGGAGATGTTGTGTGAACTTATTGCAATATTCTGAATACTTTGGCCCCGTTTAGCTTTTTACATCTTTCATACTAGTTACATACTCATGTAATAGAGAGGATATATGATTTGTCTGCAGTCTCATTGAAAGCATATTAAGTTTCAATAGATTAAAACTCTTTTTTGATATTGATATTGCCTGACATTTTTAAACAGACTACTAAATGCTAAATATCTTAATGAGTTTAAGTACAAAATATAGTAAAATTTTAGTAAAATTAAATTTAAAATGCTGTTACCATTAGGAAGTAAAATTCACAATAATGGCAACCGGATATAGCAATACACCTACTTTATAATCACTAGGCAATTTAATGCAAAAATGGAAAGAATTACTTATAGCATTAATTTTATTTCCTGGCTCAAGATCTTTATAACACATTTAACCCATGATACAATTTCAGAAAAGAACAAAGTGATGCTAATCTCACCTTTCACAACTATGTTTACCATAGACAGTAATATCCAGTTTCTCTTGCCTAACAATACTAATAGACTTACAAAGAACCAGTCGAATGGCCTCAGGGAAACTGTCAGGAGATCTTTAGGAAGGCTTTAAGAATAAAAATACAGTTGCCAATGGAGCACTGGGAGAAAATTGGCAGCTCTAGTGTTTATCTGGCTTTTCAGCTTGCTACCCAAATCTTCTAAAGTGGACATGGCTCACTGAAATTTCTCAATTACTAGATATGTGAAAAATAACAAGGAAGGAATTGAAAGAAAATGGGTACTATCTGAAATAATGGTTAGGTTTATAGCTGCTACTCATGAGTGAAAGTAAGCACACTGTAGCCTGGAAGTAGTTCTTCTCCTCTGCTATGCTTACTTTCATGCACAAGGATGTCAATGGGAATTGATTTATCGGCAGATTTCCTACAATGATTCAGAAGAATGTGCTCAGAAATAAGTATGGATATTCATAGGGATGCACCACTTAGCCTATTCATTGAAATCTAGCAGATTAGGAAGCCATTTGCATCTTAACCAGTAATTCTGCACCTATTGTTTGATTTTGTTTTTAGAATATTGTTTTTATAATCTAAATCTTTCATTTATATTTCTGATCTCTAATTGATAACAATATAGACTTTTCAATAAAAATGAAGGTCGTGAATACATTTAATACGGTACTCCAAGCCTGATTAAATCTAATATTTCCAGCTTGTATGGGTGGTACATGCCTTTGGTCCCAGCACTTGGGAGCCAGGAGGCAGGAAACAGCTTATTTTTTTTTTTTCTTATTTCTGTGAAAGTTGTTTAGTGCTATTGTTTACATAGATAAATGTTTTTTTTTTACCTGTTATATATCTAAATATCTGAAAGTATTTTAGAATAACCAATGTTTTCAAGCTTATTAGGAACTAATAGAGTACTGACTTGAAATTTGGTAACAAAATTTAGATGCATAATTTCAAACTGGTTGACTTAGAATGTATCTAAAGCATATTATAGTGCATATTAAAGTTTCTCTAAATTTAAATTCATTCATACTAAATGGTATGCCTTGTCTCTTGATATCTTACTTAAGTTATTAAGAGTACTTTAGTCTCCTCTAGATATTTGAATAGTTAGCTTTTTCTCATCCTTCAAACATGGGTTTGTGCCCTATATTCTTTCTAGGCAGTAATTGATGCTCTTGCCCATTTTCTGAATATTTTTTCTTGTTTTTCCTTATATCACCTTCAAAGTGTGATTATTTCTGGTTTTATGGCTGAAACTTCTTTAGATTATATTATTTTTATGAAACCAAGACTCTTCTCAGTATGTCTCAAAATAATATAGTAGAAATCAATTTGTCTTTTAATAGACAATAAGTAGTTAAATAAGTGAAGAAAAATCAGAAAACTCATGAAAATTAAGGTCTGAAATGCGAAAATATTCATTTATGTGGAAGTAAAACTTAATTTTGATATTTATATTTATTAGAAAGGCTAATTTTTCTAGATAATTTCTAGAATATACCTTTACATTAACAATGATACTATTTATTGTTGAATAACTTGTCATTATTTATTACTCAGTTTTCTCCATCAAGTTTTCTGTGGGGAGCCATGCCAAATTATGCCATGTCAGAAATCCTGTGCTTAGGCTGCATGCTATTGTGGGGAAGTGAGGCTGTGCAGTTGAATCCATTACTTGTTTTTGTCTGCAGTTGAAACATTAGTTGTTTTTGTCTGCAGTTGAAACATGCTCCACTGGTTGCCTTCATTTTTCTTGTTTTGAGTCTTCCTCGCCTATATAAGCAGTTCTGTTACTCTCAATGAAAGACATTCTCTTAGCATGAGTTACCCACTGTTATGTCATCTTTTCAATCCTTAGAGCCTTACTGTAGCCTAGACTAGCAGCGCATGCACTGCAGTTTTCCAATCTGATTATTTGGATAATGTTGCTTTGAATGGGGTGTGTTTTGGTGTGGAGTGTTATGGTTGGTATGTCAATGTGTGTGTGTGTGTGTGTGTGTGTGTGTGTGTGTGTGTGTGTGTGTGTATGTGTGTGTGAGAGAGAGAGAGAGAGGGGGGGGAGAGAGAGGGGGAGAGAGAGAGAGAGAGATTCAATACCATCTTTTATTTTCTTTCTTTTCAGGTTCAGTTAAATTGTTGAATCTACATCATTACATACCTATTTGGCCTAAATTTCTAGGAACTGCCATTTGCTGATGAATAGTGACTGTCCTGTTATGCTTCAGGCAAATAATGACCAATAAGCTACTTCCCAGCCTTGCTTCCTTTTGGCAAATAAAATTGTTTGGATAAAGGTCTTGATTTATTAGAAAATGGTAACTTGCTTTCTCTTATTTTCTGTTTATAAAATATACAATCTTAATTCTGCTATCAATAGTGACATAAGAGATAATTAGGGATTATAAATCCAAAGATGCACAGTGAGGGCAGAGGATCTATAAAATATTAAGAGATGATGAGTGGGGTGCCTTGATGAGTAGCAGAAGGAATAGTTTGTTTAAGGTGCACACCTATAAGAACTGTCAAAGCTGTCCTTAGTTTGCTGGGAAGATTTTTGTTAGAATTGCTATTCTTGAATTCAAGGTACTGATGGCTTCCACAATTTTCATGCCTTCTTTAGCATTGCCAAAGACCACTGGTTGCCATGCAAACTTTATATATTAGCAGTGCTGATTAAAACCTGGATATTGCTTGTGTTTGATTAATTATTTGCCATGGACAAGATACCTGATCCTGAGTATTCAGAGTGAAGTTCTCATCCTCAGATTTTTAATCCATAAATCGATTTAATTTGAGTGTGATTATTTCCTTAATTTTATTTTGGTCCCCCAAAATGTGTTATCCATCCCAAATCAGCCAGAAGAAACCTTAAGAGAATGATGCTCCATTTTCTTTAAGGGGGGTCGGGTAGGTTTTTGGTTGCTTTCTTGGGCTATAAAAAGTTATTATCAATGGGAGTTGGTTATAAGTCATTATTTAAGAAAACAAATTTAGACTCACTGATGTCTTTCTTTTCCCTTATCTTACAATCTTAGGTTTGGACATAGGGGTCAAAAAGAAAGAAAGGGATATATAGAAATATATAGGGAAGAAAAAACCAAAAGTAGACTAGTTAAACTACTTCGCAACTTAATGCCTTGTTACTAACAAGGTTATTTTTAATTCACTGGTATAGAATCTTGTATATAGAGGCAAAATAAGTTTAATTTTAGATGCAGTGGTATAGAATTCAAATTTAAGGTTATTCTTTGCACACATTATATATATTTCTACTTTAATATGGGGTATTGTACCCATACAACTCAATTATAATACAAGGCTTACTTACAATGCTTTGAAAGTGCTATTGCAGGCTGTTTAGGATAGTTAATACAAATGAATTGTTAATTGGTCAAATCATGGTCATATTTATTACTATTCTATTTTTAGCATAATAACATGTATCTTAGGTGCAACAGACAAATATGATTCTATAAAAAGATAAGGTAAAATACTTAGATAAGGTATTTAAAAACTTTAGAGACATACAGAATACAGTATTTTAAAATGTTTTTAGTACTTTAGGTATTTATTGACACTGAGACAGTTTAACTCCTGGCATCACCCAGCCTACCTCAAAGATGATGACAAACATCAAAAAACCTTCTTACGGAGAGGCCTTCAAATGTGGCAAAGCAGCCACTGAGGAAAAATGTCCTCATTTCTACCACAAACAGAATTCTGTCCCAAAAATATTATTAGATATATTGGGCCAGAAGGCTGAATGTGATGCTCCCATGTTACAGAAAGTTTTGTGTGACTGGTCAGGTAGAAAATGGTCTCTGCTATCTTCTTTTTTGCTAAGCTACTAACCTGTACCCCTCTAGATTCAGGTAATTAATTTTATTCCTTCTCAAGTCTTTGATGGGGTTCAAGACTAGATAGTTTAGTTTTACAATTAAACTTAGTTGCCTAGTGGTTAAGATGCTTTAGATCTAAATAGATATTTTAAGTTGATACTGATGAGAGATGATAGAAATTGATTTACATTCAGAATTTTAAACTTACCAAGATAGAAAAGATGTTCTCTTCACAGCTGCCAAATAGAAATAGCCAAAACACTAAGAATTTAACATTTATATAATTCCTGATTGTTTCATGGTTCTCCTTGCTGTACAGAGTTTATTGTACACATGTGTATTAATACAAATGTATATGTAAAAAATAAATCGACTATCCATTCCAAATACAATTTTGTCTGACAAGTAAAATAGAATTCAATGTTAATTTTATTCCAGAATCTGTTACTACAGTATAATTTGTTGCAAAACTTTTTCTTTTTCTTTGTTGAATTATTTTTTCTTCTTTGTCAAAAAAAATCAGTTGATTCCATGTATATTTGCAGTTTTGAACATTAACTTTGCTCTATTTCTGATCTTAAAGGAAAATCATACAATTGTTTTTTTAACTTTCAGTACATCACCTGAAGATATTTTCCTAACTGTCTTTTCTACAACACAGAAGTCACTGTTTACAAAAACAATATTGAATGAAAGATAAAGCTTGCCTAATTTATTTTCTATAGTTCTACTAAAACATTTTCTCTCTGTTCCAACTTTGGTAATTTGCATATTAATTGTTTTGTGAATAGAAAACTATTATTTCTACCCAAAATTAAAGTACATGGAAATGTAATTTTTAGCTATTTTTCCATGTACAGTGATTTGATTTGATAAGGTTTTGGGGAAAAAGTTATGATCATGACTGATGCTGGTTTTCATTTTTTAAAACTAAAATGTAGCTTTTATCTTAAATAATGTATTCTTTCATACCATTGACTAATAATAATATATGTGGCTATGTTGATAATCATTTGCTATAGCCCCCAACAGATTGGAAACAACCTAAAACAAAACAAACATCTCATTAATATTGGAAACATGTAGATATAGATTGAAAACATTTGTGTGGGGTTTTGAGTGGTACCTTGGTTCAGACAGGTAGCTTCTTTCCTTGAAAAACTGTTAATGATTTCTGTAAGGAATTATTTTGCCATTCTATATGTTCTGTGCAGTCTGTAAGTGTAGAACAAGCCTACTGAAAGAAAGATACAAAACATACTAGACACAGTCAGAACAGACAGTCAACAGGTATAGACAGATCAAACACTCACAACAGACAGCTTACAGACAGGCCAGCAACTAGTGAATGTCTCTCTTTGCTTTGGCAAGGTTCAGGGTAGAATCTCTAGTGTTGAATGAAGAATCCCTGTTAACTTTATCTGTTAGGTAACTGAGCTTATGGATAAGGCTGATCAGGACTGAAAGAAGAAAGAGGTGAGGGAGTCCAGAGTTTCTTCTCTAGTGACTGGCTATACTTCAGCTAAGGAGGAAAACTTAGACTGACCACCTAGGACTGTAAAAGATGCTTCTAGTCAACAACTGCAGAGGGTCATAAAATGAAGTTCTTTTATCTGTAGATAGTCCTTTTTGTGGAGATCTCCATTCAGATAAAGTATGCCTGCTTGTCTGAGAGGGCTAATGCGGAGACCTGGATCTTTTAACTTATTTGTGAATCTATAGGGAAATAAGAAATAAGAGAGAGAGAAAAAACAAATAACACACACACACACACACACACACACACACACACTCACATACACACTCAAGAGAAAGGGTGGTTTAATATTTTACCTTCTATACCATTGATCAATATATTTATACTTCTGAGAAAAGGAAATACCTCATAGTCAAAAAAGGCAATTAATCACAAAAACAGATGAATTATAAAATATAACATGTTACATGTTTTAAAATTAAACATTTCTTATCTATGTATCTTTGCATAAGTTCATAGAGAGTTATGAATGTCAAACGATGGCAAGGACTAAAGGTTAAGAGTATTTAAAACTTACAAGTCTATATGTCTTTTCTTTGTTCTTTTTTTGTTTTGTTTTGTTTTGTTTTTTATTTGTTTTGTTTTTCAATACGCGGTTTCTTTGTGTATGCTTGGCTGCCCTAGACTTACTTTGTAGACCAGGTAGGACTCAAATTCATAGTGATCCACCTGTTTCTGCATCCAGAATGCTAGGATTTAAGGCATGAGCCACAACTCCTGGCCAAATATATGTCTTTTCAATTAGGACTTACCTAGCTACAAATTTTCCAGCTATTTCTTAGTTTATAGTGAGGGCAGGACAATAATTTTTTTTGTCCTTCACTCTAAGAGACAAATTGAAAATAACAGCATACAGTGTCATCAACTGATAGGGTATAAAGAATTATACAAAAAGAGTTTGGATATTTGGACATTAAAGTTTGTACTTAATTTAGACATTTCTTTTTAGCGCCACTGTAATTTGGGTTCATTGGAAGTTTAAACCAACTTCCCCATATTTATGGTATAGCAGGATCCATGGTGCCATCTGGAGTGAAGTCGTATCTGAGGCCACAAATCTGCTTTAATGATCTCCCCTAGTGAGTCATATGGAGGTGAAAAAAGGTAATTTATGGTAGCCATAAATGTTTTAAAATTGTTTCAGAAGAAAACAATTTAACTTTTTATACTCTTTGAATCAAATCAGAAATTATATAATCAGGAATTAGTTAATCTGAACAGCAGTACATCTTCACTAAGATCCCATAGGAAGTTTTTTCAGAGTGGGAAAATACTCAGAGAGTGACAGTTCACACCAATGCCAGGCTTTAGAAAGATGAAGCACTGCATAGTTGACAGGGTTGTCAGAGGAAGGAATTCTGGGGATCATCACAGTAAAGACATTGCAAAATACCTTATCCCTTCCAGAAACTTCACATATCTACTGAATTGCTTTAAAAGAATGCCTCAGAAGCTGGAAGCAAATCTCGGAGTGCATCATGGTACAGACCTTGCAAAATACAAAATCATCTAGAAAGCCCACATGTAACAGAATAGCCTTTGTCAATAATTACAAACTACAGATAGAAGACATGGGATAGAGGTAGAAAATTCAAATAACTCTAACAAGTAACACTTTTAGCATTTTCTGTTTATTTGTTGGGATTTTATGGTTTTTCGTTTTGTTTTCTGCTCAGGTTTGCTTTGACTAGTAAGTGTCTTCTCTGGGTTTACATAAATTTTGTGATTACTTTCCATTTCTGCTTAAGAGAGATGTAGAAATTTGGATTGAGATTTCATTGAATCTGTCAATTGCCTTTGGCAGAGTAGCCAGTTTCACAATATTAATTTTACCAATCATTAGCATAGGAAGTATTTTTATTTTCATTTTTTTATTTATATATTATAATTTATTCATATTGCATCCTGACTGTTATCTCCTCAGGATGGGGAGTGGAGTGAAGCTCCTTCTCCACTGTTTGATCACAGTCTATCAGGTCTCATCAGGGTAGCATGCATCCACTTCTTCTGTGTGCCCTCAAAGCCACCCTACCAAGGGGAAATGATCAAATTGCAGGCACTAGAGTTCACATAGAAGGCAGTCCCCTCTCTCTCTCCTCCCCACACAATTAAGAATGAGCTACCCATCAGCTACATCTGAACAAGAGGTCAAGGTAATTCATGCATTGTCCTTCATTTGTGCATCAGTTTGTGCAGGCCCCCCTGGGTGCAAATATGGCATTGGTGGTCTCCCTGTGGAGCTGCTGGATCCTTCTATGCAACTACCCATTCTTACGTACAGCTCTTAGCTCTCTGACCAGGATCTGGCATCAAGTCCCAGTATCTGTCTCAGAGGACTTCTATGTGGGGCTAATAATCACTTATAAGTGAATATCTACCATGCATCTCTTTCAGGGTCTGGGATACTTCATTCATTCAGTATATTTTTTTTCTAGTTCCATCCATTTGCAAGCAAATTTCAAGATTTCCTTGTTTTTGATAGCAGAATAGTATTCCATTGTGTAATTGTACCACAATTTTTTTTATCCATACTTTGATTGATAGACATTTAGAGCTATAGATAAACAGAAACTGCAGTGCATGGCATTGGTCAGTGGAGTCTAAGAACATTTCAAAGCAATATGGCTATTGTTGCCATTAGTTTACTCAGATGAAGTGAGGAAAAATCCCTATTTGTGAAGACTACACACACTTCAGACACTATACTCCAAGAAAATGAGCTAGATTTGACCCAAATAAGGTGATATATGAGTTGCCAAAGAGAAGCATTAAGATTTCCTACCTTGCTGTTATTACTGCGAATCACAACAATGATCATCATTACAAATATTTTTATAGTGAAGAAGTGGAATTCATCTATTGGTATTTGTATAGTTAGACATAACCAGGAGAAAAATCATGCCTAGGGCTGGAAACATAGCCCACTACCTGTAGCTGGTAAATTCATGAATTTCAGAGAAAAACCTACACTGCCAATTATTTAAATGAGTATAATTCCTTACTTCATTCTTATACTTCCTTTTATAATCACAAATAAATATAACTCACACCTTTAAAAAAAGAAACTTCTATTATCATCAGAAACCATTTTGAAACGTTATAAATGGACAATATGCAGAGAGCAACTGAGTATCTTATCTGTAACAAGAACCTCCTAAAATTTATTTATTTTTGAAACTCTTGAATTCTTTAATTTATTCTAAAGAGAGAAGATCAGATGACCCTTAATTCCACATTCCTTACAGTGTCAAACTTCCTGCTCAAAAGCCAGACACTGTCAAAGTCCATAACACAGTATGGACCCAAAGGGGTTGGCCTCCAGGTTTCTCTGACCTCAGCATTCTGTTCTAACCCCATGAATTTTTTGTATTATACTTTCATTTTTATTAATTTTCTTTCTTTTGAAAGTTTCCCATAATATATGAAATGGATTTCTTACATCTATTTTTTCTTTTTATACCATGAATAATAAAACACACTATACAATTCATATTTCCTTTCTCCTCTACTTATTTTTTTATTTCTTTGATAACACCTACCAACTTCTAACACATTATATAGTTTATTTTTCTATTGTATTTAATTGTGTTTCCCACCACATCACAGAATATTAGTCTTAAAATGCAGTCTTCACCAGTTTTAACTGTTATCATATTCTAAGTACATAGACCTATGCCTGGCATATGAGAAAAGTAAAATAAACATTAAACTTCCTCTGCCATCTGATGTGCAACTATAGGAATGTTTTAGGATATAACTATAACCCTAAGCATTCTAGACCAAGCTTATTATGGGGATTATTATATATTAACATTAAAATAAAATAAAATAAAATAAAATAGAAAAATACTAAAATAAAAACATTTATTTGAAAATTAATGATAAAATTTGAAAAAAATATTCTGTTTATTAAACTCTTGCATCAAAGTTCAGCTACCACTATTTAAAATAAGCTGAAGACCAAGATAATTTTCTTCACTCAAATCAGGCATATTCCTTCAAATATTTATTGGAACTGATAAATTTAGAAAATAATTAATAAAAATGTCTTCTCTTTACCCAGACTTGTACCTCTTCTATGTGCTCCAAGAGACTTTAAACTTCATCTGTATCAGATGTACCATTTAATTTTAGGTCTGACTGATTATCACATATAGATACCAGTCTTTAGATGTACAGTATCAATTGCATCTTATGTTATCATCATTTTCATCTACATTGATGAAGTATTTGTCTCAGCAAAACTAAGCTTACAATATTCAAAGTCAAAAGCATTACTTATAATAATTATGGTGTTGGGTTACCTTGAGAAAGACAGACAATTACTTTACAATAATAAATCCCACATCACATGAATATCACAGAACTTCTTTTAAGGTTACAGTGCAAGGTCTCAGGCAAAACTACTGCACATTTTACCTGAGATCAAACTCAACCACCACCACTTGTAATAGTATATATTTATATGGTCTAGGAACTCATTTTTTAATTAATTTGCTATACCAGTATCAATTATTTCTGTACTGCATTACCTCAATCATAGTTTAAATACAAATGATTGTTAGTCAAATTTTACAGAAAAAAAGCAAGTGTCAAAATATCCATTTTTACCACAACGTGAAGATGACAAAATTAGATTGAATTGAGATCTCAGCTCTCTGAAGCTTGAACTCATTGGTTACCTATTACCTAGACATCAATGAGTATGGGACAATATTATCTTACATTTTTTTCACATGTTTGAGATGTTAACAACCAGTATTTCTTTTTATATATCAAGTGATTTACAGGTTTGAATGACACTAACAGAATCTTTTGAGGTTTTCCATCAAGATTATAAATTATGAAAGTTTAGAAAAAACTACTTTAGATCTTTGCTTATTAATTTTTGTTCATCTCCAAGAATATACTTTATCCTAATTATATGATAAGCACTATTGTTGGTCTTCACAAAATGAAGTAGTAAGAAAATAATTCAGAGTATTGGGCATAGAAGACTTACAACACGATTTACAGAAAAGATAAGAAAATTGAATATAGAAAAATTCATCTTGACAATGTTGAGCTCTGATCATTTCTCACAAATATAAAATGCATATGTCCTTAATCAAATCATGTAACTATTTTTCATATTTGTCTGCTGTAGCAAGCCAGTACAAGTTCATAATAAACTTTCAATACTTTCTTTAAGTAATTATTTTTCTAGATCTAATTTTTTTCATATATCAGTCCAGGCATCATTTAGCACAAACCATTTTTAACATTTATGACATAATTATGCTAATTTCAACTATCTATCAATTGTGTCACTTTTCCCTGGAAGACCTGTGCCACAAGGATTCATCTTGAAAAAATGTCAACAGCATCTCTAAAATATAAGTCCGTAGGAAATTGAACCATATTGGTTTCATAGAGTAAATTGGGGTGGGATGAAGTGAGTATTTCTTTTCATGTTCACACCTTTATGTGTAACATTCATGAGATCAGCTTAAAGATATAGCATCACTTTTGTATACAAAACCAAATCACAAGTGTTAGTACAACCACGGGAACACATTTCTGTATTTAAACCATTCATTTCCTGTATGTCAATTTGTCCCTGAACTACCTAGCACAGTATTTTGTATGTGATGGGACTATTTAACAATTAAATACAAATATTTGATTAAGGAAAGACACTACTTTGGTACATTTTCATGATGTTTATATAGGAGAAACTAGTACAATTTATACATATGTGTGTATATATGTGTATATATATGTATATAGCATATAAATTTATATATTGTACAATATGTATTTTTATATATAGTACAATTTACACACACACACACACACACACACACACACACAAACACATATATATATATATATATATATATGGTGTTTTAACCCTGTATTACAAAACTCTGATGGAGCTTACAGGAACTGTGTTTTGTTTCCATCATGTGGAAAGGGAGAATATATATGTGACTTCATCTGTTATTTAATATAAAGTATTTGTTTTTTAAATTTATATATTTTGCAGACCTGCAAATCTTTTGTTTAAATAACAAGAAGAGAATCTTGTTCTTAGTTAGCTTTTATTTATATTTTTAACACACACACATATGTGTGTGTGTGTATATATATATATATATATATATATATATATATATATATATATATATATATATATATATAAAACAGTGCAGTTCACAGTATCTGTTCACTTATAGACATACCAGTCTCAACAATTAATATTGACTCACCAAATATGTCCTATAGCCAGCCATCATGTAGACATTTTCTCTGGAATTATCTAATGTCCCTTTTCAA
The DNA here is from genome assembly GCF_903995435.1 of Acomys russatus. Classification (NCBI taxonomy): domain Eukaryota; kingdom Metazoa; phylum Chordata; class Mammalia; order Rodentia; family Muridae; genus Acomys; species Acomys russatus. The sequence goes on along the minus strand of NC_067137.1, from coordinate 823,957 downwards.
TTGAACTGTCAGGGAAAGTAACAAGTTTCCCACTTTGTCCCACAGTTAAGGCAAAGATGTTCTCCGCAGTTGTTCCTATGCTACCTGTCTCAATCCAACACCCCTACTGTTATGCCTTAGAGTAAAAAAGTAGAAGGAAGCAGCATTCTACTGGCCTGTCTAGGACAAAAAGATATTGGCACAGCTTTGGCTCCATATTATTTAGGCTGACCATCTGCTAGACTGTGATAATTATCTCTGCTTGTCTACTGAATTCTGAAACTCCATAAATTTTGAATAATGTCAAGGGCTTGGAAAACAATGAAGGAAACAAAGTTAGGAAGCATATGTTGCTTAGGCAGGAAAAATTTAATGATAAAAGGCTAGTTATATTCAAAATTGTGAAGACAGAAAGTAATCTTGTCCTTGACTTTTAATATTTTAATAGAATTCAGTCTCATTTTTAATACAACACTTGCTGAAGCAATAATTTTTGAAATCTCTTTAGTTTCATGTTCTTATGATTTGGGTTGTTTGTGTTTACATGTGTGTAAGTGCATGTGTATGTTTGTGCACATTTACGACATATATGGGAGGACAAAGTTGATGTCAAGAATCATTCCCCATAGTCCTTCCATCCTTACTCATTGAAACAGGGCCTCCTAGCCAAACCCCTTGCTTCTTGAAATACAGGTAGTATCACTTGGTTACTTTCTCTGTCTCTCTCTTTAGAAGCTGAACATGTAGGTGGATTCTGAGGATCAAAACTGAAGTTCTCTTTTGCGTGAGACCAGAATTTTAACCACTATGCCAGAGCCAGAGCCTCACATTAAATTTCTATTAAGAATTATTTTAAGAAGTATGAAGTTGTAAGATATGCTATTTGTCCAACACTATAAGCCTGGTCTTCTATTTCTTTAACAATACACAAGAAAAAAGGCAATGAGTGTTTTTTTCATAAACATCATCTACAGGTTTACTCTCATGGTTTAGTTTCTTTATATTGCAAGCATTATGAGTTAAAAAATGTATAAAAATAAACAATGGTTTCTCTATTGGAGTGTGTCATTTTTAACTTTTAGACCAAATATATTGAATTTCATATGAGGCTTTTAGATTATCATTTGAAAACACAAGTGCAAATAATATTTTAAACAATGAACTTTTGTAATTGATTTATAATTCTACAGCAACACAAATCTTTTTCTCAGAAAATCTATTCAATAATGATACTGACATGGCCTTTACATTTAGACAGTCATGAGTCCAAATTCTCTTTTTCAGAAAAAAAAAAACTAAAAACATTTGTATATGATTCAAATCTCTGTGTTTAAGTATTACAGTAAAAAATACAGATGAGCTGTAGACAGTTGATTTTAAATCTTATTTTATGAACTGAGCCAGTTTTTAAAATGAGTGGAGAGACAGCTAAACTTAAATCCAGATGAATCATATTGTGCTGTTACATATGAGTGCAAACTATGAAATGTGTCCTTACTGATTTTGATGTCTTAGGCAAAGCATAAAATAGCATGATGCTTTAGAGAAAATAAAATCAAGAAACCAAGCCAAAGAACATATTATTCATTCAGAGACTGTGCCATGTTATTAACTGTCATTTCTTCCTCTCGCTTTTTGTGCTGCAGCAAGCAGAAAAGATGAGTGTCTTCAATGTGAAACCATGAAACATCTGTTCTATCTATACACTGCAGCTCTTCTTCCTGCTGTGTGCTGAGCACTCACTTGACTTTTCCATCCTCACTGATCCACCAGAGGGATTATATGTTCTCATCATGAATTTTATGATGTTGGTCCATGATTTCTAAGTACACCGACCCTAATTAGTATAGTTTACTTAAGTAAAGTACCATAGTCCTGTTATTACTACTCTATAGAAAAAGAGATGAGAGGTAGAATAATGATCTCTTATTTTATTTTAATGTCATATAAGTTATGATAGTATATCAAAGACCAAACAATATTCTTCTTAATTACAACAATGTCCACAAATGCCGATGTGTTTGTACTTATCAAAAATAGGCTACCTCACCTTTCCAAATTTTTTTCTAGCCATTGATGCACCACACAAAGACATTTGGTACAATAAAAAATAATGTATGTGTACTTTTAAATGTTTAATATGAATGGAATATGATTGCTGCCAAATTGGCTTTATTTTGTACCACATTTTAGGGTTTGGTAATATTTATGGTTTAGAAGAGTAATGATACTGTTTTAACATATTGATTTTTTTCGAGAACATCCATTTGTTTTCTTTGAGGGAAATGACACTTTTTGTAGAATTCAGACTCTACATTGGGTCTGTGCAAAACTTTATGAAATCTCACTGCACTCACTCTTTTAACTGTACCACAAGGCAAAAGGAAAACAAATGTTTACTATATCTCTGGCTTCAAAGTCAGGAGAGCTGTATTAATGCTGAGTCCTCTGAAATATTGTAATAAAAATGATTCAGATTCCATTGAGACTGTGGTATGTCTGGCCAGTCATGGAAAAAGTGTATAGTTATTCTCTTGATTTCACCATAAATATTTGTAAGGTCTGCATAATGTTTTATATTACAATAAAAACGGTAAAATCAACATACGAACATATAATATGAAGTACAACTATCATTTTAGGAAGCCCAAAATGTTTGAATAAAACAAATTTTGTGAAATCAGAATTCTTAGAAATGAAGGCTATGGAACATTTTAATTAAATACCATTTATTTTGCATGCATGGAGTTAGCTAAAGCTTCAAAAAATCTGGGATTTTAAAATATTGTGGTTGCTTGAAAAAGGGTTATGGTCTAAGTAAATCATTCTTTGTGAAATTACTCCCAAATTTCACTCCAGGTTTATTCTAAAGTATTGTTTAAAACAGAATTTTTTGTCTGCTGAGGGTGTGCAACATCACCAGTTTTAAAATCAGTGCAGTGATTTTCTGTTCATTTTAATCTAGGATAAAGTTGGATTTGATGTGGACTTGGAGTTTTATAATAGCTCATCAAGTGCATGAAACTAAATGGAAGAAGCTACATTGAGCAAAATGGTGCTCAAAGTTTTCATAACTTTTTGTTGCTAGGAAACAACTCTACCACCAGTTCAGAGTTTAAGCTTGCAGCATCTGTTTCATTTAAAGTCTGGCTTCCAGGCAGTATAGATTGCATTGAGCATTGGAATGGGGGTGGGGTGGGGAAGCAAAAGAAAAACCAATTACTTTCTAAAAACAACATTGCTTAAAGCTTGGAAAGTCAAGACTCTTATTCTATATTTGTAGTTACAGCCTTTGGAAAGTGTTGCTAGAGAGGTTGGAGTTCTGCTGGCTCACAATGCTGAAGTGCAGAGCAGAAATTAGGATCACTCCTTCAAAGTCTTAAGGAACGTTGAGTGGATATTGAGAGGTGGCATCTCAGCCTTTGAGGAAGAGTGAGAGAGAAAGGGGATGTCTTCACCATCAGGAGGGCAGAGAGCTGGTCTAAATACTGCTTGCTTCTTGAAGAGGAGCAACGAACCTCAAGGTCAAAGGTCCATTTCTAACTCAGGGGCAGTTTAGAACACTCAGGGTGAGGCACGAGTGCTTATTGTGTCTCCTTGTCTCACTGGGAGAGGTGGAATTGAGTTATACACTGGGTGCTACAGTTAGCTAGTTCTTTCAGAATGAAATTGCTGATATTAGAAAGCAGTGAAATTTAGGAGCTCTACAATCCCAAGATGATACAAAAAGTGTTATATCCTTTTTTATGCTTCAATGCTGAACATGGCAGAGGAAGTGAGTGGATACTGATTACTGTATGTAAGGCAAGTCCTGTGTAACACAGGACTGGAAGTGCTTCATTTCAGGTTAGCTTCAAGCTTAGGGCAATGGAGGGCAATGTAGGAGACATCATTGGCGGTCTAAGCAGTCCCTCCATAGCTGCCTGACTAGGATGGAAGCTTATGGAAGTCTGGCTACCTGGGAAATGGCTGCCTGATTGAAAGCCAAGATTGGGGTCCAGCTGAGATTCTCCAGGAAGCAGGAGAGCCTTCCATTTCCCTGAATAAGTGGAGTCTCAGATGGTTGTGATGAAGGAATGTCATGAGCATGAGAGACTAAGCGAACTTTTATTTTCATGAATCAGAGATTTATAAACCTTGGGCACTAGGGAGGGGCATGGGGATAAATTAAACTGATTTGCAGAGCCTAAGGTGCTAGGGATACTTGATTTTATTATATGATACAGTACTTCATTTACATGCAGTAGCTCGGAGCCCTTTCACAAGAAGGATAATATAGTCCATAAGTATTCTAAGTGTCGGGGAAGATGTTCCAGGTATGATTAAAGGTCATGAAAATCTAAGATCTCTTTTGCATAGGGTGAGGGATTTCCAAGAATCTTCAGGTACTTTCTGAACAGATTTTATCAAAAAAAGTGTTATATCTTTAATCTTCCCAAAGGGCTATGTGACACTCCTTAGGGAATACAGGCATGAAAAGATTAGGCAAAGAAAGAATCTCAGTGAGAAAGGGAGCCTTTCCTAATAGACCAAGCTCATTTGGCTATCTGCAAATCACGTACTTCAACCTTAAAAAGCAGGGTTCCACAGGGGAGAATGCCTACTTATTGACATGCATTTCAATTCTTTGTTCTCATGAAAAGTTGATATATTAAGGATATAATTGACACCTAGCCACTTCCTTACTTTTTTCTATTTAAGTACTTTGTATTATCCAGGAGCCAAAAGAAAGAAACAATGCTTATTTGCAAAATGTATTAGCTGTTTTTGTGTGGCAACTGGATACAATCTAGAGTCATCAGAAAGAAAGGATCCTCAGTTGAGAAAATGTTTCCAGGCATTCCAGATGTAAAGCATTTTTATTGTTAGTGATCAGTGCGGAAAGTAACAATTCAGTATGGGTAGTGCCATACCTGGGCTAGCAGTTTTGGATTCTATAAGAAAACAGACTGAACAAGCCATGTGAAACCCACAAGTAATCAGTAGCACTGCATGGCCTCTGCACCTGCTGCCACCTCCAATTTCTAGGCAAGGCCTACTTGAGTTCCTGTCTTGACTTCCTCCAATGATGGGACATGATATGGAAGTGTGAGCTAAATAATCCCTTTCCTCCCCAACTTGCTTTCTGTTATTGTTTTTTTCTTTTTCCTTTAAAAAAATATTTATTTATTATTATGTATAAAGGGCTCTGCCTGTACATTTGCAGGCCAGAAGAAGGTCTCAGATCTCATTATGGATGATTGTGAGCCACCATGTGGTTGCTGGGAATTGACCTTAGGACCCCTGGAAGAACAGTCAGTGCTTCTAACCTCTGAGCTGTCTCTCCAGCCCTGTTAATGTTTTTTTCATTGCAGCCATAGAAACCCTAAGTCACTGATCATTTTTGCTTTACAGCAGATACAGTAGCATAGCATCATTTTTCAAGTACATTGGCATAACACAATAAACAGTGAGATTCATTCTGTCATCCTGGAAAAAACAATTTGTCTACTAAAGTGAGAGGCATCCGATAGGCCTTGTGTCCCTCCCCAAAATGTGTTTTTCTGTTCTGGTTGCATACTACTACATTTTTCTTTCTTTTTTTTTTTTAATATTTTTTATTAATTTATTCTTGTTACATCTCAATGTTTATCCCATCCCTTGTATCCTCCCACTCCTCCCCCCCCCCCATTTTCCCATTATTCCTTTCCCCTAGGACTGACTGTTCCTGAGGGGGATCACCTCCCCCTATATATTCTCATAGGGTATCAAGTCTCTTCTTGGCTACCTGCTGTCCTTCCTCTGAGTGCCACCAGGTCTCCCCCTCCAGGGGACATGGTCAAATGTGAGGCACCAGAGTACGTGAGAAAGTCATATCACACTCTCCACTCAACTGTGGAGAATATTCTGACCATTGGCTAGATCTAAGAAGGGGTTTAAAGTTTACCTCCTGTATTGTCCTTGGCTGGTGCCTTAGTTTGAGCGGGACCCCTGGGCCCAAATCTGCCTATCGTATTGTTCTACTTGTAGGTTTCTAGGACCCTCTGTATCCTTTTATTTTGCTATTCTCCCATGCGTCTCTCATTTAGAGTCCCAATAGGATGCCTTCCCCTCTGTCCCAGTTTTCATTCTAGCACAATTAACATAAGAAGATGGAGGAAAGAAGACAGGGAAGGATGAAAAAGAAGAAAGGAAGGATGGAGCATTTATAATAATGTACAGAAGGGGCATTATACAAATGATCTGGAAGAATATTTTAGTTTTTCCAAAAATGTAGCTAATTTCTTCAAAAATTCCATTTCCAATTCTTATTTTCAAATTGCTTCTTGGAAAAAATGTTTTTTAATATCCACTCAATCAGGGGAAATAGTGTGAGTCTTCAATTGCAGACTTCCTCTGCAATTTGCTACTGGCATTCAGTATCAAGAACCAAACACCCCGTTTACAGGAATTGACTTTTATGGGTCCTTTGTGCCACAAAGAATTGGAAGGATACAATATAACCTTTTCATAATATCTTTTTCGTGGTTTATGTTGTATTTTAAATCTTGGCAATGGTGTGCCACGTTACTTATTAGTGTTAGATTTTAGCTATCTACCTATATTGATATTTCATTTGTATAGCTTAGGGTCAAGTTTCTGGGATAACTTACCCTTTGCACCCCACCCCATCAGCTATCTCTTATTTAAATTTTACTTTTGTAGTTTATTCTCTCATACAATACATATTGACTGCCATTCTCCCTTCTGCATTTTCATCCAGTCCCACTGCCCAAGCCCCCCACTGATGACCACAAAGAATTTTTCCTCTATTTCTTTCCAGAAAAAAAGCAGACCTCCATGGCGTACCTCCCCTCACATTTGACTGGTTTTGGCAACCTAGTAGGAGGAAAGTGGTAGCAAAATCAGGCAAAAATATCAGTGACATCCCCTTCTACTGATGCTAGATGTCCCACAAGAAGACAACCATAACATATTTCCAGAGGGCCTTGGACAGTCCCATGCATGTTATGTGGTTGGTGGTTTAGAATCAGTGAGCCTTTCTGAATGCAGGTCAGTTGATTCTATAGATTTTCTTGTGGGTGTTCTTAACCCCTCTACTTGCTATGATCATTCCTACCCATCTTCCCCCAGAAATCCCAGAGCTCTGCTTAATGTTTGGCTGTGGATCTATGCATCTATTTCCAATTCAATTGATTATTGGTTCTTGATTATTGGTTCTCTGCTGAATCCATTAGATCTTTAATTTGAAATAACAGACATTTTACTTCAGGCCACCTCTAATTTTTGGTACCATTGCTACTTTCACGTACCTCCAAATACTGTATCTGTATCTTTATATATGCATATATAAAATATTTGTTCTTTATTTGTTAAAACTAATGTATTGGATTTTTCTTCTATGTAAAATAACCTATAAATTACCACATTTTTCTAGTCACATAAATCATATTTCAATTGTATTACATTACTGGAATCTCTTCAATGTAATATGACAAAATTTATTAACTTTGTCACATGCTTCAACCATTTTAAATGAGCAGATTTAAAAGTTTAACAAACCAGAAACATAACTTCACATATGCAGCAAAGAAAATTAGAGTGAGCTATATGCAAAATAATTACTCTCTTCCATACAAACACACATACACAAACACACCACTAACATTTTGTATACTGAAGAATATTACTTTTTGCATACTGAATAATATTTTAGTGTACTGAAGAATATTTTAAAATCTGGACTAAAATAGAAGCCATCCTTCTTAATAAACAAGTTTGTTAGTGGTGCAGCCACGTATAGAATGTTAGAATCACAAAAAGAGCCTTTGTATCTGGTATGCTTGGAGTCTCATGAAAATTATTGTGATTAAATTAATTGATCTTTTTGCTAAAATAGAGTACTTCAGTACTTTTTGAAAATGATTAAGTTTTTTTAAAATGTGCTTTGAAACAAATCCTTAGGTAGGAAGCTTTTCAGATTAGTATGTGATTACAGAGCTCTGGTATTTTGTTTTATTTTAATATTATTGCATGTGTTGTCCATGTTCATGGTATGTGCATAAAGCTCATGAATATTCATTCATACAGTGGCAACAGAAAGACATATATGTGTGTCTTCTTTAATGGGTTCCACTTAATTTTCTTGAAGCAATTTCACTCATTGAACTGCAATTTTACACTTTAGCCTAGTCTGTCTGTGTACTGAAATCCAGTGACCTGGTTTTCAATTCATTTTTTTTTGTTGTTGTTGTTTTATTTTTCAAGACACGGTTTCTCTGTGTAGCCTTGACAATCCTAGTCTTACTTTGTATACCAGGATGGCTTGAAATCATATATATCTGTCTGTCTCTGCCTCTTGAATGCTGTGGTTAAAGTCTTGTGCTACCACACCCAGTTGTGCACTGTTTATTTATGTCAAGCTCCTTTATATGCATGTTGCATACTCAAAACAAGTTCTTTATGCTTTTACAGAGAATATTCTTGTCCACTGAATGAACATGCCTCTAATTTTAGATTTTGATTGTCACCTTCACTGTATCATGGTTTGCCTTTTTAACAATTTGCCTTGAGATTATTTTTTATCCACTGTCTTGTTTTAAAGCACTCTAGGATTTATCCTTTCTTTCATCATGAAGAGAATACTATACCAGCACAAGTGTACATATAGTACAGGTAGCACTCTGCACTCAGTTACGCTCGCTTAGAGCTGTTGACAGGATTATGTCTTTATGAATCTAAAAGTAAGCTGCTGTCTTGAAAAGAGTTTTGTGAAAAACACCTTCCCTCTTACAGTCACTTTAGTTTTCTAACCTACTGAAGAAAAATCTTTGAACATTTCACACAGTATAGTTCACTGTCAATGAGTTTTCATACATGTTTGTTTTTCACTTAGAAATTCTGTCTCATCTACAGGCTTTATTAAGCACTGAATTCTAGGTCTGTGGAGTACATTCTCCTGTTCTCATTATACCTTCCTTTCTCTTCTTTCATGCATAGCTTCTAATGAGTTGTTTACATCAGTCCCTGCCCTGTACTTCAGAATGTAGGAAGAATTCATTCTTATTTGCTTCAAAACTCTTTTTTTGTATTTGAATTCCAATTGATTATGATTGACATGGTTAAGTACAGGATTTGCGGCTTTATCCATTAATTTTCTAGTTAGTAATTACACATATTTAATATGTTCTAATGTGCATAATAGTGCTTAAGTGACCTACTCTAGTTGTGTCTCTTTTTCTCTCTTTTTTTAAAAACATTTTTGTTGGAAAATAAAATAATTCATATTAAATCTCATTTTTTATCCCATCCCATACATCCTCCCATTCCTCCCTCCCTCCCACTTTCACCCCAATCCTCCTTCCCTATGACTGTGACCGAGGGGGACCTCCTCCCCCTGAATATAGTGCTAGGGTATCAAGTCTCTTCTTGGTAGTCCGCTATCCTTCCTCTGAGTACCATTGGGCTTCCCCCACAAAGGGACATGGCCAAATATGGGGCACCAGAGATCCTGTGAAAATCAGTCCCCAGTCTCCACTTAACTTGGGAGAATGTTCTGTCCCATGGTTAGATCTGGGTAGGGGTTTGATGATGACTGCATGTTTTGTCCTTGGTTGGTGCCTTTGATCAAGCAGAACCTCTGGGCTCAGATCCACCCATCATAATGTTCCTCTTGTAGGTTTCTAGGATCATTTGGATCCACCTACTTCCCTATACCCTATATTTTTCTCACCTAGAGTCTCAATAGGATGTTCTCACCTCTATCCCACTTTCTTTGTAGGTGCAGACCTTCATGGGACCTGCCCCTTGGGCTAGTGTCCAGTTATAAGTGAGTATATACCACTTGAGTCTCTCTGCTTCTGGGTTAGCTCACTCATTACAGTCACTTCTAGTTCAATCCATTTGTCCACAAATTTCGGGAATTCCTTATTTTTAATAGCTGGGTAGTATTCCATAGTGTAAATATACCACATTTTCTTTATCCATTCTTCTACTGAGGGACTCTTACGCTGTTTCCATGTTCTGGCGATTATGAATAAGGATGCTATGAACATGGTTGAGCAAATTTTCTTGTTGTGTGCTGGAGCGTCTCAAAGGAGTGGAATAGCTGGGTCTTGAGGAAGCCCTATTCCCATTTTTCTGAGATAGCACCAGATAGATTTCCAAAGTGGCTTTACTAGTTTGCATTCCCACCAGCAATGAAGGAGTGTTCCTCTCTCTCCACATCCCCACCAGCATGTGTTGTCACGTGAATGTTTGATTTTAGCCATTCTGATGGGTGTAAGATGGAATCTCAGAGTTGTTTTGATTTGCATTTCTCTGATGACTAGAGATGTTGAGCATTTATTTAAGTGTGTCTCAGCAATTTGATATTCCTCTGTTGAGAATTCTCTGTTTAATTCTGAGCCCCATTTCTCAATTGGGTTATTTGGTTTGGTGGTGTTTAATTTCTTGAGTTCTTTATAAAGTTTGGATATTAGACCTTTGTCAGATGCAGGGTTGGTGAAGATCTTTTCCCAGTCTGTAGGCTGTTGCTTTGTTCTTTTGACAGTGTCTCCTGCCTTACTGAAGCTTCTCAGCCTCATGAGGTCCCATTCATTAATTGTTGACCTTAAGGCCTGGGCTGTTGGTGTTCTGTTCAGGAAGTTGTCTCCTGTGCCGATGTGTTACAGGCTCTTCCCCACTTTTTCTTCTAACTGATTTAGTGTCTCTGGTTTTATATTGAGGTCTTTAATCCATTTGGACTTAAGCTTTGTGCATGGTGACAATTTTGGGTCCAGTTGCATTTTTCTACATGTAGAAATCCAGTTAGACCAGCACCATTTGTTGAAGATGCTATCCTTTTTCCATTGAATAGATTTGGCTTCTTTGTCAAAAACCAGGTGACTATATGTATGTGTATTCATATCTGGGTCTTCAATTCGATTCTATTGATCAACCAGCCTATTGCTGTACCACTACCATGTTGTTTTAATTACTATTGCTCTATAGTACAGTTTGAGATCAGGTATGGAGATTCCTCCTGAGGATTTTATAGTATAAAATTGTTTTAGCTATTCTGGGTTTTTTGTTTTTCCATATAAAGTTGAGAATTGACCTTTCAATGTCTTTAAAAAATTGTGTAGTTATTTTGATAGGGATTGCATTGAATCTGTAAATTGCTTTTGGTAAAATGGCCATTTTTACTATGTTGATTCTCCTGATCCATGAACAAGGGAGATCCCTCCATCTTCTCAAGTCACCTTCAATCTCTTTGTTTAGGGACTTAAAGGTTTTTTCAAACAAATCTTTCACTTGCTTGGTTAGCGTTACTCCTAGGTATTTTAAATTGCTTGTGGCTAACGTGGAGGGTGTAGATTTCCTAATTTTTTCCTCTGTATGATTGTCATTTGTGTATAGGAAGGCTACTGATTTTTTTGAGTTAATTTTGTAACCAGCAAGTTTGCTGAACGTGCTTATCAAGTGAAAGAGTTCTCTGGTGGAATTTTGGGGGTCACTTATGTACACTATCATATCATCTGCAAATAGGGATAGTTTGACTTCTTCTTTTCCCATTTGGATCTCCTTGATCTCCTTGTGTTGTCTTATTGCTCTGTCTAGAACTTCAAGAACTATATTGAAGAGATATGGAGAAAGTGGGCAGCCTTGTCTAGTCCCTGATTTTAGAGGAATTTCCTTGAGTATCTCTCCATTTAATTTGATGTTGGCTATTGGCGTGCTGTATATAGCCTTTATTATGTTGAGATAAGTGCCTTGTATCACCGATCTCTCCAGAACTTTAAACATGAATGGGTGTTGGATTTTGTCAAATGATTTTTCTGCATCTAAGGAGATGATAATGTGTTTTTTTTCCTTTAGTTTGTTTATATGCTGGATTACATTGATGGATTTCCGTATATTAAACCATCCTTGCATGCCTGGAATGAAGCCTACCTGCTCATGATGAATGATATTTTTGCTATGTTCTTGTATTCTTTTTGCGAGTATTTTATTGAGTATCTTTGTGTCTATGTTCATAAGAGAAATTGGTCTGAAGTTCTCTTTTTTTTTGTTGGGTCTTTGTGAGGTTTAGGTATCAATGTGACTGTGGCCTCATAGAAAGAATTTGGTAATGTTCCATCCAACTTTATCTTTTGGAGTAGCTTGAAAAGTATCGGTATTAGCTCGCCCTTGAAGGTCTGGTAGAATTCTGCACTGAAACCACCTGGCCCGGGGCTTTTTTTTTTTTGGTTGGGAGACTATCAATGATTGCTTATATTTCTATAGGAGAAATAAGCCTATTTAATTTGCTTATCTGATCTTGATTCAATTTTGGCAAGTGGAATCGATCAAGAAAAATGTCCATTTCCCTTAGATTTTCAAATTTTGTGGCATATGCCTTTAAATTAGGATCTTATGATTCTTTGTATTTCTTCATTGTCTGTTGTTATGACTCCCTTTTCATTTCTGATTTTGTTGATTTGGATACTGTCCCTCTGCCTTTTAGTTAGTTTGGCTAACGGTTTGTCTATTTTGTTGATTTTCTCAAAAAACCAGATCCTGGTTTTGTTGATTCTTTGAATTGTTCTTTTTGTTTCTAATTTCTTGATTTCAGCTGTGAGTTTGATTATTTCCAGATGAGTACTCCTCTTGGGTGATTCTGCTTCTTTCTTTTCTAGGGCTTCCCGATGTGTTGTTAAGTTGCTTATTTGGGATGTTTCCAGTTTCTTTTGAAAGGCACTTAGTGCTATGAATTTTCCTCTTAGCACTGCTTTCAATGTGTCCCACAAATTTGGGTATGTTGTTCCATCATTTTCATTGAATTTCAGGAAGTCTTTTATTTCTTCCTTTATTTCTTCCATGACCCACATGTCATTAAGTAGAAAGTTTTTTAGTTTCCATGTGTGAGTAGCCTTTTTGTTATTTCTGTTGTTGTTGAAGTCCAGCCTTAGATCATGGTGATCTGATAAGATACCAGTTATTATTTCAATATTCTTGAATCTGTTGAGGCTTCCTTTGTGACCTACTATGTGATCAATTTTGGAAAAGGTTCCATGGGGTGCTGAGAAGAAAGTATAGTCTTTTGTGTTTGGGTGGAAAGTTCTGTACATACACATCTGTTAGATCCATTTGATTCATGGCGTTGGTTAGTGATGTTATTTCTCGGCTTAGTTTCTGTTTCAAAGACCTATCATTCAGTGAAAGTGGAGTGTTGAAGTCTCCCACTATTAATGTGTTGGAATCAATGAGTGGTTTAAACTTTGTTAATAGTTCTTTTACAAATGTGGGTGCCCTTGTATTTGGAGCATAGATGTTCAAAATTGTGATGTCATCTTGGTTGATTTTAGCCTTGATGAGTATGAAGTGTCCTTCCTCGTCTCTTTTGATTAATTTTTGTTGAAAGTCTATTTTGTTGGATATTAGGATAGCTACACCTGCTTGCTTCCTGTGACCATTAGCTTGAAATATTTTTCCCAGACTTTTACCCTGAGGTAATATCTGTCCTAGTGGGTGAGATGTGTTTCTTGGATGCAGAAGAATGTTGGGTCTGGTTTATGCAACCATTCTGTTAGTCTATGTCTTTTTATTGGAGAATTGAGACAATTGATGTTGAGAGATATTAGTGACCAGTGACTGTTAAGGCCTTTCATTTTGGTATTTGTTTAAGTTGAGGGTTTGTGAGGTTGTGATTTTGCGATGGTATAGTTATCTATTTCCTGTGTAGTTTTGGTTGTAACTCATTCCTGTGCAGTGGAGTTTTCCTTCTAGTACCTTCTGTAATGCTGGATTTGTGTATAGGTATTCGTTGAATTTGTTCCTGTCATAGAATATTTTGTTTTCTCCATCTACAGTTATTGATAGTTTTGCTGGGTACAGTAGTTTAGCCTGGCATCTGTGGCCTCTGAGGGTTTGCAGTACGTCTGTCCACACCCTTCTGGCTTTCATGGTCTCTGCTGAGAAGTCGGGTGTAATTCTGATAGGTTCGCCATTGTATGTTACTCTGTCTTTTTCCTTTGCAGCTTTAAATTTTTTTTCTTTAGTCTGTATATTTTGTGTTTTGATTATTATATGGCAGGAAGATTTTCTTTTCTGATCTATTCTATTTAGTGTTCTATAGGCCTCTTGTATGTTCATATGCATCTCCTTCTTCAGATTGGGAAATTTTTCTTCTATAATTTGGTTGAAGATATTTTCGGGGCCATGGAGTCTGGCGTCTTCTCTATCCTCAATTCCTATTATTCTCAGGTTTCTTCTTTTCATGGTGTCCTTGATTTCTTGGATGTTCTGTGTTAGGAACTTTTCTGATTTAGCATTTTCCTTGATGGTTGATTGAAGTTCTACAATTGTATCTTCAAGTCTCAAAATTCGTTCCTCCGTTTCCTGGATTCGGTTTGAGAAGGCCATCTCTTTGTTGGCTGCTTTCTTCTCTATGGTCTCTCGGTCACATTTTTCTTCTGTGTGTTCCTTTATCATAGATTCCATTTTTGTCTTCAGATCTTGAAGTGTTTTTTTTTTTTTTTATTTCCTTCATCTGTCTGTATTTTCCTGAAATTCTTCCAGTGCCTTTCTATATGACTCTTTCATGTCCTCCACCTGCTTGGTTGCCTCCTCCCGCAGTTGTTTACAGATTTCATTCCTTTCTTCCATTATCATCTTCCTTACTAAGGACTTGAGGTCATTTTCTTGTATTTCAATTGTTTTTGGGTTCTCCAGGTTGCTTTCATTGGGATTGTTGGGATCTGGAGATTCCAAACTGTTTTGGTTTTTGTTTGCATTCTTTCGCTGTCCTCTTGTCATTTTGGTGTCTCTGATGTTGGAAGGTAGCTTCTGGTGACCTTCAGTGGTTGAGAGTGGATAGTTGGTGAATGATTATTGGTCACGTGCTCTTGCCTGTAGGGATCAGGTAGTTTTCCTCTTGACACAGGCAGGTGACCTAGTTTCCACTTCTGGAGACTTTGCTCTAAACCTTAGGCTCTGGGCTGGGACAGCAGAAGTAGGCTTCTGACTGGTTCATTTCACATTAGTGTTGTGATCCAGGCCTTCTGTTATGGGGTCTCAGATTGAGGCTGGCAAGCTCTAATTGGGTAAGATGTTCTCAGTTGTCTGCACTACCCGCAGACCTGTAGCTCAGACCTCGCCCAGCTCAGACCCACTGAGCTAAATGCGCCTTTTAAACCTTTTAAACCTCTGGGGTGTCCAGCCTTTCCCGAGGGGGTGAAAGATCCTGCCGAGGCTGTGTGTAGTGTCCACACTAGGTTCTAACTGCTGGGATCTGCAGGCTTAGGCCCTGCGCTCTGTTCCAATATGCGCCCAGTATGGCCCCGCTGGCTGCACTTGGCTATCTCTGAGCTAGATGGACCCAAGCAGCTCAGTAACCGGCACTCTGTTCCAAAGTGTGCCTGGTTTGGCTCCATGGGTTGTACACAATCTCTCTGATCTAGGTGGACCCAAGCAGCTCAGTATCCTGCGCACTGTTCCAAAGTGGGCAGGGTATGGCGCCGCAGGCTGGGCTTCCCTCTCTCTGAGCTAGGTGGATCCAAGCAGCTGAGTAACTCGTGCACTGTTCCAAAGTGGGCAGGGTATGGCGCCCCAGGCTGGGCAACACTCTCTCTGAGCTAGGTGGGCCCAGTTGCCTGTGTTTCCACTCGGCGTGGGGGTCCTCAGCAGATTTGCGTGGGGCAGGTGGATGTGACCAAGGGCAGCTTCCCCTGTTTCCCTCTAACTTCCACAGGCCCGGGGCTCTGGTACCAACCCGCACTCTGAACTCAGGCTTTATCTATCTGCTGCAGCCCGCATGTGGGTTCCGTCTGAGCGTCCGGAGAGTGGGTTCAGGGCCTCCGTGGACTGATACTTGACTCAGGGCCAGGCCCGCCGGTGGCCTGCACTGTGCGGGATCCAACTCACCTAAAGTTCCTTGGATTTAACAGTCTGTGGCTCCATTCAAGTCCCTGGTCTCCGTGCAGTTGATCAGATATAGTGCTTGCTGGGCGCCGCCATCTTGAGGATCTCTTTTTCTTTCATTTACTTTTGTTTGACCAATTTCTATTGGTCTTCATACTCACAGGTCATTCCTCAACTGTGTCCTCATCAGTTAGCCAAATAATACATTAAATGGTGGACTTCTGCTATTCTTTTTTAAAATTAATGTATTAATCTATTAATTTACATACCAATCATAGCTGCCTCCCATCTCTCTACTTGGTCACACTCCCTTGCTCTTTCCTTTTGCCCCTTACCCTATTACTAAGAAACGGGGAGCCTCTAATTACCCACTCAACTCATCAAGTTGCATCAGGACCGAGTTAATCCTCTTCCCTTAAGGCCTGGTGAGGCATACCCACCAAGCAGAAGTGATCAAAAAATAGGCAACAGAGTAAATGTCAGAGTACCACTCCCCTTACTAGGGCTCCCACATGAAGCCTGAGTTGCCTATCAACTATGTCTATGTAAGCTGCCTAGGTGTAATCCATGCATAGTCTCTGGTTGGTGCTCCTCTCTCTGCAAGCAACTCTGGGACCTGCTTAGTTGGCTCTGTTGGTTTTCTTTTAGTGCTCCTGTCACCTTCAGGTGCTTCTATGCTTACCCTCACTTTTCCACAAGACTCCTTTCCTTTCCCCCGATGTTTTGAGTATCAGTCTCAGCATCTGATGGTTGAAGCCTTTCAGACTACAGATATGCTAGTCTCATCTCTGTGAGCTAGTAGAATATTGAAAATAGTGTCAGGGGTTGGCTCCATCCATAAGGTGGGTCTTACATTTTGCCAGGCATTGATTGCACAGTCCTTTAATCTCTATCTTTATCCTAGCATATATAATAGACAGGGTAAATTTTGGGTCAAAGATTTGTGGGTGGGTTTGTTTTCTCCTTCCTCTAATAGGAGTCCTGTGTAGTATAGGGTGTCATCTTCTGTCTCCACGAACTTTGCTATTAGGAGTCACACCTAGAGTCATCCCCATTTCCTCCCAGAAACCTAACCTGAAATTTTCTCCAGCATATCCCATCTATGCTAACTCCATTTTTCTCTTATTTCTTGGCCCTCTGTCTCCTGCCCCTCTCTACCTAGGTCTGGTCTTCACCCTCATTTCTTTCTGGTCTCACTCTCCTTTAACCACTTCCACATTCTGTTCTATGTCTTCTTCTCAGTGAGGTTTAAGCATACTTCTTTGGGTCCTCCTTGATATTTATATTCTTTGGGTATGTGAATTGTAGTATGCTTATCCTGTATTATATGGCTAAATCCACTAATTAGTGAGTACATACCATGTAAGTCTTTCAAGGTCTGTGTTCACTCAGTCAGGATTATCACTTCTATTTCCATCTGTTTGCCTGGGAATTTCATGATTTCCAGGTTTTTAATAGCCGAGTAGCATTCTTTGTTTTTTGGAGGGACATCTTGCTTGTTTCCAGCATCTAGTTATTATCCATAAAGCTGTTATTCCCATAATTGAACAAATGTCCTTCATGTATGGTATAGGATATTTTAGGTATATACCCAAGAGTGGTTTAGCTAGGCCTTGAGTTATAGCTATTCCCAGTTTTCTGAGAAAGCATTTGATTGATTTCAAAAGTGGTTGTACAAGTTTGCACTCCCACCAACAATGGAAGACCACTCCCCTTTCTTCATATTTTTCCCAGCATATGCTGTCACTTGAAAGTTTGATTTTAGCCATTCTGATTGGTGTGAGGGACTCTCACAACTATTTTGATTTGCATTTCATGGATGAATAAAGACATTGAAACATTTTTAATGTGCTTTTCAATATTAAAGATTTTTCTGTTGAGAATTCTTTGTGTAGCTCTGTTCCCCATTATGCAATGGGATTATTTGGCTTGTTGGTTTTAATTTCTTGAGTTCTTTGTATATCTTGGATATTACCTGTCTGTCAGATGTAGGGTCGGTAAAGAATTTTTCTATGTCATGATGTCCGATTAATTAGTTGCTGATCTTAATGCCTGACTTGTTGGTGTTTTGTTGAGAAAGTTGTCTCCTGTGGTAATGAGTTCAACACTGTTCCCCACTTCCTCTTTTTATAGATTCAATGTACCCATTTTATGTTGAGGTCATTGATCTACTTGGACATAAGTTTGTGTAGAATGTTAAATATGGATGTAGTTGTATTTTTCTACATGTAGTCACCAAGTGAGACCAGCACTATTTGCTGAAGAGGCTTTTTTTTTTCCCCACTGTATGGTTTTTAGCACCTTTGTCAAAAATCAAGTGTCCATAGGTGTGTGAGTTTATTTCAGGGTCTTTGATTTATTTCCCTTGATCAACACGTCTATTTCTATGGCAGTAACATGAAGATTTTATTACTATACATTGCAGTCAGTGCTGGTGATATATCCAGATGTTCTTCGTTGTATAGGATTCTTTTTTTTAGATATTACAGGGTTTTTTTTTTTTTTTTACATAAGTTTAAAATTGCTCTTTCAAGATTTTGCTCTTTCAAGATGTTATTTTAATGGGAATTACATAGCATCTGTAAATTGCTTTTGATAAGATGCCCATTTTTTTTTTACTGTTAAACCTACCGATCCAGGAGCATGGGACTTCATTCCATCTTGTTCAATTTCTTTCTTCAGAGCCTTGAAGCTCTTGACAAACAGGTCTTGCTAGGTTATAGTTATACTAAGATACTTTATATCATTTATGGCTCTTGTGAATGGTGTAGTTTCCTTAAATTCTTCCTCATCTAGTTTGTCATTTGTATACAGAGAGGATAGTGATTTATGTGATTTAGTTTTGTATCCAGCCACTTTACTGAAGGGGTTTATCAGATGCAGAAGTTTTCATATGAAATATTTGGAGTCACTTATGTATACTATCATATCATCCGTGAGTAGCAATACTTTGATTTCTTCCTTTTCAATCTGTATCCCCTTGATCGTCTTTAGTTGTCTGATTGTTCTACCTAGGAATTCATGTACTATATTGAAGAGATAAGGTGACAGTGGGCAGCCTTACTTTTTTCTTAATTCATAGGAATTGCTGTAAGATCCTCTTTATTTAATTTTATGTTGGCTATAGGCTTGTTGTATACTGCTCTATTGTGTTTAGGATGTGTCTAATATCCCTGATATTTCAAAACTTTTAATATGAAGGGGTATTGGATTTTGTAGAATGCTTTTTCACAACTAATGAGATGATCATGTGTTTTTCTTTCTTTTTTGTGAATTACATTTATGCATTTTTATATATTGAACCACTCCTGCATTGCTGTGTGGTGCGTGTGTGTGTGTGTGTGTGTGTGTGTGCGCATGTGCGTGTGCATGTGTGTGTGTGTGTGTGTGTGTGTGTGTGTGTGTGTGTGTATACAGGTACTAGTGAAGACCAGACCAATGCTTTTGATTCCTTAGAGTAGGAGTTAGAGACAGTAGTAAACTGCTGTCTAGATTTGGGAAAATGAACTCCAGTTCTTTGTAAGAGCATGAAGAGCTTAAACACTGAGCCATAAATATCTTGAACCTCCGACTCCAATTTTGATGCTTATGTTGAGTCTCATGACTCAACCTTGTCTTGTTTTATTCCATATGTGTATATAATACCTAAAAATGTTTTGTTGCTAAAAGCTATAGTTTAAATGAAAACTAAAACTGTCTACATAAAACACAGGTCTTATTCCAATGGGAATAAGAGATATATTATTCTGAGCCAGATTAAAGTGACTATGCCCAGTAAACATGGATCTGGTTCTGAATTACATTTTCCAGTGTGGAAGCAATCACATGATATTTATAGTCATTGAATAAAAGAAAGTCACAAAACCAATGCAGTTGACAGAGATATTTGTGGAGACGTTAAGTATCTCATCTATAGGTTGTAGTGTTTCTTATAATATTATTAGCTTTACGTTTTGTAGATGAAAATGGTCTGAAAACCTTTACATTCCAAAAATTTTACCTAATTGTCATAATAATACCACATGACAAACAGATGTCTGTATAAAATATTTTTGAGAGGGATGAAAATAACTTAAAATAATTTGGATCATTACTTCAAGATCAACTGCTCCACAATCATGACATTCTAGTCATTTACCACAAACATGGCTTCATCAGAAAATAGTTCATCAGATGAATAGATTTTTATTGGGAGACAGTGCCCTAATCTAATCTGAAGTCAATTTGTCCTGTCTTTGCTGTGTTTGTAAGTATCAGAGTATTAATATCTACAGTGGCTCCTGATTTTTTGATTTCTGATGAATTACTCTTCATTGAGTATTTTGTAAATGTCTCAGTAGGAAAGAATAGCTATTACTCTGCACTCCTGCTGCTGTGGTTGAGAAGGTGTGGAGAGAGTGATTACTCTATAATCACTCATTTCAAACTCTCTTAATTGGTTTATGTTAGTAGCCTGGTTTCTCACAAATATTTCACCTGCATTATTTTCAACCTTGAGTACTTTAGCTTTGACAAGAGAATTAGAGAAAACTGAGTAGAATGCTTACCCCTTACTGATATAGGATATTTGCAAATATTAGTAAAGACTTGCAGAACACCTTTTTCTCATAGAAAACTTCTCTATGCATATTTTACAAGATTTAATTTTACAGCCATTACAAGATTTTTTTTCACATATTTATGATAAAACTGTGACAGTGTTCGTCAAGTTGAAGCACACATTCTTAGGGATTCCCCTAAATTTACATAATCTCTTCCTTAGTTTCTATACTTTTTGTGGTTATATTCTTAAGGGTATTTTACACAATCAGGAGTATAATGCATACATGGCTTCCAGTGATACCTTTATAATTTCTGTCTCAAGAAGCAAATCTTATTTACGATTCTGTGGGTGCATCTGTCTCTATAGATGTAAAGATGTTGATTGCTCTGTATCGCAGCCTTCTGATGACAATTCAATTGTTTTCAGTTTGTCTAGTTTCTTGATTTTGCTTTGGAGGTAATGACACTCAAACGATACAGAAAGAATTTTCTTTAACACTTTTTATCTCATTAATTACTTGAAAAAACATTGAATTATTTTCTGTAAAAATATTTATTAAATACTAACTATATGGCAAACATAATGTAGTGGCCACAAAACAGACCCAACTAGTCTGGATATCTGTGAGCCCTTTCCATCATCAAATGATTTATATTGTTTTAATTATTAGAAAGAGTGCCA
This sequence comes from Acomys russatus, assembly GCF_903995435.1. Classification (NCBI taxonomy): domain Eukaryota; kingdom Metazoa; phylum Chordata; class Mammalia; order Rodentia; family Muridae; genus Acomys; species Acomys russatus. Next base: position 802,893 of record NC_067137.1, on the reverse strand, counting down.
GGATTCTCATAAATAAAAGATTTCCTTTGTCATTTCTGTGTGCCTTACACAATATGAGGTGTGTAAATTCAGTGCCTAAATATGTATTTCCTCATCCTGCTGTCAGGCTGTTGAAAGTGATTTGTATTTCTGGCTGCATTTCTTTAGACAGGAGAGAAGGTGACTGCTCCTGTTTGAAGAATTAGACTAATTGCAGCAAACTCCAAAGATTCTCTAGGAATTTGCAAATATAAAAAGATCAACTTTATAGTATTATCCAATTTTTTAGCAGGTTATAATATATTTATGAAGTTTTTACATTAAAATGGAAATAAATAGGATAGACATAAACAAAAATAAAATGAAAATAGGCTCCATGCTCAGAAATCTATAGCAGTAAACTCAGTGAAGCAGAAAAATATGCTAAAGAGATGTTTTCAGACATACAAAGTGCTTTAAGAATTATTTCACAAACGTTGAAAATCTTGAAGATTTTAGCTGTGGTGTAAAATAATAGTTTTCTACAGAAAATAATATAACAGAACGTTTATATCAACATTGTTAACAATGATCAACAAGTTCATTATACCATGCTTCATAGGGGTTAAATTTTGAACCAGAACTGAGATCTTTAATTGCTATAATCCAGTATTACCTACAGGCAAGGAATTCATCTATAATCTTATATTTTTCATATATGATACTTATTTAAGATATATTACCAAGATTTACACAAACTAGGAAATTGGAGAAATGAATGCACGCAAATAATATATATTCCAAAGACTGAATGTGTTTCAGAAAGTTATTGATGTAATTCTAATTTTTTCACTCCTTTACTCATGCTGCACCTGACTCTTCCCATCAATCACATGAGTATGAGAATTTCCCAGAAAATTGGCATTTTTATAAATAAACGTCCATCAAGGACATAGGCATATTCATCTCAACTACCATGATTCTGATGCCCAATTGGGAGAAGCCAGATCAACTTGAGTTGTGAATGTTTTAGGAATTGGTAAAGCTGGAGATGAATCAAGACCTCAAAAACAGCTGCAAGACCTTAAGTTCATGATAGCCAAGATTGATGTTGATGGTTCTTAAAAAGCTATCATGATTTAAGTTCTAGTTCTTCAGCTTAGATCGCTCCAGAAAACCTAAGACTTTGTGGTATATGGTCTGAAGAAAAGGTTCAGTGGGAAGCATGTAATATTACAGTAATTTAAAAAAGTTTTAGTTAACAAATAAATTAGTACCTTTACTTACAGCATCTGCATACTTACTTAGTTTTGATTGACCCTCACCTCTACACACATTTCTCAGCTCATGACTCCCCATTCCTTTTTATCATCTTTATCTTAGAAATCCCCTAAAATGCTTTAAGCCTTTAATACCTAAAGGACATTCTAGGACACAAGATCTGTGAATGGGTCTGTCCACAGTCAGGATGACTCTCCCCACCCCAATTATCTTAATCAGAATAATCTTTTGCACACATTACTTTCAGTTACCTAACTTAGTTAGTCTCTCCAAGTTATACATAGAGAATTATCTCCTAGATAAGTCTAGATCCAGGCAAGTAACAGTGTAGGCTAACACAAGTACCACTATCATTGACAATTTATTTTTAATGCTGCTGACATATATTCTCCTTATTTTTAAATTTATTGTTTTATTTTACCACCTCTCATGTAGAAAAATAGAATCTTTATAAAATATATGATGCAATTAATTCAAAATTTAAGTAAATTTAAGACATTCAAATGATTGCAAACCAGTACATCTATTTTCTTTCCTCCAAAATCATGATTGTTTCAGGACATGAAATTAATTTTATATATAGATTATTAGTAGTGGCCTTTAAATGAGAATGGTCCTTAGCCTGGTATGTTTGAGTACTTGATCCCTCGTTGGTTGAATAATGTTATAAAATATCAAGAGGTGTGTCCTTCTTTGAGAAAGTATGTCAGTGGTTGTATGTACGAGACAGTGGTTCTCAAGCTTCTTCATGCTGCAAGCATTTAATACAGTTCCTCATATTGTAGTAACTCCTGAAAACTAAAATTAATTTCCTAATACTGTAATTTTGCTACTTTTATGAACTCTTATGCAGATATCTGTGTTTTCTGATTATGTTAGGAGACACTTGTGAAAGGATTTTTCAAACTCAAAGAGGTCACAACCCACAAGTTGAGTTGAGAACCACTAGTTTGAGGTTTCAGAAGATTGCTGTAATTTCCAGGGCTCTAAAATGAGTTCTCAATTGCATATCTTTAGAACCATCGATGCTCACTTACTACTGTGCTCCACAAAAGTCATGTGTCCTTATCCCTCTTAAACTGTAAGCAACAAATAATCACTTCCTTCTAGAAGTATCATTACTCATAGTGTTTTATCATAACAAGAAAAAATAAGCAACATAGTTCCAGACATTATTAGTTTGTTGAATTTTTAAGTGCCAGTGAGAGAAGTAGAAAGCATATCTGACTAATGAACAATGAATCTTTGAAATATAGCCATATCACTGTAACTTCTGTACTAGCTCTTTATTTTAAAAATAATTACATGTGTTTACTACAGAGATGATGTGTTTTATGCATGGCTATGCTCCTAAGTGACAATTTAAAATATTTGTTATGAAAAAGAACCCTCAGTTTTCTTAAGATTGTTTTGCCATATATAATTTTCAATGTGTATATTTCTTATTTTCTGATGAAAAAGCAAGTGAAAGGAAGTAAAAAATAAGGAATGAAAGAAGTGGTAGATAATGGTTGTGGACTCTATGATGTGATAATATTATTAGTCATTAAACCACATAGATTTAATAGGAGAGCAAGGCTCTGGCAATTCTTTTTCAAATCATTATAGAGGTTTACTGTAGAAGAAATTGATATATGGGAAGAGTGTGCATTTATACATGTATCATTATTTGTAAATTAACTAAGGATCTTTGAGAACTGCAACTTTGCAGTTTTAAGTCCAGATATAAACCCAAGATATCCTAACAAGATCCCTGATTGTGTCATTGATGTCTGTGTGTTGTGATAGATCCTAGCCTGCTCACAACTAATAAGGCTCTGTGATAGTCTTTTAATAGATCTGATGAAGTTCATCAAGACGTAAACAACAACTTCAAACTGATGTGCTCTTCAGTTATTATAATTGGTTTAATGAAATGCAAATAATAGTAAAACAAATTAATTTATATGTATTAAAATAATTATGTTTTTAATAAGAAAAATTATTAATGGAAGCATCTCAATTCTGTAAGATTGCTCTTTCTGTCATTTTGATTGTTGAGATATGTTTTGTTTGTATCCATGTCATTACCAATTTTTGAGGAAAAGGAGTCTATATGAGGATGAGTGATTATATAATTTTCTGCATCTTGTACATTATATCAAATTGTCTACATCATGTTCCTAGGATATATTTCTTTATATATAAAATATAAGCCAAAAGACTCCTATATTTTAATTTCATGTAGACAACACAACAGCCTATTTTCAAAATTCATTTGTAAGTGAGCCCAGTCTTCTGAAATCTAAAAGATATTTTTTCAAATTAAGTGGATATCTGAAACATAATTTTCTGTGTAAAAATGTACTCAGAAACCGTAAAGCACTGAAGAAAAAAAATGACAACATTTTAAAAATGTATTTTAAGTTGGTCAAAAATATGTGAAGAATATTCCCACTATGAAAATCAATGTTTTGCTTATGACAATTAAAACACAGACAAATTAAATATTTATAAAAGCTACCATCTATATGTATAAACACACAAATGTGTTTCTAAACATTTTCAGTCTAATGCCTACTTTTATATATTTAATGTCATGTTATAAGAGTTACTGTGTTAGGGAATGAGCTATTATTGCTTGCTTCCTATTTGTTAAATTGCTTTATCTTTATTGTCAATTACCTAAGTTATCAAAGTTATCAATAAATGAGGACATAAGAATTCATATAGCAAACACTGCTCAAAAATATAGTTTTAGCTATTAATTAGACCATATGCTATCAAGTTATTCATCACTTAAAATTATTTCACAAAGGGTAAATACAGGGTGAGGACAGCATTAGCACTGAATGGCAACATAGGTATCTTGCTTCCTAGTGATTATTAAAATGTCAATAATGATATTATAGGGAAAGTTCCATCAGAAAGATGATGAGAAAGTTTACATTGAAATATTATATCTATGATGATATAATTGCATAAAGCACCAGTTTTAGTTACCAAATTATGGGCTGAAATGTTATAGATTATTTTTTAATTATGTAGTCAATGTTGATTGTTTATTGACTTATTTAATGATTACTAGGAAATGTTAAGATAATTTCTCAAGGCCTGATTCATTTTCCAAATGTTGCTGCAGCTGTGGAGGCTGCTAAGCTTGCAGATTTCACCCTTCATCTAGAGATGTACAGGTTTTGCTTCAGAATAGAGGCATAGCACATATTCCTGCTCTGACTATATACATAAAAAGTGGTTTACAGAAGTTCATTTACATATCTTTATTCACAACTTTAGTTTCCCTGACTATAATTGTTAAAAATAAAATAATAAATATTAAAATAAATATTAAAAATAAAAAATTATTTAGCTAAAATAAGTTATCTGTCACACTTTTATATACATTTAAAATGCACATTTCTGAATATTTTCCTTCTGATTCCTGACAGAAGACAGAAATAAAACTTCTCCAGACATTTATTACTTACTATGTGTGTCTACATATAATAATTACATTCTTAACTGGATACACCGAGGTGTCAGTTTTTTGGATACACATTCTGAGAAATCCTTTATTTCATTAAATTTTTCTCTATAAAACTCAGATGAAATCAATCCTAATGTTTATTATAGAATAGCGGTGTGCAATATCTAAGGATACATGGATGGAATAGAGGACTTATTTTATCACACCATTTTCCAGAAACCCAGTGATGCACACAGCTCATGAAAACATGATTCTTTGATGAGCAGTGGTCTAATATCAAACTAAGTAAATAGAAACTCTGGGAGATATTTAGAAACAGACACTGAAAAATTATAATAGTGCTTCATTTCTTCTTATAGTAGAGAAAAATTCTAGTTTTCAACTGGAAGAAAACTTTGTGAGAGTGTCCATGTAGTTGTGGGAAGGTAAGTACTTTTCCAATTAAAGCTTTTTTCTCAAAGCTTTACATGAGAGAGTTTCCCTCTTTAGGAGGTACAAGTGCTAGATCATAAAATAACCAAGGATGTCTTAGTAAAGAAAAAAGACCATGAAAATAATACGTTGAATGACAAAGATCCTGAGATAGTAGAAGAAGCAAAATAAAACTGTTATAAGGGACTAAGTCCCAAACAGTAACTTCAAGAGGCGAATACTGCTCAAACTACCACTATCAAAGTAGAAAATAAATTACAACAAATGACAATCAACAGAAGCCAACCAGTGAATTTCACTATCATGAACTTCATATAACCAGAAGAATAGGAATACAATAAAATAAGTTTAGCTTACATAGAAGTAAATAGCACATTATATGGTACTGGAGAGAAGAATAAGTACATTTAAATATCTCAAGAAATAACCAAAGTACAGCGATGTCTATAAAATAGTGGTTCTCAAATTCCTAATGGTCTGACATTTTCATATATTTTCTTATATTGTGGTGGGCCCCAAACCATAAAATTATTTTTGTTGCTCCTTCACTACTCTGATTTTTCTGTTGTTATGAATTGTGTTGTAAATATCTGTGCTTTCTGGTAGTCTTATGTGAACTTTGTAAAAGGGTTGTTTGATCCCCAGAGGGGTTGTGACCCAGAGGTGGAGAACCACTGTTATAAAATATAAAGCTATAATTGAATGCCAGTCATATTTTTAGAAGTAAAAACATGACACTTTTGCATAAAGTTGTAAGCTTTCCACATGTGAACTTTCTTCACTTTATTTGTGTATTAAGTAATTAAAGGTGCAATTTCTCTTAATTGAGCAGTAAATTTATTAACTTTGCTAAACTTTCCTGAAATGTAGACTTATTACAGCAGAAATAAGGATGGAGTTCATAAAGCAATAAGAATACATTTTCTTAATGACTGTACCAAGTAGTAACTATAAAATACTATAATATCAAAATATCACCAACACAGTTATTATCATCCAATATGTAAATATTTAATAAAAAGAAAGAAAATTAATGAAAATAGATAAACTATCATTAATTAGAAAGATTTGTAACTGAAGTAACTAAAGAGCCCCTATGGTAACCTGTAAACAGCTAAGGTTAATTTCAAGGTTATTGGTTGCTCTCCACAAACTGATGGTAAGGCGTTATTGCTGAAGATTGCATGTACATAATTCATTCACCATGAAGACAATAGTTTTTACTTATAGCAGTCACCAACTACTAACTAATTTTCATGAATTGGAAAGTACTCTACACACTACTACAGGAGGGAACTAAAGACCAACCCATGTACAAACGCTGAAATTTACAATTTTATTTCTTCTAGTGCAATATTGCCAGAATGCTTGTGGAAGTAACCAAGAGATATCTAATTAAATGTGAGGCCCACTCTATGAAAGGAATTTCTTGCTGACACTGCTTTGATAGTCAAGAGCCTAAGACTAGATGGACCAGGGACCTAGTGGAAACATAATACTGTTCTGCTAAATGAATAGAATGTAAATATTCTTTTTATTTTCTCATATGAGGAGAAGAGATGAGAAGGATTCCCAAACATTTCTTGCTCTTACTTAACTCCGACTAGCTGGTTCAACTCTGCAGTTCTTGTATAAACTCCTCACCAAGCTGGTTGATTCAAACTGGCTTCTCTTATATTCTGACTATCTTCAAACTGATTTTTGTGGTACGTTTTATTCTTCTGGGTCCTTCTCATTCTCTGGCTTTTTTAGTTTTCACCTGTGTCTAGCTTCTTTTCTCTGCAAACTAGTTTTGTAAGATACTCTATTAAAACACTTTTCTCTCTCCCCCTATCTGTTTTTAAGGAGCCTCTCACTTCTGTCCTGGTCTTGGGAGAGTTGGGTGTATTGTATCTCTGATGCATATTGTAAAATCTGTCTCTAATTCACTACTTTATCTGCCCCTCAATTAGAAGTCACATTCTTTTTTTTTTTATTAATTTATTCTTGTTACATCTCAATGTTTATCCCATCCCTTGTATCCTCCCATTCCCCCCCCCCCATTTTCCCATTATTCCCCTTCCCTATGACTGTTCCTGAGGGGGATTACGTCCCCCTGTATATTCTCATAGGGTATCAAGTCTCTTCTTGGCTACTTGCTGTCCTTCCTCTGAGTGCCACCAGGTCTCCCCCTCCAGGGGACATGGTCAAATGTGAGGCACCAGAGTACGTGAGAAAGTCGTATCACACTCTCCACTCAACTGTGGAGAATATTCTGACCATTGGCTAGATCTGGGAAGGGGTTTAAATGGGAATAGGGCTTCCTCAAGACCCAGCTATTCCACTCCTTGGAATATACCCAGAAGATGCTCCAGCACACAACAAGAAAATTTGCTCAACCATGTTCATAGCAGCCTTATTCATAATAGCCAGAACATGGAAACAGCCTAAGTGTCCCTCAGTAGAAGAGTGGATAAAGAAACTGTGGTACACTATGGAATACTACTCAGCTATTAAAAACAAGGAATTCCCCAAATTTGTGGATAAATGGATTGAGCTAGAAATGATCATAATGAGTGAGTTAACCCAGAAGCAGAAAGACTCAAATGGTATATACTCACTTATATCTGCATACTAGCCCAAGGGGCATGTCCCACGAAAGCCTTCACTTACCAGGAAACTGGGACAGAGGGGAAGGCATCCTATTGGGACTCTAAATGAGAGACGCATGGGAGAATAGCAAAATAAAGGATACAGAGGGTCCTAGAAATCTACAAGTAGAACAATATGATAGGCAGATTTGGGCCCAGGGGTCCCGCTCAAACTAAGGCACCAGCCAAGGACAATACAGGAGGTAAACTTTAAACCCCTTCACATTCTTTTTATTAATTTAAATTTTATTAATTTGTTGTTATCCCATTACTTGTTTCCTCCATTCCCCCTCCTCATGCTTTCACCGTATTTCCATACCCTAGGACTAAGACTGAGGGGGACCTCCTCTCCCACTATATGGCCATAGGCTATCAAATCTCATCTTGGTACCCTGCTTATTCTTTCTTTGAGTACCATCAGGCCATCCCACCAAATGGAGATAGTAAAATATGAGGCACCAGAGTTCATGTCAGACTCAGTCCTCACTCTCCAAATGTGGACAATGTCCTGTCCATTGGGTAGATCAGAGTAGGCATTCGATGTTTACTGCTTTTATTGTCCTTGGTTAGTGAAGTAGTTTGAATAGAGCCCCTTGGGCCCTGATAAACACATATAATGTTTTCCTTGTATATTTCTAGGACCCTCTGGGTCCTTTTATTTCCCCATCTCCTATATTTCTCTTACCTAGAGTCTCAGTAGGGTGTCCTCACATCTATCCCAATCTCCTGGTAAATGATGACTTTTGTGGGATGTGCTTTTTGGGTTAGTGCTCAACTATAAGTAACTATATACCATGTGAATCTTTCTGCTTCTGGGCTAACTCACTCATTTTGATCATTTCTACTCCCATTCATTTTTCCACAAATTTCAGAATTTCCTTGATTTTTAATAGCTGAGTAGTATTCCACAGTGTAAATGTACCACAGTTTCTTTATCCATTTTTCTACTGAGGGACATTAAGACTGTTTCCAGATTCTGACTATTAAGAATAAGGCTACTATGAACATAGTTGGGCATGTGTCCTTGTCATTTGGTAGAGCATTTTTCTGGATATATTGCAAGGAGTGGAATAGCTGGGTCTTGAGGAAGCCCTATTTCCATTTTTCTGAGAAAGTACCAGAGAGATTTCCAAAGTCGTTGTACAAGTTTGCATTCCCACCAGTAATGAAGGAGTTCCTCTTTCTTCATATCCTCGCCAGCACGTGGCATCACTTGAATTTTTGATCTTAGCCATTCTGATGGGTGTAATATGGAATCTCAGAGTTGTTTTGATTTGCATTTCTCTAATGACTAAGGAGGTTGAGCATTTCTTCAAGTGTTTCTCAACATTCCATATTCCTCTGTCGAGAATTCTCTATTTACTTCTGTGCCCCAATTCTCAACTGGGTTATTTTGTTTGGTGTTGTTTAATTTCTTGAGTTCTTTATAAACTTTGGGTATTAGACTTTTGTCAGATGTAAGGTTGGTGAAGATCTTTTCCCAGTCTGTAGGCTGTCACTTTGTTCTGTTGACAGTGTCTCTTGTCTTACCGAAGCTTCTCAGCCTCATGAGGTCCCATTTATTCATTGTTGACCTTAAGACCTGGGTTGTTGGTGTTCTGTTAAGGAAGTTGTCTCCTGTGCCAATGTGTTCCAGGCTCTTCCCCATTTTTTCTTCTAACTAACTTAGGGTCTCTCGTTTTATGTTGAGATGTTTAATCCACTTGGGCTTGAGTTTTGTGCACGGTGACAAATATGGTTCCAATTGCCTTTTTCTGCATGTTGATATCCAGTTAGACCAGCACCAGTTATTGAATAGGCTATCCTTTTTCCATTAATAGATTTGGCTTTGTCAAAAATCAAGTGACCATATGTGTGCAGATTCATTTCTGGGTCTTTGATTCAATTCCATTGATCACACAGCCTATTGCAGTGCCAGTACCATGCTGTTTTAGTTACTGTTGCTCTATAGTACAGACTGAGTTCAGGCATGAGGATTCCTTTGGAGGATCTTTTGTTGTATAGGATTGTTTTTAGCTATTCAGGGTTTTGTTTTTTGATATGAAATTGTAAATTGATCTTTCAACTTCTTTAAAATATTTTGTATGTATTTTGATAGAGATTGCATTGAATTTGTAAATTGCTTTTGCCAAGATGGCCATATTTACTATGTTAATTCTCCTGATGCACAAATACTGGAGATCCTTACATATTCTGATGTCATGTTTAATTTCTTTCTTCAGAAATTTAAAGTTTTTTTCAAATAAATCCTTCACTTGCCTAATTAGAGTTACTCCTAGATATTTTATATTGCTTGTGGCTATCGTGAAGGGTATAGTTTTCCTAATTTCTTCCTCTGCCTATTTGTCATTTGTATATAGGAAAGCTACTAACTTTTTTGGGTTAATTTTGTATCCAGCCACTTTGCTGAAGTTCTTCATCAGCTATAGGCATTCTCTGGTAGAATTTAGGGTAACTTATGTACACTATCATATGATATGAAAATAGGGATAATTTGGCTTCCTCCTTTCCCATTTGGATCCCTTTGATGTCTTTTTTATGTCTTTTTGTTTTGGATATAACTTCCAGAACAATATTGAAGAGATATGGAGAAAGTGGGCAGCTTTGTCTGGTCCCTGATTTTAGAGGAATTTCCTTTTGTATCTCTCCATTTAATTTGATATTGGCTATTGGTTTGCTTTATATAGCCTTTATTATACTAGGGTATGTGCCTTGTATTCTCGATCTCTCCAGAATTTTAAACATAAATAGGTTTTGGGTTTTGTCAAATGCTTTTTTGGCATCTAAGGAGATGATCATGTGGGTATTTTTCTTTCAATTTGCTTATATGGTGGATTATGTTGATGAATTTCCCTATAGTAAACCATGCCTGCATACCTGAAGTGAAGCCTACCTGGTCTTGGTGAATGATATCTTTGATATATTCTTGTAATCATTTTGTGAGTATTTTATAAAGTATTTTTGTGTCAATGTTCATAAAATAAATTGGTCTGAAATTCCCTGTTTTTGTTTGGTCTTGGTTGGGTTTGGGTATCAATTTGAATGTGGCCTCATAGAATGAATTTGGTAAAGGTCCATCTATTTCTGTCTTTTGGAGTAGCTTGAAAAGTATTGATATTCAGTCTTCTTTGAAGGTCTGGTAGAATTCTGCTCTGAAACTATCTGGCCCTCTGTTTTTTTGGTTGGGAGACTATCAATTATTGCTTCTATTTCTATAGGGGAAACATGACTATTTAATTTAATCTCATCTTGATTTAGTTTGGCAAGTGGAATCAATCAAGAGAACTGTCCGTTTCCCTTAGATTTTCAAAATTTTTGGCATGTATGCCTTTAAAATAGAATCTTATGATTCTTTGTATTTCTTCAGTGTCTGTTGTTATGTCTCCCTTTTCATTTCTAATTTTGTTGATTTGGATAGTGTCTCTCTGCATTTTAGCTAGTTTGGCTAATGGTTTATCTATCTTGTTGATTTTCTCAAAGAACTAGCTCCTAGTTTTGTTGATTCTTTGAATTTTTCTTTTTGTTTCTAATTTATTGATTTGACTTTGAGTTTGATTATTTCCAGATGACTACTCCTCTTGGGTGTTTCTGCTTCTTTTTTTTCCTATGGCTTCCAGATGTGTCATTAATTTACTTAGGAGGGATGTTTCCAATTTCTTTATAAAGGCAGTTAGTTGGATGAATTTTCCTCTTAGCACTGTTTTCAATGTATCGCACAAATTTAGGTATGTTGTTCATTCATTTTAGTTGAATTTCAAGAATTTTTTTATTTATTTCTTCCCTCATTCAAGTGTCATTAAGTAGAGAGGTATTTCGTTTCTATGTTTGCATAGGCTATTTTTTATTTCTATTGTTGTTGAAGCTTAGCCTTAGACCATGTTGATCTGATAGGATGCAAGGTATTTTTTCAATAGTCTTGTATTTGTTGAGGCTTGCTTTGTGACCTACTATGTGATCAGTTTTCAAGAAGTTCCATGCAGTGCAGAGAAGAAGGTAAATTCCTTTGTGTTTGGATGGAAAGTTCTGTAAATATATGTTAGATCCATTTGATTCATGGTGTTGGTTAATGATATTATTTCTCTGCTTAGCTTCTGTTTCAATGACCTTTCCTTCAGTAGAAGTGGAGTGTTGAAGTCTGCCACTATTAATATGTGGGGATCGATGTGTGGTTTAAGCTTTGTTAATAGTTCTTTTACAAATGTGGTTGCCCTTCTATTGGAAGCATAAATGTTCAGAATTGTGATGTCATCTTGGTTGATCTTATCTTTGATGAATATGAAGTGTCCTTTCTCATTCCTTTTGATTAATTTTGGTTGAAAGTCTATTTTATTAGATATTAAAGTTGCTACACCAGCTTGTTTCTTGTGACCATTTGCTTGGAATATTTTTGCAGCCTTTTACCTTGAGGTAATGTCTGTCCTTGTAGGTGAGATGTGTTTCTAGAATGCAGAACAATGTTGCATCTTGTTCATGCATCCATTCAGTTAGTGTGTGTCTTTTTATTAGGGAATTGAGACCATTGATGTTGAAAGATATTAATGACAAGTGAGTGTTAAGTCCCTTAATTTGTGATGTTGGGTAGAGTAGAGAGTTTGTGTAGTTGTTTTTGTGATGGTGTAGTCATCTATATCCTGTGTAGTTTTGTTTGTGTGTTGTCACTTTGTGGTGGAGTTTTCCATCTAGAAACTTCTGTAAAGCCGGATTTGTGGATAGGTATTGTTTGAATTTTGTTTTTGTCATGGAATATTTTGTTTTCTCCATCAATGGTTATTGATAGTTTCATTAGGTATAGTAGTCTGGCCTAGCATCTGTGGTCTCTTAGTGTTTCTGGGGTTAACATGTTGTTTTGGTTTTTGTTGTTTTCATTCTTTTGCTGTTCTTTATTCATCTTGCTATCTCTGATGTTGGGTGGTAGCTTCTGGTGTCTTTCACTGGTTGTTGAGAGTTAGTAGTTGGTGAATGATTATAAGTCATATGCCCTTGCCTGTGGGGACAGGGAGTTCTTCTCTGGAACAAGCAGGTGACCTGGTTTCTGCTCCATGAGACTTTGTTCTACACCTTAACATCCTGACTATTATCAATAGATGCAGTCTTCTGCTTGATTCTATTCATGCTACTGACGTGATTCAGACTAACTGTGCTGGGGCCCATGTTTAATAGTCTCTCCTGACCCGTTGGGGCAGTCCAGCCTCTCCCAAGCCTATAGGAGATTCTGCTGGGTCATGGGTACTGTGGATTTATGTTCCCAATTGTCTGGGCCCACACTGCCATGGTCCACAGATAGGTTCCTACACAGATCAGTGTAGATAGCAGACCATTTTAGATTGTGCACCCTTGATGGTTCAGTCCCACTGAACAGCAGCCACAACTCATACTCCCCTCCAGAGACCCAGGGCAGTCCAGCTTCTCCCACAAGCATGTAAGTCCCTCCCAGGCCATGGGAACTGTGGCTTTATCTGCCAAATTGTCCAGGCCCAGAAGCCCTGGCCCATAGACAAGTTCCTGCCTGGATCAGCCTAGATAGCAGACCAGTCTAGATATTGGACCAGTCTAGATTTTGCACCTTAGGAGGTCAGTCCCACTGAGCTGTGGCAACAATTCACCCCTTCCAGACACTCAGGGCAGTGTAGCTTTTCCCATGAGTGTGGCAGTCCCTGCTGGGCCTGGGGATTGTACTGGCCATGTTCTATTATCCCAATTTTGCAGGCCTGGTCCACTGAGGCCTGCTGCCTGGCTCCAGCATGACCCATGCAGACTGTGTGTGCATGCTGTTTGCTAGACACCATAGGCAGCCTCCAGGGCTCTTTGTGGACTGGGGTGGGGTGGGTGGGGGTGTCTGAGCACAGATCCACTTGTTTCCCTGAGACTTCCCCAGGCCAAGAGCTCCAGTGTTCCATCGTGCCTGGGCTATAGTCCACAGGTGGGTTACATTCCAAAATGTGGAGAGTGAGTTCAGGTCCTCGGTGGGCTGGTGTTTGGCCTATGGCCAAGTCTGCCTGTGGTCTGTACTGTGCAGGACCCCAGTTACCTAGTGTTCTCCTGTTCTTGCAGTCTGTGGCTCACAATCCAGCCCCTGGTCTCTGTGCAGTAGTTCAGATACAGTGCATGATAGGTGCTGCCTTCTTGGAACTCCTCGAAAATTTATTCTGCTTTTCAGGAACAGAAATATCAAGGCTCAGTTTATAAGTTCCCTCCAAAGACATCAGGATTTCTCCCTGCTACAATTCACATATGTGACATTTCACAAGGAATGCTCTTAGAGTCATCATCTGGGTATCAGTTCCATGGGATGGATTCCTAGGTGTCTTCAGGCCTGCACGCTGATTCTCTCTCAATAGAAGTGATCTGTAGCTTTCATGACACAATTCTGATTTCAGCTCTAATAATTATGTTTCTGGTCATCCCCCCATAATAAAAACTGCATGGTATTGGCATAAAAATCAGACAGTTTTATAAGTAGAATCAAATAAAAAACCCAGAAGTAAACCCACATACCTACAGTGATTTGATTTTCGACAAAGAAGCCAAAACCATACAATGAATGGAAAAAGAAAGTATCTTCAAAGATGGTGCTTGCCTAACTGGATGTCTGCATGTAGAACAATGAACATCACTCCATATCTATAACCCTGCACAAAACTCAAGTACAAATAGATCAATGACTTCAATGTAAAACTAGATATATTGAACCTAATAGGAAAGAAAATGGAGAAGGGCCTTGAACTTGTTGGCACAGAAGACAACTTCCAGAAGAGAACACCAACAGCTCAGGCTCTAAGATCAACAATTAATAAGTTACATCTCATGAAACTGAAATACTTCTTTAAGGCAAAGGATACTGTCAATAGAACAAAACAGCATCTTACAGATTAGGGAGAGATCTTAAGCAACCATAATTCTTGCAGCTACCTAATATCCAAAATATATAAAGAACTCAAGAAATTTAACACCAACAAACAAAATAATCCAACTAAAAAATGGGGTTAAAAGCTAAACAGAGAATTCTCTAGAGAGGAATCCAGAATAACCAAAAATCACATAAAGAAATGCTCAATGTTATTATCCATCACTGAATTGCAAATCAAAATGATTCTCAGCTTCCATTTCACACCAGTCAGTTTGGCTAAGATCAAAAACTCAAGTGATAGCACATGCTAGAGAAGATGTAGAGAAAGAGGAACACTCCTTTTCTGCTTGCTGGAGTGTAAAATTGTACAACCACTTTGAAAATCAAATAGTGGTTTCATAGAAAATTAGGAATAGTTCTACCTTAAGATCCAGCTTTACCACTTGTAGGCATATATGTAAAAAATGCTTCACCATACAACAAGGACATTTTCTCAACTACATTTATAGCAGCTTTATTCCTAAAGCCAGAAGGTGGAAAAAACTCACATATACCTAAACCTAAGAATGGATAATGAAACTGTAGTACATTTAAACAATGGACTACTACTCAGCTATTAAAAGCATTAAAATCATGAAACCTGCAGGCAAATGTATGGAATAGAAAAGATCATCCTGAGTGAGGTAACCCAGATTCTGAAAGTACAGGTTATGTACTCACTTACAAGTGGATTCTAACAATATCTACAGAATAAACTTACTATAACTTACAGACCAAAAAAAAGAAAAATTACAGGAAGGACTCAAGTGAGAATGCCTAAATCTCACTCAGATGAGGAAATAGTAATAATAGCAAAAATAGTTAAAGAGAGGGAATAGGAATTCCTTGTTTTAATAGATGAGTAGTATTCCATAGTGTAAATGTACCACAGTTTCTTTATTAATTTTTCTATTGAGGGACACTTAGGCTATTTCCATGTGGGAGAGATGGCTCATTGATTCAGATTAATTAATCACTTTACAGTCTGATAGTAGCACCCTCCCTCCTATACTCCTATTGCCACCTTCACATCTCCCTTTGCTCACTCCCTCACCCTTGTTCTCAGTGAGTGAGGAGACCTACCCAGGGGTACCAATCCACCCTGACACATCAAGTCCCAGCAAGAATAAGCATATTATCTCTGACTGAGGTCTGCCCAGGCAGCCCTGCTAGGGGAAAGGAATTCAAAGGCAGGCAACAGAGTCAGAGACAGTTCCTACTTCAATTGTTAGGTGATCCACGTGATGACCAAGCTGCAAATCTGCTACAGATGGGCCTAGGTCCAGCACATGCAAGTTCTTTGGTTGATGATACAGTCTCAGTGAGCTTCGATAGATGCAGATTAATTTACTGTGTATGTCTTCTTGTAGTATACTTGATACCTCAATCTTTGCCCCTATTATTCCACAAGACCACCAGAGCTCTGCCTCTTATTAGGCCATTAGTATCTCCATATTTTTCCATTAGCTGCTGGATGAAGCCTCTCAGAAGACAGTTATACTAGGCTCCTTCTGCAAACACAGCAAATTATCATTAATAGTATGCGAGGGGTTGGTTCTCTCCCATGGGATATGGCTCATATTGGGCCAGTCATTAGTTGTCCATTTTCTAATTCTTGGCTTCATCTTAATTCCTACATTTCTTTTCTTATAGACAGAAATTTTTTTTGTCAAAGGCTTTATGAGTGGGTTGGTGTACCCCTTCTTCAACTGGAAATCACAAGGGAGAATATTTATTGGTGTGTGTGTGTGTGTGTGTGTATTTGAGTGTGTATGCAAGCGTTTGTGTTTGTGTGTTTGTGTGTATGTGTGTGTGTCCATGCATGTGTATGCATGCACGCATACACATGTGTAGATATGTGTGCATGTCAGAGGACAAATAATATTCAAGAACCATTTCTTTTTAATAAGTGATTGCAGATTGGGAGTCACAGACTGCAAGAACTGGACAACACCAGGTGAGTAGTGTCTTGCACAGTGCAGACCACAGGCAAGCTTGGATCCAAGTCAAACATATGCATCCAAAATATAATGATCATATTTCCCTATATCACCTTCTCTAATCCTCTTGCCATTTTTATATTTTTGGTTGTGAGCCTACTCTTTAGTAGCTATCTATCTCTCCAACCCCCACTTCCCATTCCTAATACCCCCTTTTACCTGCATGTTTGTTGAACTAGAGTTCTAACTGCCATGTCATGCACAGAGACATTATTTTGTAGTGTTCCATTCCATTCTTTACTTCTTAGATTTTTTTCCTACTCATCTTTCCTATGGTCCCTTGGGTACTGTAAAGAGTATTCTAGATTTCTTTTATATGGTTATACACTTAGAAGTCATTTATTTTCAGCATTTCAACCAATTATACGTCTTGATTATTAAATGCATTATCTCCCATATACTACAGAAGGAGGTTTCTCTTACATAGGCTGACAGTAACACTATATATGGATATAAATATTTAAAAGGCAGCTTGATAACTGTTTTTGTGCAACAAAGTAACAGCAGTTTTCTTTCTTTAATAGCCAATAACATTTCCAGAAGGAGGAAATTTTGACCAAGCATCCAGTGCAACTCTTTTTTTGTGTGTGTGTAGAGTAGGTTTCAAATCAATTCAAAAAGCATTCTGTTACTTTATTAATATTCATGCAATTTTGAATCAGAGAATAGAAAGAAAGATGCTTCACAGTTTCAGCTTGGTTTCACAATTTTCTGGAACCAAAGTGTACAGTAATTTTAACTATTGAAACTTATCTAGTGCCCATGGGTAACAAAGAACAATGGCAATAGTTTCTCTGTGAAACAATATGTAGTTTTCTTTAATGACTTATGACTTAGAAAATAGCTTTTTCTTAGTTAATTTAGGATATTGTATACATATTCTATGCTAAATTTAAGTTAAACTTTTTTTTTTTAAATTTCCAGAGTTCAGAAGTGGGGATAACAGTTTAATATATTATCAAAAGGAATTTCTAGCAAGGTTTATTAAATCATCATGTCCAATTACATAATAATAACACTATTATAATCAATCACATTAACTGTATAATTGAGTCAGGTAGTGCTAAATATTCACTGTGCTTATATACCTTTTTTGCAAAATTTTAATCTAGAACAGTTTAAAATACATTCTTAGAAATGATACATGTTGCCCAGATTCATATCATGTTCTACACTTACCTCATTATTTTAGTTAAATGAAGAATATTATAACTTGCATTTCTTTTTTTCATTTTTAAGATTTAATTTACTATAATTTATTTGCATTATATACCAAATGCTATCCTCTTACTTGTGTCTTCCTGCTCCCACCCTTCCTCTCTCTTCCTCCCAATTCCCCTCAGCTAGACCTCTGACAGAAGGCAACCTCCTTCCCTATGACATAGATACATCTATCAAGTCTCTTCTGAATAGCCTACTTCCCCTTCCTCTGTGTGCTGCCAGGCTTCCTGACGAAGGGGAAATGATCAAATTGGGGACATGCATGTTCATGTCAGAGACATTCATTGCTCTCCTCACAACTGTGGAGAATGAACTGTCTATTGCCTAGGTCTGAAGAAGGGGTCTAGGTTTATTCCCTGCCTTGTACTTGGCTGGGACAACAGTTTGCAAAGCACCCCCCTTGGGCCCAGATTCGCCAGCATTCATGGTCTGATGTGGCTCCTGAATCTTCTGGGTCCTTCCATTCCACCATTCATCTATATCATGCTTATCACTCCACTGGGAGTCCAGCAGTAAGTCCCAGTTTCTGTCCTGATACCCCACTGGATAGAGTCTATCAGAGGACATCTATGTTGGGCTAATATCTACTTATAAGAGAGTATATACCATGCATCAGGATTATCTATAAGTAATTTAATTAGTCTCCCTAAGTTTTTTTTTCTCATTGCTCTATTGACACTCAAAAGACGTCAGACACAAGAGATTTTTCACTGCCTGTTATTCTTTTTCTCAACATTTCCTGGTACTGCATAATAATGACATATCTTAGGCCAAAAATGTAAGATTTAGATCAGCTGCTTCTTCCTGTTATTTTCAACTGTATATTCTTGTTTGCGAAGGGATAACATACTCTGTTTTTTCAAACATCTCATTTCAACATCTTTCCTGCTTTAATTAAACATGTTGAGTTTCAGATTATTTGTTTCATTGTATGTCATTTTATTTTCAGACCTTACAGAGAGTTGCTGAAGTTATTTTTATAAAATAGTGTTTGTTTCTTTTAGCTTGTTTCTTAACCCAGCACAAATAATTGAAACTCTTAAAATACAAGGCTTCACAACACAATCTAAGCATTTTAAGTCTCTTCTTAGCCCTCTATGATATTTTGTCTCACTCCCAGCCAATATCCCAGCAATACTTGTGCTTTGTAGCTTTCCTCAGCTCCAGCTCCTTCCTCCTGATCTCCCTTGGACCTCTCCCCATGGCTGAATGCCTGCTTCCTTTCCTGACTCCTCCTCCTCTGGCTGGCAGGAAGTCCAGCCCTATTCTCTTCCCTGTTCATCAATTGGCTGTAAGCTGCTGTGTTGACATACCTGGGGAACAATTGTGAAGCAGTGTTTATACAACATTAAACAGGAAATCAGAATTTAAAGTACATAATAACCTTATGCGTACAGAGAGTTAGTATGTAGAGGTATGTATGGACCTTCATTGAAGATACTGATGGCTAACATCAATATTCCCTTTAGTTTACCTTGTTCATGACTGTAGATTCCTGGTTTCCTTAGTCCTGGAAGACATGTATCAAAAATGTGCAATGGAAGTTAGTTCTCTTTTCTTGTGCGGTATGAACTATCCCCCATTTCTCTTCAGCTTTATAAACCAAAAGTATTTTTATTAGCTACTTTTCTGTTGCTGAAAAGAATTACCATGTATATGCAACAACAACAACAACAACAACAAAAACCAAGTGGAAAGAGTTACTGTGACTTCTGGCTCCCAGATGTGTAGAATACATGATGTAAAGTGAAGACAGTGGTCTATAGCCACGACCTCAAGGAATGCTGCCTCCAGTGGCATAGTCCCTTCATTAAAGTCATATTTCCAAACTTCCTCAAACACTACCAGTAACTGTCAAGCAAAAATTCAAATGTGTGAAACTATATGGAAAATATCACTAAACTACCATGATCCACTCATTCACCCTTCGTCGTACATTCATTTCAAGATGCTAAATACATTTAGTCCAACTTCAAACACATTCATAATCTATAATTGTCGGTAACAAATTTATGACATATTAGAAATCCAAATATTCTTCTTAGGCATAATTTGATCTCTAAAGTATAACCCCTGTAAAACCAAAGAGCAAATTCCATTACTCCAATATTAAGATATAATGGCACTGGTTATGTATAACCAATCCAAAAGGGAGAAATTGAGGCATAGTGAAGAAACACCAAACTAAAATAAGACTGAAAGTCAACAACAACAACAACAACAACAAAAGAAAGAGAAGAAAACAAAAAGAAAGAAAGAAAGTCTTTAGCACTGTTTCCAGTGTAAAGGGGTTTAAATGGTTCTCTCCTTCAAGCTTTGCTGCCTACACGGTATAGCTTTTTCTCAGTCTGGCATAGCTCTTCTTGGCAGATATTTAAATTCACTAGCAACTCTAGCAGGTAGCAAATCAAAGTCATCTCATAGCTGTAAAATCTGCAACAGTTCTAACATCTCCAAGAAATGCAGGCTTCACTTTCAGAACTTGATGAAATGATCTCTCAGGACATGTCGCCCTCTCAAAACTTTATGCAAGGACACTATTATCACACACAGTCTATCATCAGATGTTTCTGAAACCTTAGAGAGAGTTTTCATGATCCATTACCTATTACATGTTTTGTAGTCCTACAGTGTGTATCATAGGGAACACATTCCCACATTTGGCTGTCAGTTTGGGATGGAGGCTGGCCCTCTGAGGGCTACAGAATCATATTTACAATAGCTTTTGTTTGTTATTTTCTAAAAGCATAAAATATTGTAGATCTTTTCATTTTAGAAGTTGAATGTTTATCTGGATAGTGTCTTTCTCTTAGGGCCAGCTTATTTTTATTCTACCACAGAGAAAGCCTCACACTAATCTCCTTTCCTCCTTCAGCCCAAACCTTGCCAATAGCATGCAGTTTCTCGTGCCTCTTTTTCTTGCTAAACTGTACCATTTGTTCTATTTAATTTCATCTTTCATTGTATATCTGCATCCAATATTAACTGGTTTTAAGGTCTTTTTGTAATAGAAATTAGTTCATTTCTTTTCAGTTTAGTACTTTGAAAGATTTTCAAACAATGATTACAGATTATTTGCCATGATATTACATGGATGTCATCTACTCATCTTGTTAAAGTCTTTGATTCCTTGTGAAATCTTCTTAAATGAATATCTATATCTGCATTGCTCTCAGCACTATCTTTTAGACTCTCACAGGAGGCCTTTGTAGGATCTGCTTAATGTTAACTATTTCTTTCTATCTAAAATTCCATAGTCTTCCACATTTGTTCCCCAAACATTATGGTTTGGTCTGTCACAGCAACAGCACCTTCTCTAGTATCAAATTCTGCATTATTTATTTTTTATTGCTATGCAAAGACACCGATGAAACATATAAAAGAACTTACTGGTCTTCCTGTTCCACAATGCCAAGTGCTAACATCCCATCAGAGTCAAGATTAGTATGCATGTTAAGAGGCAGGCATGATTAGAGTAGCAATCTAAGAGCTAATACTTTGTACCAAAGCTTGATGAAGAAAGAGTATGTTGTAAATGGTGCATCTCCTATGAAATCTATCACCAGTGACTTACTTTCTTAAGAAATATCAAAATTAGGCCTTCATAAGTGGGGTCATTAATTAGGGACCAAATGTTAAAAAAAAAAAAAAAGACACTTTATTTAGACCACAGTGATATCTTCTTATAACTTGTAGCCATTCTTTGAAATGTGATTTAAAAAATGTAAAAGTCACTTGCATCAAGTCCTTATAGGAAAGTAGAATGCTCATTTCCACAAAACAAATTAACAATAGAAACTGCCTGATCTCTTCTGTCATACATTACTTGTCCTTATTCTCACAGCCTCTATTTCCTACCCCTTCATCTCATCTCATAGCCACAGTTAAAAACAGTAAACCATTTTGCTTTAGGAAAATTAACTAAAATTTCTTTCCTATTGCAATCATCTTGACATATATTTCAATGCTTTTAAATAGAAAAATCTTTGCTTATGTAAATCCATCCAGAAGCATCTGTTTTAACAGTAAAAATATGGTTTTGCCTAAATTGTTTTAAATATAGCCTTAACTAACAAAAATAAAATAAAATAATATGCCTTGTGAAGTTATTAAATTTCATGAATAGGAAACTGAGATGACTTTTAGAATATCTGAATATGTCAAAGGCTACCAGCTTGTTAGTCTTAACACTTAGTCATGAGCTTTTACTGAATATCTACAAACAAACTTTGTAAATGACATCATTTGCTTAAATGTGACTCTATGGGGCAGCCAAAGAAAAATAAATTTTGTGGGAGTAAATTCTCTTTCAGGGAACTGTAGTGTGGTAATAATGAGACGTAAATCCATTTTCCATTTTGGCAAGACAAGGCCCCTACAATAATATAGAGTACAGAAAGCAACCATTACCAAGTACAATCACTGAAAATGTTGTTCTGGTAGTTTCTACCCCAAAAGTATGAAATTGAGATAGAAAATAAAATAGGTGATACTGAAGATGGAGGGATGATGAATAAATAGTGACTGAAGTGTGTGACCTGTTTAACAAACTTTATGTATTTTGATACATGAATATTCAGACTACATGTTTGGAAGCCTCATATTTCAGGCCAGGATGGCAAGAGTGTGTAAGAGTACATTGCATTTTCACTATTCCAATTCATAAGAATGCTGTGAAGCAGTAAATACATAGAGATGAAAGGTTTAGCTATCAGTGAACCAACTAAATGAAGTTCTTGAGAGGGGAAAGAGTAGAACTTAAACAAGCCTCACCAATTTCTGGGAAAATGTTGCAAACTAGATGCGGTTATAAAAATTACCTGAATTTTGTTGAAGTATTCAATAAGTTTAGGATTATACCCTCAAAGGCCACAGTATGTTTTGTTTATTGAAAGCATAACTGAATGAATAAAATGAAGATTCTCTTCCCTTTTATAAATTCTATATTGTTAGCATATTACTACCATACATATACGCTGCGTATATTTATATATAATATAATAAATATAATATATAATGTAATATATGTATTATTCACGGTGATATAATCATATTACACTGACACTAAGGACTAAGGTAGGCACATTTAAGGGAACTTCTGGTGATGGCATGAAATGATGTGAGTTCAGGAATTGGTAAGAAAATCTGACCTAAAATATAACAGGATAAATTATTTAGGAAGAAATTTAATATTAAATCTTGGTCCATACACACATCTGTGGCATGGTGAGCACACAACATCATATATGGGCATATACGGATATATCACTTAACACATGCATTTGAAACACACCAAATTAAATTAAATAAAATGAAATAAATTTAATGTTATACACTTTAACTTATTTCCCCACATATCAAAAGTCATACTTATTAACATTAAAATCATAGGAGTGTATCATTCTTTTCATTAGGCTTTATTTGTTTATTATTTATTATATATTGGGGGTTGTGAGTATTTTTCTGAATGTCTGAAGAGGGCACTAGATCTTGTTATAGATGGTTGAAAGCCACCACGTGGTTGTTGGGAATTGAATTAAGGTATTTTCTTTAATACTATACTCATACATTTTCAAATATAATAGGATAGTGCCAGAATGGAATACATAGGGACACCTAGGGAACCTAGTACCCATCTTGCAGAAGCAAAGCAGATATATTTCTTGCCAACTACATATCTCTCTAATATTATCTTAGTTAATTACATTTTCATATGAGCAATCACATCACTTCTAGCATAGGAAATATTTTTAAAAGTGACAAACATTAGTTTTATATCTTGTATTACATAATAATTATTAAATTGTCATTATTATTTAAACAGCTCAGATTACTCACTCTAAGTACCTTTTAAATTTTCTAAATGAGAAAATGTGATTAATTTGTCATTTTTATCATATTAAATTGAAAGGGCACTATCTCAAAAAATTAAAAGTAATAAGGTCATTTCTATTATACTTGAAATTTAATAACTCTATATATGTATCTATCTCCATCTTTATTTCTATCTCTATCCTCCTCAAGAATTGTATCTTCTTGAAGTACCTCAAAAATGCTGAGAAGGGATTAAAGTCAATCACTAAAAACAATCAAATATGCCCAGAAGATGCTCCAGCACACAACAAGAACATTTGTTCAACCATGTTCATAGCAGCCTTATTCATAATAGCCAGAACATGGAAACAGCCTAAGTGTCCCTCAGTAGAAGAGTGGATAAAGAAACTGTGGTACATATACACTATGGAATACTACTCAGCTATTAAAAACAAGGAATTCCCAAAATTTGTGGATAAATGGATTGAGCTAGAAATGATCATAATGAGTGAGTTAACCCAGAAGCAGAAAGAATCAAATTGTATATATTCACATATTTCTGCATACTAGCCCAAGCGGCATGTCCCACGAAAGCCTTCACTTACCAGGAAACTGGGACAGAGGGGAAGGCATCCTATTGGGACTCTAAATGAGAGACACATGGGAGAATAGCAAAATAAAAGGATACAGAGGGTTCTAGAAATCTACAAGTAGAACAATATGATAGGCAGATTTGGGCCCAGGGGTCCCACTCAAACTAAGGCACCAGCCAAGGACAATACAGGAGGTAAACTTTAAACCCCTTCCCAGATCTAGCCAATGGTCAGAATATTCTCCACAGTTGAGTGGAGAGTGGGATATGACTTTCTCACATACTATGGTGCCTCACATTTGACCATGTCCCCTGGAGGGGGAGACCTGGTGGCACTCAGAGGAAGGACAGCAGGTAGCCAAGAAGAGACTTGATACCCTATGAGAATATATAGGGGGAGGTAATCCCCCTCAGGAACAGTCATAGGGGAGGGGAATAATGGAAAAATGGGGGGGGGGAGGAATGGGAGGATACAAGGGATGGGATAACCATTGAGATGTAACAAGAATAAATTAATAAAAAAAGAAAAAATAATAATATATCTAAATAGTTATTTTAAGTAATACATTTTATTCAGCTTGATTTGTAAAAAATAACTGATTTCTTTTTACAAAAATGAAGAATTGTGTGGGAAAATTGTTGTTTTTTTTATTTAAACTCATTTGTATTTGAATTAGATTCATATGGTATTAAAATTCAATCACATTTATATTAATATTCTTCATGTCACTATGATTCCTGGATAATAAATGCTCACTCTTTTGTTTGCTGATTAAAAAAAAAATCACAAATTTTTAAAATAGCAAAACCATTTTATAAACAATAGAAATCATAATAAAGCAAACAAAAATATGATTTATATTATTTCATCTGGATATGACATTGAATGATTTAAAAGTTCAACATAATTAATTTGAATCAAAGTGAGTCAGAAATCTCTGTTGCTCAAATAAGTTACTGACACATGAGTATATGAATGACACATTTATATTACTAGCAATATAGGACCTCAAAAGATGATTTACAGCTGCCTACACCACCAGAGCTAAGCGAGGGAGATGTAGTTCTTCCTGCTCACCCCATGTCTTCTGGCAGCTTCCCTCTTTGCTGGTCCTCTCCTTAGACTCCCCTTCTCTTCCTCCTGGGGCCCATCATGAATGGTCCTCCTTCCCCAGCCAATGGGGCCTTCCCTTCTCTGCCAGTGCTGCCAACCTCACTCCCACAAGCTGGCAAGTCTTCTGTGAGTCCCATGTAAGGGCTGCTACCCTGGAACTTTCCCTCCATTGTTGCCTCTACCTGGCCTCACACTCACAAAATGCAGATCCTGGAGCAGAGGCTGCCTATTAGGGCCATTTTGCTAAGCTCTTCCTGTAGCACTTCGAAGCTGAGGTGGCCCGAGCCTCAAGTTCACTTTTTCCTGTTCTTTTGGCCCCATTGAGCCCTGGTGTGGATATTTCACTGTCACATGACCTTGAGATCTGCAGGGTGGGTGGGACCCTGGCAGTGTTGTGCCTTTCTGGGTCTTCTGAGGACCTGACTGGTGTACTTCCTTCTTCACTCTCTTCTTCCTCAACACCATCCTCAAAAAAAGCTTTCTCTTCATTTGGTGAGTCATTCAGTCAGAGGTTCTGTATGAGGCATCCTACAGTGGTGGTGGAGGTGGAGGAGGTGTTGACTCTCCCTCACCAGCTAGGGCCTCCAGTTCTAGGTGGAAATGCCTACTCCAACTCTTCTGGTGGTACTGTGACAGTTGGTAAGGCATTATCTAGTTATGGCACTGCCCCTAGAGAGAGATGGACTTGAGAGGCTCAGACTAAATCCTGGAGGGAGAACCTTGAAAGACAGAGCAGGAATGGTACAGAGTAAAGAGCTGCTGAGTTTCAGGGGGGCTGAAGAGGTTGCTGGTGACCCAGCAGGAATGGGTCATGGAAGAGTGAGTGGCAGCTGGGCTGACCTCAGGGGCAGGAGGAAAGCCTCAGTGGCAGAAGTGTTGTTTATTGCTTTGGAGTGAAGGAGAAGGAGGAGGAAGCTGCTTGGAGTTCTTTGCACCACCTAAGGCATCCCTGTTCTGACTCAACATCCCCTGCTTTACTATTACTGATGTCCTCACAACAGTAGTCCTAGAGATGTCTGACCTGGAGAATACATTTGTGGTTAAGGTAGAAGGCCCTTCAGATTACTTCCTGGAGACAACTGATATGCTTCATGTGAAGGCCTGGGTGTCTGACATCCAAGAGTGCCTAAATACAGCCCCTGTCCTATCATACTTCTCTTGGGCCCTAGGACTTCCTTCCTCACAAAGGACACACAGATAACCTGGAGGTGCCCTGCCTGAATCATTAAGAGAGACTGCCCAGCCAGTATCTGCACCTAGGACCCAGGGAAACTAATGA
The DNA here is from genome assembly GCF_903995435.1 of Acomys russatus. Taxonomy (NCBI): domain Eukaryota; kingdom Metazoa; phylum Chordata; class Mammalia; order Rodentia; family Muridae; genus Acomys; species Acomys russatus. The sequence continues at coordinate 776,220 of NC_067137.1, read as the reverse complement.
CCACCTGTCACATGGAGCATATGGGTTCCTCTCACACCAGTCATCAGTGGCCTTTGCCTCTAGTTCTGACTCTATTTCTGTCTCCCATTTTGACTCAATGGAACTGTTTCCTCCATAATTGCCTCCAGGCATTTGTATTGAGGAGGGGCCCCTAGCCGGAACAGTTCATCCCCTATCAACACCCTCCTCTGCCCTAGATACTCCAAACAGTCACAAGGTCATTTCTGTTCCATCGGGAGTCACAGGGAGGTGAGGGGTTAACCCCTTTCAATATATCCTTGATTCCAGGGCATGCTCTCTCAAGGCTGCCCAGTTAGTGATGGAAGAAGGACTTGGCTCATATGGTGTGTTCTTGGTATGTCAAAGTGAGACAAGACATGGTGAATATTCCTTGACTTTCAACTTCCAAGGGAAGGCAAAGTACCTGAGCTTGTCACTGAATGAAGAGGGTCAATGTCATATGCTCAACATCTGTGATTCAAATCCATTTTCCATATGCTTCAGCACTCCATCCCTCTGGAGTCTGGAGGATTCAGTCATGTTGAACTTGTCAGCTATGTGTCCTCCAAGCAGCAGGGAGCAGGGTCAGAAACAGGATGGGAGCCATGTAGGGGTGTGCAAGGAGGACCTATGGTAACCCCCTGACACCTCCTCCACTCTCCTGCCCTTCAGAGTGAGTGAATGTGTAATGGAGAACCTCCTTTGGTCCAGCCAAACTCCCTGAACAACTTCCATGGACAGTTACCCCACACCTGGGACAGAAAAGGCCTCAAAGATATCTGAAGTGGTGGCAGCCTCAGGCCTAGCAGCCAAAGAAAGGCAAGAGAAAAGAAAAAAAAACAGGGATGTGGAGAGTTCCAGGAGAAGCTGATCCCTGTGGCTGAGCTAGTCCCAATGATTGAATTGGAAGAGGCCATAGCACTGGATCCTGAGGGTCAGAGTTGGTGCTGATTCTGGTGGGGACTTGGAGGAATCCTTAATGGTGCAGCTCCAGTAGCTACCACTGGGGGGCAACAGAGAAGGGGATACCTCACCCCACCAGACATTAATAACCAACACTCCTTTGTGTGAGATATTGCCCACTTCCTATTTTCCTGCTCCCAGCCTTAAGTTGTGAAACTTGGCTGGGTAGAGAGACAGAGGAAAGTGGAAGTCCCATCCCCACATGCTTCCTGACCCTGGTCAGCCAAGGGTGTGTATGCTGGTACAAGTAGAGGTTCAAGAACCCTGTCAAATTCCCAGCTACTACACTAGAGGTACCTTTGCCCAGAGGCCAAGTACTCAGGTGCTCTTATGGTCAGATCCATCCCTGGGGGCTATTTCCCCACTAATAGCCTCCAACCCAAGCAGAGTGAGGGGGAAGAGCTGCCAGTTATATTATGGCTGTTGTTGTTCTAAACAAAATGGAAATGCATAAACAAATAAAGGATTTGTCTTAGTTCCAAAAAATGATTCACAGTATACTCCACATTAATCCTTTCAAAGTAATTTTTATGATTACATAAACCATGATACAAATTTTATATACAGATTTATTTGTTAATTGTTTATTTGTGTAAAAGATGTTTCTTCATGAGCTGCTTGATATGAAACTTTTCAAGGCACTAGAGACATGAAAATACATAACCTGTACAAAGTCCTTTGCGTTAGGAATAACTCATAAGCTTCTACCAACCCTCCTCTTCATATGAGAAACCCTTTTGTGAGATTGGTATGTAGAATACTGAATGACTGATATATTGATATAGTGTGGAACTCCAATCAATGATCTCTATAATCTTCTGACTAAATAAATAAAGTTGGCACTGAACACCTTAATATTGTATTGTAACTGGCTTTCAGGACTCAGTACAACTAATGCCATGTTAGTTCACTAGTACCCTCTTAAAACGCAGCATATAGGATCCAACACCTGTCAAAATGAAGCAAATTAACTAGTTCATCAAAATGGTACTTTGGAATTCCAGGGAAGTCCCCACATGTACTATCCTTGGTTTTAGGCTTCTGTAGTTCTGCTCCTTGCTAACTGAAATGTAACAACGAAGATGTGAACTTTGTGCATAAAATACAAACTGCATGATTTGGACAACTTCCCTGTCCAGCCACAGACCATATATAGGTTTTCTTTTCTGCTTTATGAGTGTTCATGAGGTGTACTTTGGTGGGATTAATTTGATACAAAATGTATAAGGAAAAAACATTGTGTCTTTTCTATTACTATTTATTCATTAAGCCATCTAATCTAGATATAAATTCATTTATTCAACATAGATTTGTTGAAATGTTACATGGTATTAAACACAATGTTAAGAATTGGAAAATTAAATTAAATTTTCTCACATTCTGTACTTTAGAAATTTGTAGAAACAGGCTGATTGCTGTGAGTTAGTGGCCAGTCTGATCTACAAAGTGAGTCTAGGACAGCCAAGGCTACACAGAGAAATCTTATCTCAAAAAAGGAAAAAAAAGAAAAATAAATTTGTAGACAATATTAAAATAACATAAATGATTAGAATAAAAACAGCAAGGTATTAAAAAGAAGGTAAAACAGACACTGAATTGAAAATTGAAAATCATAGCTGTAGTAATAGAGAGATGTGCAGAAGCAACATCTGTGTAGAATTTCACAATAAAAATTCAAAGATTCCAACTATACATGAGTGATTCAGCATGAGAATGTAAATAGTAACATGTGTGTGGCTACATAAAAAACAAAACAAAACAGTTGGCTCAGATGAGGAAATTTAACTAATTATTCTTTTTAAAAATATGTTTTATTTATTTATTCATAATACATTTCAGTTGTTATCCCATCCCTTGTCTCCTCCCATTCCTCCCTCCCTCACATTTTCCCCTTAATCCCCTCCCCTATGACTGTGACTGAAGGGGACCTCTTCCTCCTGTATATGCTCATACGTACCAAGAAGAGACTTGAACTAATTATTCTTGATCATTAAGATAAAAATTAACTTTTTTTGTAATAGCTTCAACTGAGACAAAATCCATATGCTACTCCAATAATAATTTCAGTTGTACAAACTAGTGATTTGTATTATACTCATCATTCCTTCTTAAAATACATCCTACAAATTGTGTCAGTCACCTGACTATTACTTTTGCTTTCCATTACTAAATTAATTAGGAGAATTGTTTGCTAATTTCTTTCAAATGCATAACATTTTTATATGAATTGCTCTAATATTGCTAATTTCTTTAATAACAATCTTCCCATAAATGGCTGGAGTGTTAGGCTTCTACTTATTAGTACAAGTTCTATTGCCTATTGGTTAAATTTACTATGAATCACATTTCATTCTACTTTAATGAGCTTGCTTCCTTAAGTTCACTTACTGATGAGTGATTGGTTGTACTTAAAAGTGCAACAAATATTTTTAGTTTGTACCATGTTAAGTGTTATATCAATTTTTGTATGTGGTGAAATTTAAAATTTTAAACATATGCTCAATTAACTTAGCCTGAAATATTGCTAACTTCATATCTATTGTTCTAGTCTCAATGCTTTCCATTTATTTTACTTGCCAAAATATCGTAATTTGATTTTCCAGTACTATGCTAACCAGAGAGTAAAGCAGACATCTTTGATGTGTTCTCCATCTCAGCCCCTTTCAGTAAGCGTGTAAAGAATAATAGAATATGACATGTGCATGTAAATAAAGGGAACTAGAGATTATTAAATAATCCTAAAGAAGCCAGACATAAAAGAAAACTGTTGTGTGTGCACTTTGTGTGTGTGTATATTTTTTTATACTTTTATTTTATTACACATGTATAAAACAAACTACATACAGCAGGGTGAACCATGTGACAATCATGACAATAATGAGTCCTATATATGTTACATTCATAGTGATTTGGCCATCTGCATTCATTTCGTTTTAAGTAAGTGTTCTTTCCTGTCTTGTTAGGTCTAAGTTTCCGAATGAGATTCAATATCTATCCTATCTCAACTCTAATAGCTTAACTTCTTTATCTTGATCTAAAACGATCTTGTCCCCTAACCAGCTAAACTTGGTTATAAAACTACACTATCTTATGTTCAATGCCCCTCGGAGACTTAAGAAGAAATAAAATTTAAATTCCTGAGTGAACCAGTAGAGTGGGTTAGCAGGTTCCAAAATGTACAAATTGACTTAAGACAGTTTACTGCCTGACCAGTCACCAAATACACTTTATAAAGTTGGATCCTCATATTCAGCTTTCTGGCCTAATATTTCTGCCAGACTTATTTGCAGGGCAGGAACTATTGAGTACTTGTTTACCCTGACTTTGCAGAGTGCAGCCTGCCTGCATCTAAGTTGCCTAATTTTAGGCAGATTCTGTTTCTGGCAGGAACGAGAACATTTTACCCAGTGGTTATTTTGCCACCTTTGAAGTCATGTCCACAAGGAGGCTCCTTGATGCTCATCATCTTCTTTCAGGTCAGCTGGGTGTTGTCAGGAGTTAACTTGTCTTGTTGTCAAAGAAATTTAGGATCTTAAGAACAACTTTAAATACCATATTCTGTATGTCTCCAAGGCTTTTGAAGACCTTATTCAACTATTTTACCTCATATAGTGATAGAGTCATATCTATCTGTTAGACTTAAAATATATGTTCTTGTGTTAAAATTGGCAAGTATTTGTCATGCCCATTTTTTTTATCAATATACTAAACTCTATAGTAATGACTTAGACATAACCTTCATTCTAAGTAACTATTAAGGCCTTGAGTTAAGGAATAGGTTCAATCATCTAGCTTTTGTTCTATCCTCCCTATATATTTGTAAATCTCCCTTTCTTTCTTTTCAGCTCCCATCTCCTTGCCTATGTATGCAAGATAAAGGCAAGGAGAGACGTTCCTGCATTTCCTCTAATTTTTCCTCTGTATAAGATGAATAATAACTTATGACCATCTCTCAATGACAATAAGCATTTGTATATCAAGTGAGCATACAGCAACATATAAAACTTCCCCCCCACTTGAGAGGATGGGGCATTGTTCTCTTAAGGTTTCTTTGGGTTCAATTGGGGCACATAATACTTTGTAGTGGGCCCCCCAAAATTGGAGAAAATGGTTAAGCAATCTAGGGATTGCATTTGTAATTCAGTTTCTAAATGTAGAGAGATTCTAGACTTAGTAGGAGATTGCAATGGTGGTCCAAATTGGATCAGAAGTTTTCTACAATGATATCCAGGAAGCTGTCTACCTCTCTATGCCTATACATTTATATGTCTGCCAGTCTCAGAACTATTCTCATGTAGTGGGATTAGGAATATAAATTACCTGATTGTTCTTTAGTTGAATTCTTTACATCTCAAATGTGGCCCCCTCTCTCATCCCCTCCTGATCCCATCCTCTCCCTCGTCTACCCTAGATACTGTCCCTTCTCTCACTCCCTTTCCCTATCTCCACTAGTCCTTAGCTAGGGGAGTTCTCCTACCTAATATCTGATCTTGGTTTATCTAGTATCCCCTGTACTATATATGACCTCTTCCTCTGTGGCTTGACTGGGCCACCCTACATATTCGGGACTCTGTCCAGTGTCCAGCTTTAAGTCTCTGTAACTGTCACTATATCATGCTTGGTGGAGTCTACCCTAGGATGTCTATGTTGGTTTAAAATCCACATATGATTGAGTATATACCATGCGTGTCTTTTTGGGTCTGGGTTATCTTGCTTAGGATGATCATTTCTAATTCCATCCATTTGACAGCAAAACTCAAGATTTCCTTGTTCTTAACAGCTGAACAGTATTCCATTGTGTAGATGTATCACAGTTCTTTTATCCATTCTTCAACTTAGGGACATCTTGGTTTTCCAGGTTCTGGCTATTATGAATAAGGCTGCAATGAACATAGTTCATGGTGATGCATCTTTTGGGTATATGCTCAGGAGTGGTATAGCTGGATCTTGGGGTAGAGCTATTCCCAACTATCTGAGAAAGTGCCATATTCCTTTCCAGAGTGGTTGAACATGTTTGCACTCCCACCGGCAGTGGAGAAGTTTCCCCCTTTTGCCACATCCTCTCCAGCCTGTGTTGTCATTCGAGTTACTGATCTTCACTAATCGGATAGCTGTAAAATGGAATCTCAGGGTTGTTTTGATTTGCATTTCCTTGATGAGTAGGAATGTTGAGCATTTCTTTATGTGTTTCTCAGACATTCGATATTCCTCTTTTGAGAATTATCTGTTTAGTTCTATACCCCATTTTTAATTGGGTTGTTTGGTTTGGTAGTGTTTAATTTCTTCAGTTCTTTATATACTTTAGATATCAGCCCTTTGTCAGATGTAGTGTTGGTAAAAAAATATTTCCCAATCTGTGTACTGTCACTTTGTTCTGCTGACAGTGTGTTCTGCCTTGCTGAAGCTTCTCAGCCGCATAAGTTCCCATTTATTAATTGTTGATCTTAGATCTTGAGCTGTTGGTGTTCTATTAAGGAATTTATCTCCTGTGCCAATGAGTTTTACAGTCTTACATCCTTTTTCTTCTAACACATTTAGTGTGTCTGGTTATGTGTTGAGGTATTTAATCCACTTGGATTTAGTTTCATACAGGGTGCTAAATATGGATCTATTTGCATTTTTTTACATGTAGACATCCAGTTGGACCAGCAGCATTTGTTGCAAATGCTTTCTTTTTTCAATTGTATCATTCTGGCTTCTTTGTCAAAATTCAAATGGCCATATGTGTCTGGATGTATATGTGGGTCCTCAGTTAGATTCAGTTGATCAACCGGCCTATTTCTATATGAATACCATGCTGTTTTTTTTTTTTTTTTTTTTTTTTTTTTTAATCACTGTTGCTCTATAGTACAGCTTGAGATCAATGATGGAGATTCTTTCAATAGATCTTTTATTGTATAGGGCTGATTTAGCTATCCCAGGTTTTTTTGTTTGTTTGTTTGTTTTTTTTTGTTTTTTTTTCATATGAAGTTGAGAATTGCTTTTTTTCCAATTCTGTTAAATATTGTATTGGTATTTTGACATGGATTGCATTAAATCTGTAGATTGCTTTTGGTAGGATGGCTATTTTTACTATGTTGATTCTCCCAATCCATGAGCATGGGAGATCTTTCCAATTTCTAATATCCTCTTCAATTTTTTTCTGTAGAGACTTGAAGTTTTTTTCATAAAAGTCTTTCACTTGCTTGGTTAGATTTACACTCAGATATTTTATACTGTTTGAGGCTACTATGAAGGGAGTGTTTTCCCTAATTTCTTTTTCTGCCTGTTTGTCATCTGTATACTGGAGGGCTACTGAGTTTTATGTGTTAATTTTGTATCCAGGCACTTTGCTGAAGCTGTTTATCAGCTATAGAAGTTTTTTGGTTGACTTCTGGGGATCACTGATATATATTATCATATCATCTGCAAATAGGGAAACTTTAACTTCTTCCTTTCCTATATGTATCCCCTTGATCTCCTTTAGCCATCTTATTGCTCTAGCTAGGATTTGAAGTACTATCTGGAAGAGCAATGGAGAAAGTGGGAAGCCTTGTTGTGTCCCTGTATTCAGTGAGATTGACTTAAGTTTCTTGCCATTTAGCTTGATGTTGGCAAAAGGTTTTCTGCATATAGCCTTTACTATGTTTAGGTGTGTGCCTTGTATCCCTGATCTCTCTAAGATTTTTTTTTATGTATCTTTTTTTTCCTTTTTTTTTTTATTAATTTATTCTTGTTACATCTCAATGGTTATCCCATCCCTTGTATCCTCCCATTCCTCCCCCCCCCCCCATTTTCCCATTATTCCCCTTCCCTATGACTGTTCCTGAGGGGGATCACCTCCCCCTATATATTCTCATAGGGTATCAAGTCTCTTCTTGGCTACCTGCTGTCCTTCCTCTGAGTGCCACCAGGTCTCCCCCTCCAGGGGACATGGTCAAATGTGAGGCACCATAGTACGTGAGAAAGTCATATCCCACTCTCCACTCAACTGTGGAGAATATTCTGACCATTGGCTAGATCTGGGAAGGGGTTTAAAGTTTACCTCCTGTATTGTCCTTGGCTGGTGCCTTAGTTTGAGCGGGACCCCTGGGCCCAAAGGGTGTTGGATTTTGTTGAATGCTTTTTCTGCATCTAAAGAGATGATCACGTGATTCTTTTCCTTTAGTTTGTTTATATGATTAACTGCATTGATGGATTTCCTTATATTGAACCACTCCTGCATACCTGGTATGAAACCTACTTGGTCATAATGGATGAGATGTTTGATGTGATCTTGTATTCAGTTTGCGAGAATTTTATTGAGTATTTTTGCAGCTATGTTCATAATGGAGATTGGTCTAAAATTCTCTTTCTTTTTTTGGATCTTTGTGTGGCTTGGGTATTAATGTGATTGTGGCTTCATAGAATGAATGTGGTAGAGTTCCTTCTGTTTCTATTTTGTGGAATAGTTTGAAGAGTATTGGTATTAGTTCTTCTTTGAAGATTTGGTAGAATTCTGTGGTGAATCCATCTGGCCCAGGGCTTTTTTTGGTTGGGAGATTTTGATGACTCTTTCTATTTCCTTAGGGAATATAGGACTGTTTAATTTGTTTGCTTGATCTTGATTCAGCTTTGGAAAGTAGAATTTTTCAAGGAAATTGTACATATCTTTTAAATTTTCAAATTTTATGGCACATAGGCTTTTGAAGTAAGATCTAATGATTCTTTGGATTCCCTTGCTATCTGTTGTTATTTCTTCCTTTTCATTTCTGATTTTGTTAATTTGTGTTCTCTCCTTTTGCCTTTTAGTGACTTTGACTAAGGGTTTGTCTATTTTGTTGATTTTCTCAAAGAACCATCTCTTGGTTTCATTGATTCTTTGTATTGTTTTCTTTGTTTTTAGCTTATTGATTTCAGCCCTGAGTTTGATTGATTCCAGCCGTCTACTCATGTTGGGTGTTTTTGCTTTTTTTTTTTTTTCAATAGTTTTCAGGTGTTCCATTAAGTTGCTTATATGCAATGTCTCCTGTTTCTTTGTGAAGGCACCTAGTGCTATGAATTTTCCTCTTAGCACTGCTTTCATTGTGGCTCAAAGGTTTGGATATGTTGTGCCTTCATTTTCATTAAACTCTAGGAAGTCTTGGATTTCTTACTTTATTTCATCCCTGACCCAGTTTTCATTTAGTAGAAGATTGTTCAGTTTCCATGTGTTTGTAGGCTTTTTGTTATTTCTTTTTTAAAAAGATTTATTTATTATGTATACAGTATGCATCAGATCACATTATAGATGGTTGTGAGCCACCATGTGGTTGCTGGGAATTGAACTCATGACCCGCAATCTCTGTCTCTTGGTTTCTTTATCTGGAAATGATGGAAGAGGAGTCAGTGCTCTTAACTGCTGAGCCATCTCTCCAGTTCCCGCTTTTTGTTATTTCTATTGTTGTTGATGCTCACCTTTGTGGCATGGTGGTCTGATAGAATGCAAGGGATTATTTGAATCTTTTGTTATCTGTCGAGGCTTGTTTTGTGACCAATTATATGGTCTATTTTGGAAAAGGTTCCATGTGGTGCAGAGAAGAATGTATATTCTTTTCTATTTGGGTAAAATGCTCTGTGAATGTCAGTTAGGTCCATTTGATTCATGACTTCTTTTAGCTTGATTACTTCTCTATTTAATTTCTTCCTTGAGGATCTGCCCATTGGTGATAGTGGGATGTTGAGGTCTCCCACTATAGTAGTTTTGGGATCAATGAATGATTTAAACTTTAAGTGTTTCTTTTACAAATGCAGTTGCCCTAATATTTGGGGCATATATTTAGGATGGTGATGTCCTCTTGGTGGATTTTTCCTTTGATTAGGACAAAGTGTCCGTCTCGATCTTTCTTGATCAATTTAATTAAAAGTCTATTTTGTCAGATATTAAAATGACTACTCCTGCTTGCTTCCTGAGATCATTGGCTTGAAAAAAATTTTCCCAGCCCTTTATTCTCAGGTAATGTCTATCTTTGCTGATGAGCTATGTTTCTTGAATGCAACATATTGAAGGATCCTTTTTTTTGCATCCATTTTGTTAGCCTGTGCCGTTTTACTGGGGAGTTGAGACCATTGGTGTTGACATATTACTCACCAATGGTTATTGGATCCTTTTATTGTGGAGTTAGTGGTGATTATGTGTGGCATGTCTGTTTTGGTTTTGCTGATGTGTGATTATCTGTATGCTGCATTTTCTTGGGTGTGGCTGATCTCCTTGTGATAATATTTTCCTTCTACTATTTTCTGTAGAGCGGGGTTGGTGTTTAAATACTGTTTAAATTTGGTTTTGTCATGGAATATCTTGATTTCTCCATCTATATTTATTAAAAGTTTTGCTGGATATAGTAGCCTAGGTTTGCATCTGTGCTCTCTTAGAGTCTGCATAATCTCAGTACAAGCTCTTCTGGCTTTCACAGTTTTTGTTGAAAAGTCAGGTGTAATTCTGATGGGTCTACCATTATATGTTATTTTGCCATTCTCTCTTACAGCCTTTAGTATCTTTTCTTTATTCTGCAAGTATAATGTTTTGATTATTATGAGCTGGGATGAATTTCTTTTCTGGCGTAGCCTATTTGGTGCTCTTTAGCCCGACTGTATATTCAAGGGTATCTCTTTCTGTATGGTAGGGAAGTTTTCTTGTATGATCTTCCTGAGGACATTCTCTGGACCTTGGGACTTTGCATTTTCCTTTTCATCACCTCCTATAATTCTTAAGTTATGCCTTCTCATGGTGTCCTTGATTTCTAGGATACTTCATGTCACTAATTTTTCTGTTTTAAGATTTTCTTTGAGAGATGCATCAATTTCTTCTATTGTATCTTCAGCACCTGAGATTCTCTCTTCCATGTGTTGGATTCTGTTAGTTATACTTGTCTGTTGGACTCCTGCTTCCTTTTTTAATTGTTCCATTTCACTTTTTTTTCTCGATTTGTGATTTTTTTAATAGTGTCTAATTCTGTTTTCATGTCTTGAATTATTTTATTTAATTCCTTCACCTGGTTGCTTGTAATTTCTTGTTTCTCTTAGATGGCTTCTATTCATTTGTGTTATCCTGGAATTCTTGGAAAGATCAATTCATTTCCTCTTTATAGTTCTCAAATAGCTGTATAAGCATGGCTTTGAGGTCATCTTCCCATGACTCTGCCATAGTAGGGTATCTGTTGGTTTCTGGGCTTTTTGGTGGAGCCATAATGTCTTGGTTTTTCTTATTAGACCTCTTATTCTTTCCTTTAGGCATCTCCTTAGAAGGTTTGGGCTTTTCAAGCTGGTGGTCTTGGAGGTGAGTACCTTTGATAGGGGGCTGTTTTCTCTACTGGGTTCTCAGACTCTGTCTTCCTGTATCTATATTTGTTTGAGTTCTGCCACTAGATTCCGTGGTTATATAGGGCTCCTCTGTCTGCTTGTCTCCTCTGAGGGATTCCCCACACAATGAATCTGTGATTTGGATGTCAGATGCTGTGTGAGTTCTTTTTTGTTAATTTTTTTTCTCTGTAGATAGGCCACTCTGCTTTGGTGCACTGATCCATCCAGCAGTCTGACCTCCCCTTTCTCCCTGATGGTTGCAACCCTCCACTGAAAAAAGCCTCTGGTCCACTCTCTGTCACCCACCATCACTGCTCACAGTCCCTTGCAGCCCCTGTTGCTTGCCACTTCCCACTGCTGATCTTGTCAATGCCTACCCTGCCAGTCACCACTGCGGGTGTTTTTTCCCTGTGGTCTACCTCAGCAAACACCACTGGTGTTGGCGCTACAGCTACCCTGGCTATCACTCTTGCTGTGATATAGCTGTCACTGCAGCTGCCACCGTGGATGCTCAGCTTCCCAGGGCCTCCGTGCTTTTTCCCGTGTTTAGGGGGTGCACAAGGTTGTCCCTGTTTGTTCCTGGCACACTATGGTTTCTCCTGCTGTAGTAGGGTGGGGAGCTTGGTGTTCCTGCTTATGAAATAAGTCCAATCTTCTGCCTTGATTTCTCTGACATCTGAACAAGGTCCACACCACTCACCTCCATCATGGAATCCCCCACGTGTATGTATTTTACAAATTGTAATACTGGTGTAGGAAACTCTAGTAGAGAATGGACAATGAGAATGGATGGAGAGATCTAAAGCTAAGGGAGTACAACAAAGCATATTGAGTTATATGTGTACATCATTTAAAAAGGGAGAGATTCTGAGGGAAAGAAGGAAAGAACAAAGAGTAAAGAGAAGGGAGGCCAGGAGTGGATGAAAAAATTTAAATGATGTGTGTGTGTGTGTGTGTGTGTGTGTGTGTGTGTGTGTGTGACAAAAACTACAGCGGAACTTTTCATTTGAATGAAACCAAAACGTCAATAATAATATAAAAAGTACATGAAAGACTAAAGTCAAAATCACCATATGTGTTTGTGCGGTGTGTGAAATCTAGTACCTCTTTTATTTTCACAGTAGAATCAGGTATTATTAAAAACATGAACATGAAAAATTAAAATCCAGAAGTAACAAATGTAATTACTATGATGCTTAGATTTACTTGTGTTTACTAAAAGATGCAGCTTTGCTGGTCAACTTAACTAGAACGTGTTTTACACACTGAATTTGCATTGACTTAAATGTCCCAAGGAGAGAATGATTCTATATATACTTACATTGTCGCTAAGTACAACAGATCTGATTGTACAAATGTGAATTATCTATATTTTCACTGTTATTTCATTTCTTGAAAAAATTGTAAATATTGTTTATAAGATTTAAAATAAGTAAATTTTCATACATTTACCCTTGCAGTGTAAAAATATATATATGTAAAAACACTGCTTCCAGGTAAAGTTAGGCAACAGCCTGTTGATTTTCATGATAAACCATTTTCTTCTTTGCTCAGGCATATACACTGAGACACATGTAAATTAAGCTCCTGGATCATTGTAGTCCCCACAGAGCACACAAGATGATTAAACATTTCTCTACAATATGAATCCAACTGAAATGGGTTAGGTAACTAGTTATTACTTTAAAATCAAATTCCCTTCATATGCTGCATCAATAAAATGACACCTGAAGTGTTAAGAGCAGCATGTATTTATGTAGTGAGATGAAATAAAATAAATTCCATAATGTGGTGTGAAGCTTTAATTGAAAGAAGTACCTTAAAGAAAGCAACATTTTCCACTATTATGCTTTTAATTTACCTTTCTGTGAATGTACGTTATTAATTTAAAATCTCAAACAAAAGAAAATAAATATATTGTAGTTTGTGACATGCAGAACAACTGAGCAGTCTTCAAATTATTACTTTATTAGTATTAGTATACCAATTATTACTGGAAGACTAATTTTTATTGTAGACTTGACTGGTTTCAGACTACTTAGAAATACATATTTGGGCATGTCTGTCAGGGTATTTTCACAGAGATTTAAATAAGGAGATAATACTCATTTTGAATGTGGTTGGCTCCATATCCTTCCCTGGAGTTTTAGATAGAAAAAAAGTCAAGGGTATCAATTTTCAATTGATAATAAAATTGTGTTTCAATAAGTGGTCATGTGTGCTTCTCTGAATGGTTATGATAATTTCTTTATTAATGTATTAAACTAAATCAACAACTTTCTTAATCTTTTCCTTATTCCTAAAAAAGTATTTCTTAGTTTAAGATTGTTTAATTTATTAAAATTTTCATCTAAATCATTGTGTCATGTGTTACTGTCATTTTCTGTATTCCTTCCTCTCTATCTGAATAAATGGGTTAGACAGTGTATGTTTTTTAATGTTTGAAATATTGAAAATACTTTGTAATTTCACCGATGGACCCATTAATTATTTTGTAGAAATTTTTAGTGTTTAGTGCTTATGTGCTATGTTGTTGTTTGCAATTGATTGTGAGCTATCATGTTGGTGCTGTGAACCAAGTATAGGTCTTCTTTAAAGCAGTAAGTACTGTTAACTGCTGAATCATCTCTCCAGCCACTAGAAAAATTATTATTTGAAATAACTAATGATATATTTTAAATAATTCATAGAAGATAATGAAATTACCAAGACATGAAAACAATTATTCAAGATTGAAAATGCTTATTAACATAGTTTAATTATTGATACATCATACTGACCATGTCCTAAAATGGGCCATGGAAAAATCACCATATACCACACTTGTGGTCACCTATGACCTAACCTCTTATTTGACTCTTTTAAACATAGTTCTGTTGGATCTCATACTCTGAAATTTCAACACTATTGAATTGTATCCAATTCTTTCACTGTTTCTAGATTTCCTTCAGAAAGTAGCAAATCAGCCTGAGACACCATAGCTCATTAATGTCCTTAGAAATTTTCCAGTTTTTTCAAGAATTGTGATATATTCTTTGATTCGTTGGCAATTTGTGGGATATCTATGTACGCTCTTGGTGGACTACATTCATTAAAAGAGCGCTCAAGCCATAAGATTTATGTTTCATATTCTATCCATCACTGGGATCACACAAATGTACTTGGCTCCTTCTTGCCTCTATTACTTCCTATTCAGGGTTTAGTGGCATTGCACTACTTTTCCTAGAGAAATGAACAAACTTGTCTTCATCCCCACAAAAATTACTGCTGGTTTATCAAAGACATGAATTTGTAAAAGTCTTACTTGATGAAGCACTGAATGTTTGGGGATTACTTATAGGAGTAACAGTAACCCAGGAGTTGTACTTCCAAAAGTCCTACCCTAGAACAGATTACAATGAATAGAACACGGTCACCCCAGTTGTACCCTGAAAAAATTACATAAAGGCACATCACCAAAAGAACTCTTTACCTCCAATAACTATAACTTATAGAGCCACAGAAAGGATTCTCATAGTCTGCTTTATTATAAAATTGTGTAATATTTTATGAGCTTTTTAATCCCTGTGAGTCTCTTTTTTCCTTCTAGGGATAATGTCTTAACCCAGAGGAAGCAGCTGTGCTGCTAAATGTTTTTCATTCCTCAAATATTCAGATAATTTTCTCTGCAGAAAATGATGTGTTGTTATTAAATGTACAAGCAGCTGCTTCATGAACAGAAACACACTTGTCTCTTAGGGCGGCCTTGTACTTACCAGTGACTAACCTGATTAGAACTGCTCTGTGCAAGGGAATGATGTGGCAGAAAAAGAAAGGAGGTGACAAAGTACTGAGAGTTTGACAAGTGCTATTGAATCTAAGTTTAAAACATCCTCTTTGTTGTATTTTCTGTTCCTGCTTGCCACAGTCCCATATCAGAATCCTACATCTTTACTTACTTCTTCTTCTATAATGCTTCCTTAAACTAAACAAAGACATTTTCAGTTATACAATACGTGGAAATACACAAATTGGCTGGAACTGACAAAATAAAATCTGATTCTAGTAGAAGCTTCAAAATCTTCTAAAATATTATAACAAGAAAGACTTTGCCATTAGATGTTTACTGATTGCTTTCAGAATCATACACTTAGTAAACATTTTTCCTTCTTTGAATTTTCTTCCTAACCTTACTACAATTTGTAATAGATGGTCCTATTGTCCTCCTTTATATTCAATGTTACAAAGAGAAATATATTTCATGTATTCTCTGATACTATCTTAAACTATTCAATTAAATATATGTGCTACCTGCACTAGTTAGTTACCCCTTCATGCACATAGATACCTACTTTTCACCTGTTGATGTTGCTTTTGAGAACCAATGTAATCTCCAGGACAGAATCACAGAACGTCAACAAAATCTCCAATTACAGTTAAGAAAAATGGTATGGGAGTAGGTAGTTATAACTGTTGAATAACATTGTGAAAGGAGTTAAAATCATTTGCTCGGCATTCTTAAAACTGGTATAAAAAGGGGACAGTGTGGGATTTATATTTTATCACTATGGAGATATTTTAAAGTTTTCATGCAAATTAATATTACAAGAATGTGAATTAAAAATAAGAAGAGGATTAGGCAGACAAAGGAAACTAAGAAAATAAGTAGCAAATAGGTGGTAATAGAGCCAAAAGATTAGAGACAAAAATACTTAAAAAAAAAAAAAAAAGAGAGATCCAGAAAGGGCTTAATTCTTTAGCATATTTATTGCTTCTTCTAGGGACCTGTATTCAGTTCCTAGATCCACTGTGATGGCTTGCAAGTGTGGAACTCCAGCTCCAGGGGATCTAGTGCTTTCTTGCCTTTATAATTGTGGTACACATATGTACAAGCATAAAACTCATGTGTAATATTTTTTCTAAAAAAGTAAAAGGTGATACAGTTAAAACTATATGAGTCACTTCTAAAAATAATTGAAACATTTAAGAAATATCTTATGGACAGCTACTCCAACTAGATCAGAGTTTCTCAACCTCTGGGACATGACCTCCTTGGGTGATTAAAAGACTTTATAACAGGGGTTGCCTGTGAGCATTAAAAAACATATTTACATTATAATTCATAACAGTAGAAAGATTATAGTTATGAAGTAGAAGTGAAATTAATTTTATGGTTGGAGGTCACCACAACATGAGGAACTGTATTAAAGGATCATAGCTTTAGGAAACTTGAGAACCACTGCTCTAGACAATTTACCTATATTTTCCTTAAAAATATCAATAAATCTGCATTTGCTTTCTCATTTGAAGAAAGCATTAACAGTTAAAACCTCTATACAGTTATTACATACTTAAGGAAGATATACTAAAAGTATTTACTTTGAGGCCTTGTCACAATTATATTTTTCTGTACAAAAATTCTTCTTTATATTATTTTCTCTTATAGAACTTCCATATGAAATCTACATATTTTGTTGTATTTCTTTCTTTAGAGTTAGTGACAGTGTGTTTCACAGAGTAGGTTTCTGCTTTACTAAACATAAAATATAACACTATTTTGTCTTCCCCCGATTTCAGTTTAAATGCTAAGCTTTTGCAAGTCCGTAATCCTTTGATAAATAGTCTATCTCTTCACCTATGAAACACTAACTTTCATGATTCATGCAGGCCACAGTTACCCTCACATTAGGCCTTTCATGTTTCCTATTTTCTCTGGAGAGAGAGGCAACTCTTTGTGGAATCTTCAAATGTATTACTTGTCTGCTTTATTGTGGAGACATTGCTTGACTGTACCAAGTATCGAGTCTTCTACTTTCTTTTCATTGCTACTGCTTCTGCTCTCTCCAAAATCTCTGTTATTCCACAGCAAAGTGCAGATTATAAACATTCTGAAGCCTAAAATAATGATTTCTTAGAATTATATTTTCTATTTTTTGAGATTATATCTTCTTCCTGTTTCTTACTGCAAATCTTCCCTTTGTATTCTTTACCTACCACCTATGAGAAGCAAAAAGGGATAAAGCATGATAGAAACCATAGCCAGCATTGAAACTAAACCATCTTGAAGGTAGATTTTTAAAAACTTTTTCACAAGTTAATGTCACTTTCACTAAAATAGAATCTTTAAATAGAACTGAGAATGCTCCACAATAGTATGCAAAATGACAGTGGCACAATTGCACATATCTTATAAAACCAAGAATAAAGGAAAAAATCAAGCTGGAAAAATGGAATAATACAACACTACTCTGGAGAATACTCAAATGCTGGAGTTATGTGACAAGTGGTTATTTTATTTTTCTTTTTTGAAATTAAAATATTATTATATCATTTTTCCCTTTTTTTCCCTCACTTTATCCTTTCCCATGGATAATTTGCACTGATATCCTTCATCCTTCATTTTCCAATTGCAGGTGCTTCAGTTGCTGCTACCCATCAGAACATCTCAGCTTCAAAAGAAGCTTCTGGTCCCACTTGGTCCAGCATTTCAGACTGTCCCACACATGACTCCTATTAAGTCTGGAATTTCTTGACATTTAGAAACTGGACCACAAATTCTATCCCAGGATTTTTTAACCATTTTCCACAACTTTATATGGATCCCTTCAAAGATATTATACACCCCAAATCAGCATAAAGAAACCTTAGCAAACAATACTCAATTTTCTTTAAGGGGTTTGGATAAGTTTTTGGTTGCTTTCTTGGGCTATAAAGGGTCATTTTCATTGACAATTGGTTATGTTATTATTGGTCTTATACTGAGAGAAAACAAGATGGAAGTCGGTGATGTCTCTCTTTTCCTTTATCTTTTTTTCATAAATAGGGTGATAGGACCTGAAAAGAAAGATATAGAAATATATAGGGATGATAGAACAAAAAGTAAATTATTGAATTTCCTCTTCAACTTAAGGCCTTAATTGTTACTTACAACTAAAGTTATTTTTAATTCATTGGTACAGAATTTTGTATATTGATGAAAAATAAGTTTAATTTTGATACATTGGTATATAATTCAAATTTAAGACTACTCTTCATACACATTATATATGTTAAGATGTTTTTAGATCTATAGATGTTTTAAGTTAGTAGAGATGGGATACGAGAGATGTTGATTTTCATTCAGAATTTTAGACTCAATAAGATAGTAATACTATTTACTTCATGTTTGCCAAATAGCCAAATCACTATAAGTATAACATTTATATAATTTCCTGATTCTTTCAAGGCTCTTCCTGTTGTACACAATTTATTTTATTTATGTGTAATAACACAAATATGTATGTTTAATGAAATATAAAAAGTAGAAAAAAGATTCATTCACTTTTATAGGAATGAATCAAACATTCATTTATATAGAATGATAATATAATGTGTAATTATAACAGATAGTATATGAGAACCTCATTTTAAATGATGTTAGATTTTTTTAAATAGTGGAAGGCTTAGCTTGATGTTCCATGTGTAAAATGAAGAGAGTCACCTTGAAATACATCTAGGAAAACATCCTACAATATAGATGATTCTGGAAAACAGAATGTCATAAAGCCACAAAAACAAACAAACAAACAAACAAACAAACTCAAAGTTTTTTAAAGTACAGTAGCTTAGTGATTTCTTAAAAATAACAGTAAATCTAAATATGCCAATTTGTGTGAAATAAAGGCTCAGCTTTCTTAGTAGCTGGGTTTTAATAATGACAGTAATAAAAACCCATCATAACATCTGACCCAGGAATCTTACGCTTGTACATATAATGACAAGAACATCATGTACTACCTCATTTGTAAGTCAATTAGTGTCATCATTTGAGAAACTGAGCCTCAATTGAGGAATTTTCTCCATAATATCAGGCTGTAGGCAAGCCTGTAAGATATTTTCTTAACTAGTGATTGGTGAGAAAAGAAAAGGTCTATACCATTATTGGGGGTACAATCCCTGGCATGGTAGTCCTGGGTTTAATAAGAAGGCACGTTGAGCCAACCTTAATAAGCAAGCCAGTAAGAAACAACACGTTATGACCACTACATCATCTCCTGCTTCCAGGCTCCTACCTTTTGTGAATTCCTGTTCTCACTGATTTTGAAGATGAACTATGAATGAAATTAAAACATGTTTTCTCCCCAAGATGTTTTTGGTCATGGTCTTTCCTCACAACAATAGTAAGCCTAACCAAACCAATCCATTTTCACAAATTGTGTAGAGAAGCTATAGAAAGCATTCATAATATTCAAAGGTTAGAAATTAACAAAATAGTCATCAACTGATGGAGGATGTGCAGATGCTGAATACGTACAGTAGAATTCTATTTGTTTCATACATAAAAATTAAGCTTCAAGGTATTATAAGTGAAAGAAACGATAAACATATTTCATAAGATTACAGTTACATACAAAAAGTAATCCAGAATAGTGAAATGTATAAATAATAGGGGAAAAGTTTAGAGTAGCAGTCAGCAGATTTTATAGGCAAATACAAAAGTAGCTAAGAGAAAATGTGTTTCCATTTTAGGTGGCAGACATTAGATTAATTTGATGTTAATTTAGTGCTACCTGTATATAGACTATAATCATCTGTGATGGTTAATGTTGCCAACAATTAAAATGGATATAGAAGTACCTAAAAGAGTTGATAATCATGACTTTTGATATTGTGAGGATAAAAGGCCCATCTAGAATGTCAATAGTTTATCCTAGAACTATATCCTATAAAGGAAACAAACAAACAAACAAAAACAAAATCACTGCATCCTGATGGCATGACAAGAGCTGTTCTTGCTTTGTCATGCTTTCTGTTGTGAAAAAAATGGAACTTGGAAGCAAGGACAGAACATAAAACCATTTATAACTTGCTTTATTTAGTATTAACTTCACTGATTCATGTGTCTGATTAACAGTCCAACAAATGATATACATTAAATGGGTGAATTATCATGCAGTGAGTAGTATCTCCAAAAACACATATAAAGCAAATTGAAAGAAAAGAAAATGAAAGAAAGGAGGTAAAGTAATATGAGGTAAAATAATATTCTATAATCACTCAGTTAATCTTCAATATTGGAGGGTCTGGAGAAATACAGGAATGTATGTTCTCTCCAGATAGTGCATTAAAATACAAAAATATCAAGGAAATAAAATAATATATCATCCATAGGAAACTAAAAGACGTACAAAAGGCAATGCAATAATCCTTTATACTGTGCAATACAAGAATGAAGAGGAATAATTATAAACATTTAATATCACAGGCATGTAGTGGAGAAAATTGTTGTATAGTACTGAAACAAGATTCTATAAATAACTCCAGTCAATTAAAATTTCCAGCAATGCTACACTAATTTTTTGAGTTGATTCATTAAAAGATATGTTTCCTACATTCTCAATTAGGTTTGCAATTGCTATATAACCCAGCAATAATTCCAAGACCAGAAATTGTTTTTTATAGAATTAGATGAGTTAATTCTTAGTTAATTACAATAGAGGTACAGCAATTTGTTGGGAAACTAGATAATATAAATGTATTGAAACATAATGAATACTTCTCTGAACTCCATTAGGTTTTTATACACTCATTTCTAGTTAATTATAACTGAATCACCACGATTTATTGCCAAGCTAAAAACACATTAAAATAATAGCCTGGTTAATACTGAATTAAAGTGTAATCCTATGGAAGTTCCTACATAGAAACAAATGAATTAACTATGAATAAATTTGTCACCATAAGTACTAGAAGGGTTATTATAATTATATCAGTATTTCAATATGAAATGCTGAAACATTTTAGAAACTGAACACTAAAAATAGGAGGTGGAAGCCACTGCACTTAAAATTTAATATTGCTGTTCCAGTAATTTTTCATATCAATAGTTTGCTTTCTACCATTTTTCATTTAAGCCATTTTATGCTGCATTCTACCTGCCCCTTCCTGAAGTTTATTTCAAATAAAAATGATGGATGAACATTTTAAAGTAGCAGGGTTAAAATATTCATCACTACAATGAAAAAACAGTGCTCCATACTGGGAAGAGTACAGGTGTTTAATTCCATTTATGAGTTCTGTTTTATTAAGAAAAATATCATTCTGAGACCTATGTGAATAAAAAATGATAAATTCATTCCTTCTCAATTACTCTTTTGAAGACATGGTATTATTTCTCATCTGAAAAATGAACTTCAGCATAAAAATATTGACTCAAAAACATAATCTTACATGATAAATCTTATTCTTTGTTCTTTTCAAAGTCCCCTTAAGTTAAAAACTAATGCAAACATTTAAATGCAAAGAAAATAATGAGTATTCATTCCTTTATTTTTTCCACAAATTCATTTTTTATTTTTTCATATAATACACAGATGTTTTTCCTTTCCAAAACTTCTACCTGATCCTCTTCACTTCCTACCCAATGAACTTTACATTTTCTCTCTACTCCTCTCCCCATGTCTCTTTCTCTCTCTGTATTTAGATGAATATATACAGAGAGATGTCATATATCTTTATAAACAGAACTAAAACTTTCAGAGAAACAGAAATCAGAACAACAAATTAATAAGACAGAACCAGGCCAAAACACAGCAAAAGAAAAGAGTAAAAACCTTACAAACAAACAACAAAAGAAAATGATGACAGTTTTTTCTGTTGTTCACCTATTCCTGGGTTTGGAGTTTGCTTGGAATGTGGTTGATATACCCAGCAACACTCTATTGGAGATGATTTTCTCTTTTCCAATGTGTATAAAATAAAAATAGCTTTTAGGTTGGGTCCTACTTGAAGACCATTCCCTTTTCAGTGCTGAGATTCCATCTACCTTGATCTCTTACGGGTCTAGTGAGTGCCATCACAGCCTTTGTGATGTGCAGCAGAGTACAGAGTCCAATTGTACCTAAAAAAACAGTTTCTGTCAGTCATGCATCATCTCTAGCTGACAATCTTTCTGTCTCTTCTTCTATATAGATTTCTCAAATAAATTCTAAACCCTGTGCATATTATAAAATTGAAAATTCATAACTATCACTTATTTTATTAGGTCTCAGTCATTAATAAGAAAAACTTAGGAAATTGACATATAATGCTTAATGTTGGCTAAAATGTGTAGGGTCCATCATAAGTCACCATCAGGGATGTGTGTACAATTCTTCTACTTAACATGAATTCTGATACTTGAAGATATCTGTTTATCACCTCTATCTTCTCAAGAAGAAAACCTTTCTTTATCTCCTGCTCAGGTTATGTCGTTGGTTTAAGTTTGTAAGTGACTGTGAGTGACAGATTGATGTCCTAGAGTTATTTCATGCTTTCATGAACTAGAAACCTATTTCAAAATGAAAAGAATCCCTTCTCCAAGCATTTCCTCCAGTTTTATGTATTGACTAATCCTCTTCACTCATTCAGATAAAAGAAGAATTACACAACCAAAGAACTAATGGGTGACAGTGAATCAATGAAGCAACATATAATAGCTCCAAATTCCAAGTCAAAATAATAAAATAAAATATATAATAAAATATAATCCATAACTAATATAACTTTAACAGCATGCCTGATAATGTCTCTTTTCTTATCTAAAAGTTTCTAATTTGGACAATTGCAATTTTTTTTTTGTGCAATTTTTATAGTGTCTTGTCACTCTAAATTTTCTAATTCTAGGTTGAACGGGTCTTTCCACCAGTATATATGACTATCTATTACAATCATTATTCTCTTAAGACTTACATAACTATTTTTCTGATGTGGGAAAATTCACTCAGTTAGTACTTTATAAATATTATGAGGCATAGAATAAAATAAATGGAAAAGAACCATTTTTAGAAATCTAATTTTGTGCTATTTGAAGGTAGATATGTATGTATCTTGAGGCATTGTTAAATGAATTTACACAGACCTCTACAACTATACTGTTTGGATGTCTGATATAAATGTATTATTTTCCTTCTTTTTCCATATGTGTGTGTTTGTGTGTGTATGTGTCCATATGCATCTGTGTGTGTCTACATATGTGTACATGGATATGCTTACCTCTTTATTCTCATATGTTGGCTGGAAATTCATATCACACATCTTCAGCTCTCTCTTCTACTTTATGATTTAGCACAGCATCCTTCACTGACTATTGTTAAAAAGATACTGGATATTCAGTGACGCCCTAGTTTTCAGCTGTTCAAATTTTCATGTGGGCTAGATATTTGAAGTCTGGTCCTCTTGCTTGCACAGGAACCATTTCAACCACTGAAGCATCTCTCAATCCTGACTTTCTTCTTGACAGAAGATTTGAAATTTCCCAAAACATGCTCCTAGATAATTTTTATTCTCATTTTTTCTTATCAAGATTCTAAAAACTTCCTATTAAATGATTGATTTCACCTATTACTTCTTTCTTCTATTTTGTATATATAGTTTTTTTCTGTCTTTAATATATGAAAACAGACATTACAACGGTAAGAGAAATGAATCAAGTATGTAAGGAAACAATGCACAGACCATTTTAAATATGAACTTAAAATTCAAATCTGGGGCTTTATAAAAACTTATTTGTGTTTTCCCCATTTCTCTAATGGTTCTTTCTGTCATTTAAGTGTATGTTTAGAAAACAGTTACTAATATTTGTTTTATATACTTGTATTTCTAAAACTATAACATTATATACAATATTTATATAAAATTGTATATAAACACTTATTTAATGTGTTATATGAATAATTCCATTCTGAACACTATGTCTTATTCATTTTAGAATTTTTTCTTTATTTTTGAGTGTATAATATAAATACATAATTTCTCCTTTTTTCTACCTCAAAACTGTCCCATTTACTGTCCTTGCTCTTTCAAATTCATTCCCTCTCTTTTCATTAATTTTTGTTACATATTATGTGAATATAACACATAATATTAAGTATAGCATGTCCATTGTATCTCTGTTTTCAAGACTGACCAATTGGTCTGGATAATGAATTGGTATTCTTTATCCTGCAAAAGACCTTTAAAGCTACTTTCAGGATAGCTTATTTGCCTGTAGTTCTTTGTGTAAGGTTGTGTGGTCTTTCCCCTTTTGCATATCTGATATTGTTGCTTTTGTTCAGCTCATGTATAGGCAGTCAAGAGACCGCATAACTGTAGCAACTGACATTTCCAAGAGATAAAATCTTTTTTTTTTCAGTGCCAAAATTCTTTTTTTTTTAATTTTTTATTATTAATTTATTCTTGTTACATCTCAATGGTTATCCCATCCCTTGTGTCCTCCCATTCCTCCCTCCCTCCCCTTTTCCCCTTATTCCCCTCCCCTATGACTGTTTCTGAGGGGGATTACCTCCCCCTGTCATGTACTCTGGTGCCTCACATTTGACCATGTCCCCTGGAGGGGGAGACCTGGTGGTACTCAGAGGAAGGACAGCAGGTTACCGAGAAGAGACTTGATACCCGACAGATAAAATCCTACACAGAACTTTCAGATCTTATGGCCCGTACAGTCTTTCCAATTTTGATGTAAAATGTACACATTAATGATATACTATGCTAAAATCTGTAATGTAATATTATTTGATTTAAATTATGTGTTAACCTAATCACAGAAATAATGGTCTAAATCACATTGATTATCAATAACATGACCCTATTCTATACTCCATAATCTAATTCCAGGTTTTATTCATTGTCACAATGATATACTCTGTAGTTAGTTCATTTATCTGCTTTATTGTGTACAATAACTTTCTTTTTTTTTTTCCTTTTTTGTGGAGTGGAAATTGCTTAGAGTGAAATAAAAATTTGAAAAATAATGACAAGCTTTTATGCAAAATACTACACAATTTTTTTCTGATGTTTTTGTAAGTTATGACTCATGTTATGCCATTTTGGAATACATTGTCACAGAAAATGATGCCTTGGAGTGTTTTGGTTTTTTTAGCATGAGATAATACTGCCAGTTCGCCTTATTTTTTAGCATATTAACTTTGATTACCAGAACAAGTTTTTCTGTTGTTTATTTTTCATTTAACAGTTAACAACTTTCCTTTCTTTTATTTGACAAATATTTGTGAGTGTACCACTTGATATTTTATTGTTTATCATACTTTCCTTATTCATGTTAGTATCCATTGATTCTTGACTAGATAAATTATCCAATTAATTGCCAAATTCTGAATTTACTTTAGTTTTCATTTCCTGCACTTTCATAAAAATTGCTATGTCTTCATCTAATTATATAATTCACCTTTTCATTCATGTATTATAATCAAGACACATAGAGCACCTATTTATTCAGTATATTAATCTGTTCATTTTTATTCTTACTTTTTGTGACTTAATGTCTAAAGTGTGGCGACTGTGTCTTCTGATAAATTCTCATATTACTGAGCATTTTTTCAAATCTCAATACCGTACTCTGTGCCATTTTCTTCTTTCATCCATCTTCTCTAAAATCTTCAGTTATTTGGTATCAAGATTTTTAATTTTTTATAATTTACAACAAATTTTAAGTTTTAATTTATTTTTATCATATTCTTTCCTTCCCCCAAGTTCATCCAGATCCTCTCTCTCTTTAGCCATTCAACTTAAGTTTTTTTCTCAAGAAAGCAACCTAAAAACCCAACCCAACAAAACACCATGAAAACAAATACAAGATCAACAATAACAAAACTAACTATACCTAAAATTTTAAAAACACAAAAAATACTATGAAGTTTATAATTTGTTGATCAACTACTCCTGTACATGAGATCTGGAGTCTCATGTCATTCCACTGAAGAAATCTTATTTTTACTCTGCCAGCAAGTATAAATGATAGTTCAGATGCTAACCTTTGTCTCAGTGTATAGGTTTTCATTCATTCATTCAATCATATATACTTTTAAATATAACTGTAATGTAAAATAAAATCTATTATATCGAAGTCAGACAATCCAACCCAACAGAAAAAAAAGAGTACAAAATAAGGCACAAGTGTTAGACAACTACTCATTCACACTCTCAGGAATCAAAATACTCTAAAAGAATATAAGGAAAAACAGGAATCCTAAAACACTAAACTTGAAGCAATAATATAAGTGCACTGGACTAGTTATAGACACATGTGGGACCTGTGCATGCTATTTCATTTTCTGAGTTGCAATTGAGCTTTGCTTAGTAGGTTTATAGGACCTGTTTTCTTGGTGTCTTCTATCCTCTTTGGCTCTTGTATTCTTCTGCCACCTCTTCAGTAGGTTTCACTGATCCCAAATGGGAGGTATTCAATGGAGAAATTCCATTTAGGGCCAAATGCTAAAAGGTCTCACACTCTATGTGTAATATCTGGCTGTGAGTCTTTATACTTGTTCTCTACTGCTGCAGGAAGAAGCTTCTCTGATAACTGATTTATAAGTGTAACAGTATCATTAGAAGTCATTTTATTGTTATATTTTTTCTTCTATAGAGTGATATTATTTAATTTTGCTCTAAGATCCTAGCCTATTGAGTTTGGGTTCTTACAAAGCTTATCAGTGTCAAATTCAGGTTCCATTTTGAGGTGTGATCCTAAAGTCAGATCAGTTATTGGTTGGGTACCCCACCAACTTTGCATCACAATTGGCCTAGCAGAGCTTATAACTAATATATCATTGTATATAAGGGAGTTGGTACCTGACTCAACGTTTATGATTTTTTTTTTTTTTTTTTTTTTTTTTTTTTGGTGAGGGGAGTGGGTATAAAGATTATCTTCAAGTAACAAAGACCCTGGAACTTAAGAGTGACTTTTTCTATGTAGCCAGAAGCTCAAAATCTCCATGTTCAATGAGTTGTGTGTGTTTTGATTTTAGCAATATTGCCTTTTATGGAGGACAGCCATAGTGTTCCAAAGGTCTGGGTTGTTTTTGGATTACTATGGAAACATTTGGCCAACAACTCAGTTAGTTATAACACTAGCATGGTAATTGAAGCTTCATTAGATGATTGTCAAGTTTTATTTCTATCAGATTATTTGGCAAATTCATTTAGAGAGCCCTTATATATGTACATATTTTAAGATGTTTTCATATGCCCCTCAAATGTTTCATAAATTTCAATGTCTCCTTCCACATTCTTTCCTTTACCCAGTTGGTCTTACTATTCCAGAACACTTCATCTATCCATAAATATCTCAGATATTTTCTATTTCTAAAGAGATCTATCTGTTCTCTCTATTTCATTACTCTGCACCTACCCTAACTAGTTCTATGGATTGTAGCTTGGTTATCATTGCTTTAACAGCTAATGCCCACATATAAACGAATATAGATCTTACTTGTCTTTCTTAGTCTGGCATGAATGATTGTTTAGTTCCATCCATTTGCATCCAAAGTTCAGGATATCATGTTTTGTTTTGTTTCCCAAAGGCTCATTGTGTAAATGAACCACATTTTCATTATCCTTATGTGAGGGACTCCTAGTTTGTTTGCAAATCTGGCTAATATTAGGAGAACATCAGTGAACATGGCAAAACAAGTTACTTCGAGGTAGGATGAAGTATCCTTTAGTTATATGCACAAGAATACTACAGCTAGGTCTTAAGGTACAATGATTCCAAACTTCCAAAATAACTGCTACACTGACTTCCATAGAAGCTGTACTCCCACCAGCAATCTTACTCCATATCCTTGTAAGCATGAGATATCACTTGTCTTGTTGATGTTCATCATTCTGATACATATACGATAAAATCTTAAAGTACTTTTGACCTGCATTTCTCTGATAGGTAAGGATGTTTTAAAATCCTTTACATGTTGCTCATCTATTTGAATTTCTTCTATTATAAGTTCTCTATTTAAATCTGTACCTTATTTTAATTGGGTACTTTGTTTTCCTAATATGAAGTTTCTTGAATTCTGTATATATTTTCAATATTAATCCTCTATCATACTTGCAGTTGGTCAAATTATTTTTCCACTCTGTAGGCTGCCACTTGGTCTGAATGAAACTCTCCTTTGCCTTACAGAAGTTTTTCCATTTTATGAGGTCGCATTTATTAATTATTGATCTTAGTGGATGCACTAATGGTATTGTAATCAGAAAATGTTATCCTGTGCCAGTAAGTTAAAGGATTCTGGTTATCAAATTCCCAAAATTGTCTTCCATCATGTTTGCTATGTCTGGTTTTATTTTGAGGAATTTAATTCATTTAAAGTTGAGTTTTGTGCAAGGTGTTCTATTTGGGTTCTTCTATATGTAGGCACCCAGTTTAATCAGAAACATTTTTGAAGATGGTATATTTCTTCAAGTCTATTTCTGATTTCTTTATCAAACATCATGTATCAGTAGGTGTGTAAATTTATATATGGGTTTTTAGTTTGATTCTACTGTTGAACGTATTTGTTTTTGTGTGAATACCATGAGGTTGTATTAATATATCTTTAAAGTACAACTGTAAATTTGGAGAGGGGATACCTATAGCAATTCATTTACTACTTAGGACTATTTTACCTATTATGGGTTTTTTTATGTTTCTATATTAATCTTATCTGCTTCATTTGATCTGTGAATTATTGTAATCGAATTTTTAATGGGAATTGCATTGAATGTGTAGATCACTTTTGGTAGGGTGGTAATTTTTGTTTTAATATATTACTGATACAAATACATAAGCAAAAATATTTTTTCTATCTTTTGATATCTTTTTTAATTTCTTTCTTCAAATACTTGAAATTTTGAATTATATAAGTTTCACTTACTTGGTAGGAGATACACCAAAACAGTTTATATTATTTGAGGGTCTTGTGAAAGGAATTGTTTCTCTGGTTTTTTTCTCAGACAGCTTGTCATTTTTATATAGGAGGGCTCCAGATTTTGTGAGTTAATGGTATATCTGATACTATGTTTAACAATTTGTTGCTAAAAGTGTTTATGAGTTATCTGAGTTTCTTGATGGACTTTTGAAAAGCCACTTATTTATATTATCTTATAATCTACAAGTAAATATATTTTATTCTTTTCCAATTGTACTCCTTTGATCTCCTTCAGGTGTCTTCTTGCTCTAGCTAAAACTTCAAGTACCCAAATTGAATATGTATGGAGAAGAGTGGACATTTGTGCCATTTGTGATTTTAGTGGAATTGTTTTGAGTTTCTCTCCATTTACTTTATTGTTGCCTATGGGCTTGCTGTAAAGTACCTTTATTATGATAAAGACTGTCTCTTGTTTCCTTAATATCTCTAGGGCTTTCATTATGTTGGATTGTATCAAAGGCATTTCCAAATTTAAGGAGATAATCATGTGTTTTTTTTCTCTGTTTGTTTATATGGCAGATTAATTTATCAATTTTCATATAGACCTTCCTTGCATCACAGGGATGTAGCATCCTTGATTATGGTGAACGATTTTTTATGTATTCTTTTATATTGTTTGCAAATATTTTATTGAGAATTTTTTCATTTTCATTTATAAGGCAAATTTCTTCTCTTTCATTTGCTGAATGTTTACATAAATGTGGCCTCAAAAAATATATTTAGCAATGTTCCTTCTGTTTCTATTTTGAAAAATAAGTTGATGAATATTTGCATTAGCTGTTATTTCAAAGTCTGGTAAAATTCTATACTAAACCATCTGGCACTGAGTGTTTTGTTCTTGTTGTATGGTTGCTTGGTTTGTTTTGTTTCTTTGGTTGTTAGTTTATAGACTTTTAATGACTGTTTTTATTTAATTAGGGGTTATAGGTCTATTTAAATTGCTTTCTGATCATGATTTACATTTGTAGTAGTTTTGATCAAGTGGTACTGAACAAAAAGTTATATATTTCTTTGAGATTTTACACTTTGGTTGAGTACAGGATTTTAAAGTATATCCATATGGTTCTCTGGATTTCCTCTATGTCTACTGTTATGACCCTCATTTTGTTTCTACTTTTATTAATTTGGATATTTTTTCTCTGCAAGTTAGTGCATTTGGTAAGGGCTTATTAATCTTCATTTTCTCAAAGCATGAACTTATTGTTTCCTTGATTCTATTATTATTTTTGCTGTGTTATTGTTGTTTGATTTTTGCTCTGAGTTTTATTATTTCTTGTTGTCTATTTCTTTTGAGTTAGTTTTTTTTCTATGTTCTAGAGATTTCAAGTGTATTGTAAAGTTGTTTTTATTACATTTTCTAGGTTTTTATTTATATGTGTATTTATTTTATATAGGCATTTATAACTTTAAAATTACGTCTTTGCACAATATTCATTGGGTCCCATAGCATAGAGTACATTTTTTATTTTTAATTTTTAAAAATTATTTTATATTTTATTTTTTATTATATTAATTTATTCATATTACATCTCAATTGTTAGCCCATCCCTTGTATCCTCCTATTCCTTCCTCCCTCCCACTTCCCCCCTACTTCCTTCTCCTATGTCTGTGACTGAGGGGGACCTCCTCCCCATATATATGCTCTTAGGGTATCAAGTCTCTTCTTGGTAAGTTTCTATCCTTCCTTTGAGTGCCACCAGGCCTCCCCATCAAGGGGACGTGGTCAGAAATGGGACACCACAGTTTGTCTGAAAGTCAGATCTCATTCTTCACTCAACGGTGGAGAATGTCCTGTCCATCAGCTAGTCTATATAGGGGTTTGAAGTTTACTGCCTATATTTTCCTTGGCTGGTGCCATAGTTTGAGAATGACCCCAGTACCCATATCCACCTATCATAAAATTATTCTTTTAGGTTTCCAGGACCCTCCAGATCCTTCTATGTCCCCATTCTCCCATTCTTCTCTCACCTACAATCTCTATAGGATGTCCTCCCATCTGACCCACTTTCCTGGTAAGTAAAGTTTTTCATGGGACATAGCCCTTGGACTAGTGTCTTGATACAAGTGAGTATATACCATTTGTCTCTTTTTGCTTTTAGGTGAACTCACTCACTATGATAATTTCTAGTTCAATCCATTTGTTCACAGATTTTCAGAATTTCTTGTTGTTAATAGCTAAGTAGTATTCCATATTGTAAATGTACCATAGTTTCTTTATCCATTTTCTACTGAGGGGCACTTAGGCTGTTTCCATGTTCTGGCTATAATGAATAAAGCAGCTATGAACATGGTTGAACATATGTTCCTGTTGTGTGGTAGGGCATTTTCTGGGTATATTCCAAGGAGTGGAATAGGTGGGCCTTGAGGAAGCCCTATTCCCATTTTTTCTGAGAAAGCACCAGAAAGATTTCCAAAGTGGTTGTACTGGTTTGCATTTCCACCAGCAATGAAAGGGTGTTCCTCTCTCTCCACAACCTCACCAGTACGTAGTGTCACTTGAGTTTTTGATCTTAGCCATTCTGATGGATATAAGATGGAATCTCAGTGTCCTTTTGATTTGCATTTCCCTGATGACTAGGGAGGTTGAGCATTTCTTTAAGTGTTTCTTAGCCATTTGATATTCCTCTGTTGAGAATTCTCTGTTTAGTTCTGAGCCCCATTTCTCTATTGGGTTATTTGGTTTGGTGGCGTTTAATTTCTTGAGTTCTTTATATATTTTGGGTATTAGACCTTTGTCAGGTGTAGGGTTGGTGAAAATTTTCCCCAGTCTGTTGGCTGTCACTTTGTTCTCTTGACAGTGTATCCTGCCTTACAGAAGCTTCTCAGCCTCATGAGGTCACATTTGTTATTTGTTCACATTAAGGCCTAGGCTGTTTGGTGTTCTGTTCAGGAAGTTGTCTCCTGTACCTATGTGTTTCAGGCTCTTCCCCACTTTTTCCTCTAACTGAATTAATCTCTCTGGTTTTAAGTTGAGGTCTTTAATCCAATTGGACTTGAGTTTTGTGCATGGTGATGAATAGGGTATAATTGCATTTCTCTACCTGTAGACATCCAGTTAGACCAGCACCATTTTTGAAGATGCTATTGTTTTTTCATTGAATGGATTTGGCGGCTTCTTTGTCAAAATCAAGTGACCAAATGTGTGTGGATTCATCTCTGGGTCTTCAATTTAATTCCATTGATCTACCAGCCTATTGCTGTGCCAGTACCATTCTGCTTTAATTACTGTTGCTCTATAGCACAGTTTGAGATTAGGTATGGAGATTACTCTGGAAGATCTTTGATTATACAGGATTATTTTTGATAATCTGGGCTTTTTACTTCTCCATATGAAGTTGAGAATTTATCTTTAAATATCTTCAATATATTTTGTAGATATTTTGATAGGGATTACATTGAATCTGTAAATTGCTTTTGGTAAAATCGTCATTTTTACTATGTTAATTCTCCCAATCCATGAACAAGGTAAATCCCTCTATCTTCCGATGTTATCTTAGATCTCTTTCTTCAGAGGTTTAAATTTTTTTCAAATAAGTCCTTCACTTGATTGGTTAGAGTTACTCCTAGATATTTTATATTATTTGTGGCTATTGTGAAGGGAGTAGTTTTCCTAATTTCTTCCTCTTCCTGTTTGGCATTTTTATATAGGAAAGGTACTGACTTTTTTGAGTTTATTTTGTATCCTGCCAATTTGCTAAAGGTGTTTATCAGCTGTAAGAGTTTGCTGGTGGAATTTTGGAGGTCACTTATATACACTATCATATCATCTGCATATAGGGATAATTTGATTTCTTCCTTTCCCATTTGGATCCCATTGATCTCCTTTTGATGTCTTATTGCTCTGCCAAGAACTTCAAGAACTATATTGAAAAGGCATGGGGAAAGTGGGCAGTCTTGTCTGGTCCCCGATTTAAGAGGTATTTCCTTGAGTATCTCTCCATTTAATTTAATATTGGCCATTGGTTTGCTGTATAAAGCTTTTATTTTATTTAGATAATTGCCTTGTATTCACGATCTCTCCAGAACTTTAAACATGAATGGGTGTTGGATTTTGTCAAATGCTTTTTCTGCACCTAAGTAGATGATCATATAGCTCTTCTCTTTCAGTTTGTGTATATGGTGGATTACATTGATGGATTTCCATGCATTAAACCAACACTGTATGCCTAGAATGAAGCCTACCTTGTCATGGTGAATGATGTCTTTGATATGCTGTTGTATTTTTTTTGCGAGTATTTTATCGAGTACTTTTGCATCAATGTTCGTAAGAGAAATTGTTCTGAAATACTCTTTTTTTGTTGGTTCTTTGTGAGGTTTATTTATCAATGTGACTGTGGCCTCATAGAAGGAATTTGGTAATGTTCCGTCCATTTCTATCTTTTGAAATAGCTTGAATAGTGTTGGTATTAGCTCCTCTTTGAAGGACTGGTAGAATTCTGTGCTGAAGCCATCTAGCCCTGGGCTTTTTTTGTTGAGAGACTATCAATGGTTGCTTCTATTTCTATAAGCAAAATAGGGCCATTTAATTTGTTTATCTTATCTTGATTCAATTTTGTCAAATGGAATCGGTTGAGAAAATTGTTCATTTCCCTTAGATTTTTCCCTTTAAAGTAGGTGCTTATGAATCTTGGTATTTCATCAGTGTCTGTTGTTATGTCTCTCTTTCCTTCCTGATTTTGGTGATTTGGATAGCATTTCTCTGTCTTTTACTTAGATTGGTTAACGGTTTGTCTATCTTGTTAATTTTCTCAAAGAACCAGCTCTTGGTTTTGTTGATTCTTTGGATTGTTCCCTTTGTTTCTAATTTATTGATTTCAGCCCTAAGTTTGAATATTTCTAGACATTTCTAGACACCTCTTGGGTGTTTCTGCTTCTTTTTTTCTAGGGCTTCCAGATGTATTGTTAAGTTGTTTATGTGGGATGTTTCCATTTTCTTTATAATGGCACTTAGTGCTATGAATTTTCCTCTTAGCACTGCTTTCAATGTGTCCCACAAATTTGGGTACATTATTCCATCATTTTCACTGAATTTAAGGATGTCTTTTATTTCTTCCTTTATTTCTTCCATGACCCATGTGTCAGTAAGTAAAAAGTTGTTTAGTTTCCACATGTGAGTAGACTTATTGTTATTTCTGTTGTTGTTCAAGTCCGTCCTTACACCATGGTGATCTGATAAGATACAACATATTGTTCGTATCTTCTTGTATCTGTTGAAGTTTGCTTTGTGACCTACTATGTGATCAATTTTAGAGAATGTTCCATGGGGTGCTGAGAAAAAGTTATAATCCTTTGCGTTTGGGTGAAAAGTTCTTAAGATACCTGTTAGATCCATTTGATTTATGAACTTGGTTAATGAAGTTATTTCCTGGCTTAGTTTTTGATTCAAAGACCTATCTTTGAGCGAAAGTAGGTTGTTGAAGTCTCCCAGTATTAATGTGTGGGTATCGATGAGTGGCTCAAGCTTTGTTAATAGTTCTTTTACAAATGTAGGAGCCCTTGTATTAGGAGCATAGATGTTCAAAATTATGATGTCTTCTTGTTTGACTTTACCTTTGATGAGTATGAAGTGTCTTTCCTCATCCATTTTGATGAAGTTTGGTTGAAAGTCTATTTTATTAGAGATTAGAATGTCTACCCCAGCTTGCTTCTTGTGAACATTGCTTGAAATATTTTCCCCAATCTTTTACTCTGAGGCAATGTCTGTCCTTGTGGTTGAGATGTGTTTCTTGAATGCAGAATAATGTTGGATCATGTTTATGCATTCATTCAGTTACTCTGTGTCTTTTTATTGGAGAATTGAGACCATTGACATTGAGAGATATTAATGACCAATGACTGCTAAGTCCCTTCATTTTTGGTATTTGTAACAGTTGAGATTTTGTGAGGTTGTGAGGTTGTGATGGTGTAGTTATCTATTTTGTATGTAGTTTTGGTTGTAGTTTGACCACTTGGGGTGGAGTTTTCCTCCTGGTAAGTTCTTTAAAGTCCGATTTGTAGCTAGGTAGTGTTTGAATTTGTTTGTGTCATTGAATATCTTGTTATCTCAGTCAATGGTTATTGATAGTTTCGCTGTATATAGTAATCTTTCCTGGCATCTGTGTTCTCTTAGGGTTTGCAAGACCTCTGTCCAGGCTATTCTGGCTTTCATGTTTTCTGCTGAGAAGTTGGGAGTAATTTTGATAAGCTTGCCATCATATGTTACTTGGCCTTTTTATCTTGCCACTTTTAATATGTTTACTTGTTCTGTATATTTTTTTGTTTTTATTATTATATGGTGGGAAGATTTTATTTTTTAGTCTATTCTATTTTGTGCTCTGTATGCCTCTTTTATATTCATATTCATCTCCTTCTTCAAATTGGGGAAATTTTTTTCTATGATTCTGTTGAAGATATTTTCTGGGCTGTGGGGTCGGTTGTCCTTTATTTCCTCAATACCTATTATTCTCAAGTTTCGTCTTTTCATAGGGTCCTTGATTTCTTGGATGTTCTGTGTCAGGAACTACTCAGATATATCATTTTCTTTGGTGGCTGTTTCAAGTTCCATGAGTGTATCTTCAAGTTTCAATATTCGTTCCTCCATTTCTTGCATTCTGCTAGATAAGGTCACCCCTAAGATGCTTTCTTTATTTTCTGATGCCTCTCGATCACGTTTTTCTTCTGTGTGTTCCTTTATCATAGCTTCCATGTTTATCTTCAGGTCTTGAACTGTTTTAATGATTTTCTTCATCTGGTTATTTGTATTTTTCTGAAATTCTTCAAATGTCTCTTTATATGACTCTTTTAAATATTCAGCCTTCTTGTTTGCCTCCTCTGCAGCTGTTTACAGATTTTATTTTTTTTTCTTTCATTATCATCTTCCTTACTAAGGTTTGAGGTCATTTTCTTGTATATCCATTGTTGTTGGGTTCTCCAGGTTGTTTTCATTGGGATTGCTGGGATATGGAGATGCCAAACTGTTTTTGTTTTTGTTAGCATTCTTTGGCTGTCCTCTTGTCATTTTGGTGACTCTGATGTTGGGAGGTAGTTTGTAGTGACCTTCCTTGTTTGAGAGTGGATAGTTGATGACTGATTATAGGTGGGATGCCCGTGCCTGTGAGGATCAGGGAGTGTTTCCCTGGAACAGGCAGGTGATCTGGTTTCTACTCCTGGAGATTTTTCTCTACACCTTTGGCTCCAAGCTGAGTCAGGCAAAGTTGGTTTCTATTTGGCCCCTTTCACCTTACAGCTGTAATTCAGATCAGCAGTTTTGGGACCTAGAATAAGGTCAGCACATAAGGACTCTGGTGTGTAGGTTGATCCCAGCTGCCTGTCCTTCCTGTAACTTTGTACCCAAGACCCCAGGTGGATCAGATCTTCTGGGATGTAGCTGTCTTTTAGCTCTTCCTCTATACTCTGTAGAAGTGTCCAGCCTCTCCCAGGAATTTGGGAGTTCTTGCCAGGCCTGCAGGAGATGAGCCAGCTAGGTTCTGTTTGTTGTAGAGTGCGGGATCAGTGCCTTGCGGGCCTGAGACAGTATGGTTTCAGGCCACTGGCAGTATCCAAGGAGCCAGCAATTCCCACACCCCTGTAAGCAGGGATACTCAGAGATCCCTCTAGGTCTGCCATTAGAGACTGCAAGCACGACCCACATCTCCTGATATTGTGGGAGGTCCTGCTGTGCCTGCGTGAGTTGATCCAGCTAGGTTCTGTCATTTGGGGAGTGCTGGCTCAGTGCCCAGTGGCCAGGCTGCTGGAGACAATACGGATTCAGACCACTGGCTGGAGTCCAAGGTGTCTTCTCTTTCCCCCAGTGTAAGTCAGGACACTCCGAGATCACTTTAGGTCAGCAATTAGACACTGCAAGCATGACCCACATCTCGCAATAGCATGGGAGATCCTGCTGGGCCTGTGGGAGCAGTCGAATCTGGTTTCTAACTGCCCCTGTTTGCAGGCTCAGTCCATTGTGTCTGGCTTTAGATTGGGCCCAGGACAGTCCATGAGCTGTACTCCCACTCTAGTTGTTTTTGGTGAGTCCCGCTGCCTATGTTTCCATTTGGACTAGGCGGGTGACCCCCGCAGTTTGGGGTCCTGTGGATGGAGGGACCCAAAGGCAGTTTCATGCTATTCCCTGAGACTCCTCAGGCTGGGGGCTCCAGAAAACCCCTCCCCAAACAGCTCACATGTGGATTCCATTCCAGAGTTTGGGGAGTGCGTTTAGCACCTCTGGGCTGTTGCTTGTCCCA
The DNA here is from genome assembly GCF_903995435.1 of Acomys russatus. Taxonomy (NCBI): domain Eukaryota; kingdom Metazoa; phylum Chordata; class Mammalia; order Rodentia; family Muridae; genus Acomys; species Acomys russatus. Next base: position 739,037 of record NC_067137.1, on the reverse strand, counting down.
GCGTTAGGCCCACCGGTTGTCTGCGGAGTTTGGGGCCCCACTCACCTAAAGTTCTCAAGATCCAGCATTCTGTGGCTCCATTCACATTCCTGGTCTCCTTGGAGTAGATCAGATACAGTACATACTGGTCGACTCCATCTTGGAATCCCTCTATATATTCTTTTTTAACATATACATTTGTATTATTACCCATGAGTTAGATAAACTACATACAGCAGGAAGAACGATGAGACAATCATGAGTTATATAAATGTTATATTTGTAGAGATTTGGCTATTTGTATTTGGCAAACATGAAGTAAATATTTTCCCTATCTTGTTGGGTCTAAATTTCTGAATGAAAATAAATATCTATAATATCTCATCTCTATTAACTTAAATAATCAATCTTAATCTAAAAAGATCTTATCCACTAACCAACTAAACTTGATTTTATGACTAAACTATCTGGTCTTCAACTCCTATCAAAGACTAGGCTTGAGAAGGAATAAAACTTAAATGCCTGAGTGAACTGGAAGTCCAAATTAGTAGCTTCCAAAATGAAAAAATTACTGGGGAGATGAGGTCATTGATGCTGAGAGATATTAGTGACCAATGGGTATTGGATCCTTTTATTTTGGAGTTGGTGGTCATTATGAGTGTCAGTGTCTGGTTTTTTTTTTTCTGGTGTGTGATTATCTATATACTACGTTTTCTTGGTTGTGGTTGACTTAATTGTGATGGAGTTTTCCTTCTATTATCTACTGTAGAGCTTGATTGGTGTTTAGATATTATTTAAATTTGGTTTTGTCATGGAAAATCTTGCTTTCTCCATCTATGGTGATTAAAAGTTTTGCTGGATATAGTAGTCTTGGTTGGCATCTGTGGTCTTTAATGTCTGGATGACCTCAACCAAGGCCCATCTAGCTTTCATTGTCTCTGTTGAAAGCCAGGTGTAATTTTGATGGGTCTGCCTTTATATGGTACATGGCCTTTTTCCTTTGCTCCCTTTAATATCTTTTATTTGTTCTGCACATCTAGTGTTTTGATTATTATCTGTCAAGATTAATTTCTTTTCTGCTCTGGCCTACTTAGTGTTCTGTGGGCAACTTGTATGTTCAAGGATATCTTTTCTTTTGGTTGGGGAAGTTTTCTTCTGTGATTTTCTTGAAAACAATTTCTGGTCCTTGGAACCAGGCATCCTTCTTTTCATCTACTCTTATAATCCTAAAGTTATGCCTTCTTACAGTGTTCTTGATTTCTTGGATGCTTTGTGTCACAAATTTTTCTGTTTTAATATTTTCTTTGAGAGATGTATCCATTTCTTCTATTGTGTCTCCAGCCCCTGAGATTTTTTCCTCCATATATTGGATTCTGTTGATTATAATTGTCTGTTAAATTTCTGCTTCCTTCTTTAGTTGTTCCATTTTGAGGGTTTTGTCTGTTTGAGACTTTTTAATGCTGTCTATTTCTGTTTTCATATCTTGAACCATTTTACACAGTTTCTTCACCAATATGATTGTCTTTTTTTGTTTCTCCTAGATGGCCTATATTTGTTTGTTTGTGTTTTCCTGGAAGTCTTGGTACAATCTTTAATTTCCTTTTTATAATTCTCAAATAACTATATAAGCATAGTTTTGTGGTTATTTTCTTGATATTCAGCTGTACTGGAGTTGATGCCTGGGATTTTTGGTGGAGGTGAGTTGTACTGGTTTTTTGTTATTTGTCTTCTTATTCTTTCCTTTAGGCATCTGTTGAGAAGGCTTGGGCTTTCAAGGGGTTGAATTCCTTTGGAATACAGCTGTTTCTTATATTGGATTAGCAGGTACTGTCTTCTAGCATCTATATGCATCCAAGATCTGCCACCTGGGATCCCTGATTTTGTAGGGTTCCCCTGGCTACTTGTTCTCTTCAGAGTAATCAGCCACAAAGTAGAACAGTGGCTTGGATACCAGGTGCTATGTGGCTTCCACCATGTTAATCCTTTGTTTTGCAGGAGTACTACAGTGCTCCAGTACTCAAAAGAGTGCAGTTTACTTGAAGCTTGTGATTCCCAGCATCAGGGGAAGTCCAGACAGGGTGGGGGTGGGGATGGAGGTGAGGGTGGGGGATTATTTTTATCTTTGCACTTGTTTACACTGAGGAGTCTCACATCTGTGTTTTGAATAATGCCCTGTTTGTTTGCCCACCTGTTGGCTGTGCTGAGCTGCCCTGTGCTGCTGTCCTTGAAGTTGCATGAGAGGGCTCTCTGTTCCCCAAGGGGCCCATGCTTTTTCCCATGTCTGGAGGAGCAGAGTGTGTTTGAAGTTTGTACCTTCTGAACCTTGAGTTGCCCACTTGCAATGAGGGTGGAGCTTGGTGCTTCTTATTAGATCCCTTCAGTCCTTTTCTAAGCCTTAGCAAATCTCCTACTAGACATGGTGACCACATTGTGACTCAATCTTTTCCCCTCCATGCTTTTATTTTTATTCAATTCAAAAATGCTTTGATTCTTTATTTAATTTCTGTCTTCATCCATTTTTCACTTAGTAGAAATTGCTCAGTTTCCATAATTTTGTAAGCTTTCCATTGTTTTTGCTTTTATTGATATTCTACTTTAATCTCTGTGGGCAGAAAAAATTCAATCTTATTTCAATTTTCCTATGTTTTTTAAGACTTTTTTGTGCTAGATTACTGAACAATTTTAGAGAGTCTTATGAAGTGCTGAGAAAGTATAGTCTATTGTGTTTCAGTGAAATGATCTGTAACAATATGGCATGTCCTTTGTGTTAGAAATGCCATTATTCTTTACACTTCTCTATTTTGTTTTTGTCTCCATGACTTGTTTGTAGGTAAGAGTGAGGAACTGAAAACTCTCAGTATCAGTGTGAGTGTCCATATGTTATTCAGGCTGTATTAGATTTTTTTTTTAATTTGCTTTCCTGAAAGTATTTATTTCTAGTGTTTTATTTAAAATATTAACTTCTTAAGTTGGAGTTTACCTTCCACAAAATTCTGTAGGGATATATTTGTAATAAGCTATTGCCTTAATTTTCTTTTATCGTGGAATGTTTTATTTTCTCCATCTATAGTAATTGAAATTTTTGCTGGATGTAGTAATATGGGCTGACAAATATCTTTAGACTCTTGGAGTCTGCAGCACATCTGCCCTCTTCTTGATTTTAGAGTCTTCACTGAGAAATCAGGTTTATTTATAATAGGTCTGCTTTCATATGTTATTCAGTATTTTTCTCACAGAATTTATTGTTCTTCCCTTGTTCTATATGTTTAGTGTTTTGATTAGTATATGTTTAAGTGACTTCCTTTTTGTCAAGTCTATTTGGTGTTCTGTATGTTTCATTTATTTTAATAGGCATATTCTAAAAACAGACAGTTTTTCTTACATGATTTTAATATATGTTAAATGTGTCAATAATAGATATATATACATATATATATATACATACATATTCTGTTTCTTTCCTTCCTTTATGCTTATTATTTTTAGAAGTGGTCTTTTCTAGTTTCTCAGATTTCCTCGGTGGTTTTTTCTCTGAGGGCAGAGAGAAGATCTCAGCATTTTGTAGATGTAAAATTTTGTTTTGCTTCTCTATGTATTTCTTTTAACATGTTTTTAGTGCTTAATGTTTTCTCTTCCATCTCTATTATTCTGCTGGTGAAGATTGCCTCTGTGGTTTCTCTATGATTTTTTTAAAGTTTTCATTGCTTAATTTCCTTCTATTTGGGTTTCTTTTTTATAATTCTACTCATTTCTTGAATAGTTTCATTGATTCCTGTTTGTTTCTGATTTCATTACTTATTTTTTAAATTTGTTTGCTTCATCTTTAAAAACTGTAGCAGCTACCTAAAATCTATTTTAGAGTCTTCATTCAGGGCTTCAGCTATGTAGAAATATTCCCTGTCTTCTGTAGAAGGATTTATAGGGTCTACTGGAGACATGGTATCTTGACCGTTATTGAAAATTTTTCACCAACATTAATGAATCTGTGATTGGAAAGTTACCAAGTGCTGATATATTAGTCTTATATCTGTTGAATGAGTATTTTGTTCTTTGGTTTCTGTTTTCTCTCTGATTCTTTAAAGAGTATGTTGGATTTATGTTGCCTAGTGAGTTTTTTTTTTTTTTTTTTTCAGGTCCTGATAGGTAAACAATGAAAATACATTTTTAGGAATTGGACACTGACATTCAGGAATGGAGATGCTGTAGTGAAGTGGTGGTGTAGGGTTGCACAGGAGGTAGGAAAACAGTATATTCTATTATGATTTCTTTAGTGTCCTGTAAATGAAGGCAGGGAGTGAAGCTAGAAAGTCTGATACACGGAATGAATCTAGAAACATCATGAATGTAAGGAGAAGTGAAGGTCTGTAGGGAATAGTAGACTAAATTAATCAGAAAGAAAAAAATGGTTAGAACCAAATGTCTTTTTCAATTTATGTGCTTCAATAACTAAAGTTATTGTTTACTAGAAAGTGAGGGTGAAAAATGAAGAATGTGATGCCTAAACTTTACAAGTATTATTTGCTATTTTTATGGCCCTAGAGAATACCAACATTACCTGGGAATAACATGTTTGGTTTCCTTTCAAGTCATGTTTATGATAACAACACATAAATATTACTGTAGCTACAATATTGTATGGGTATATTTTGGATCATAACGTCTCAGCTTCTATCCCATAATATCATGTTGTGCTTTCATTTTGAGACCTCTGTATATGTACTAATTAAACTAATATCTATATTTGTACACTTCAATATTGTTTGTATTTTCCAGTGTACCTACACAGAGAGATAAGAATGAAGAAATCTATAATTTGTATTCAACTGCTTGAATTATTTTTCACTCAAACTTTTTTTCACAGTAAGCATTTAGTTATTAATTTATTGATAAGACATAGGCAAATTTATGATGACTGAAATAAAACAGTAAAAAAAAAACAACAAGAAAAAAGCTAAGGTGAGATATTTTGCAGTTTTCTTGTATTCTACACTTTGCTTCGTAAGGGTATGAAAATGGTGATACTTTGTCTTCTCAATGTAACCTTATGTGATTAAAATGAACAGGCAGTAGTATATCCAATTGCATCCCATTATTTTCTTTTTTCCCCTGCATGTTCTATTTTTGCAAAACTGTCACCTTTACCTTTTCTGTTGACATTAGTATATTGTATTATTAGTGTTATTTGAAATAGAACATGTTTTGTTCTGATTGAGAGCTAGCAGTTCTGTGTAAATCCATTGTCTAGACAGTACCTTTTAAGAAACTATTTAAAAACAATACTGTAATACAAATCTTCCAATCCCAACATATATCCAGGAAAATGAAGGCCTTAGGAATGATGGGATTTCCTCTAAATATTATATCTACACTTTAGCTAATAATACAGAAAATACCAAGGGCACTTGAAGTTAAGATCATGATACCCATCTCCATCTTCAGGACATAACAGCTGCACTGGCACATATCTCTTATTTTGTTTGGGTCTTTCCTACTGACACTATGTCATGGCAGTTCAGATCCAGGTAAATGATTATTAAACAATGATATTTTTGGTATTGTTTTTCACATATCTATCACTGAATACTAATATTTCCTATTTCATTCAGAATCTACACATGCAGAGGAGAGGAGGGAGAAATGGCTTAGTTGAGCTTTCTTCTGCTACAGTAGCCAAAAGCACATGAACAGATGGTTTAAATGTAATGTGATGAAATGTGTGTGAAGGTGAAATAATTCCTGAGAATAGAAGCTGGTAATAACAACTAAAAATTTAAATTGGCAAAGGAAGTGAAAATTAAAACTTACACACTGCACCTGTAGCTACTGGGTACATACAACTCCCAAATGTCCTATTTTAGGCTATTTAAACAATTTTAATAGTGCATAAAAAGGAGAAAATGCAAGTAAATGGATTAGTACCTAGATATTTTATTATTTTATATTTATATTCATATAGACAATTATCTCTGAATTTCATCAATTCATATAAAACAGATAAATGTACTCAACATCAGTACAAAACAGTCAAAACAACCATATCATTCACACATGAAGTATATCATAATCATAAATTTTATTTTAAGATAATTTTATCTTTAAGTGCATTTTCTAGAATCTGGTAAAACACTAGGTCATCTTCTAGATCCCTTTATTGGTCCATAGCTTATGAACATTAATGCACTATTCAAAGATCCCAAGTCAGGCAATGACTCCTAAAATTCCAAATAAGCATAAAATTTACTTGTTAAATATAGTAATAAAAATTCTTATGTTAATTATCTTAATACATACACACACATATATATACACTTTATGTAAATAAATATTATCAAACAAGAACAGAAATTGAAATATATATATATATATATATATATATATATATATATATATAGAGAGAGAGAGAGAGAGAGAGAGAGAGAGAGAGAGAGAGAGAGAGAGGAAAATATTTGCTATTTTCAAATAATTGATAATATAATTGGGTGGAATGTAAATGTCTGGAAAAGAGGGCTTAGGAATTAGTATTCATTCATTACATGTTAGGCATTAAGTCATTTGTATTTAACAATTTATTCTACATTTCTTCTTTAGAACGGTAAAAAGATGACCCTACATTTTAGGAAAATTATAAGGTGAAATATATTTTATTCAGTGAAAGTGAATAGTATTGTATAATAATTAATTGGATAATAATTAACCGCTTAGAACTAGGAAGCTGAATTATGCATATTGAATATACAATCTCTGTTCTATACAGTGCTACTTTATGTCATTTCATCTATTACCTAATTATTACAATTCAGGAATGGGTCCTCCTCTTAAGCTATGATGATAATCTCAATATACAGTTTAGTGAACTCATGACCTGATCTTTCACTTCCATCCTCAGGCATTTTTCCATAAATGCATAAGCCAATTATATTTTTTTAAAAAATCACATTTGTTGACATCGCCTTCATGGCAACATTATAAGCTAGTTTCTAAAGGTTCCCTAGGCTCTTGCTCCTGTTCTGGGGCAACTTTAAAGTAGCTGATCTATTCTAAACTTTGTACTGCTCAAGGAATATAGCCTCAGGCATAAGTTGTGCTATATTTTGACTCAAACTCTGCCCTTCAACAAAAAGTCAATAGGTCTTACCTATAGATACTCAGGACACAGTTGAACAGGCTAAAATTATACTACCATCTTGAAAGTGGCTATAATTACACTAAGTAAGCCACACTTTATGAAATGAAATATTATCAAAAAAGAAGAAGAGATATAAAAAAAAAAGCAAACAACTTTCTTTAAAACTTCAACACAGAGAAATCATGCATGCTTAGAAGGTGGTTACAAGGATTTTTGTAGAAAGAAATTTGTGATTAGAGAACTGAAGAAAGCATGAATTCATATTTTCATAAGTACCCAGTGGATAACAAAAAATATTCCAAGTGAAATTTAAGTTTAAGCAGTAACAAGCTTTAATATAAGTGAATTATTGCTATTTTTCTAAAGTTCATATTCAGAGTTGATCTATTTATTTGTTAAGAATTGACTTATTAAATTGCTAATTTACTTGACCGCCCTACATTTGGGTACAAGAATAACATTTTTTACACGACAAATATAGAAAGTCACCAATTTCAGTAAATAAAATGTGTGTAAAATAATATTTCTATTAGAAAACAAGGTAGTAAAAATTATGCACAGAATTTTCTAGTCTATTTTCTTCTTCGATATATAGGTATTTTTTGACCTGTTTTTTCTCAGATAGTATAGGTAGCATTAACTCTTCATTCACTATTATCCCTCTCAGGGTTATTAGAAAAATGCATGATCCTGTTAACATTGGTTAATCTTATCTCTTTTCCATGCTTTCTTGGTAGATTTTAACATAGGCAAGCTATAATTTAAAACAATTGTCAAAATGTCAGAAAAGTTCTAAAATAGGTGCGACTATCATGCACTGTATCTGATCTAAAGCACAGAGACCAGGAGTCAGACTTAGAGCCACAGACTGTAAGAACTGGAGAACACTTTGTGAGTGGGGTCCCACACAGTATAAACCACAGCTGGGCCTGGCCTCAGGTCAAATAACAGCCCATAGAGATACTGAACCCACTTCTTAGATTTTGGAACGGAATCCATTTTTGGCTGCAGCTGGACTCTATAGCCCAGGCACAGTATGTCGGACAGTGGAACACTCGAGCTCCTGACTTGGGGAAGTTTCAGGGAAACAGGTGAATCTATCGTCGGACACACCCACCTGCACCACCCCAGTCCATGTAGTAGCCCTGAGACCATGGGGAATCCCAGGCAATGGTGAACAGGGTACCAAGCAACAGTGTGCATGGTACAGGTAGGTCTGGGCCAGAGCCAGGGAGCCAGCCTCAGTGGACTGAGCCTGAAAAATTGGACTGATAGAACTCAGCCAGGTCAGTCCCCATGGTGTGGCAGGGATTCCCACACTTGTGGGAAAAGCTGGACTGCCCTGAGGGTCTGGAAGGTTGTCTGAATTGCAGCCACAGCTCAGTAGGACTGAACCACCAAAGGTGCACAATTTAGACTGGTCCACTATATAGACAGGCAGGAAGCTGACTACGGACCACGGCAGTCCAGGTCTGGACAATTGGACAGCTAAAGGCTGGCCAGGACAATTCCCATGGCCTAGTGTGGACTCTCATGTTTGTCAAAGAAGCTGGACTCCCCTGAGGTGCCTGTAAGGGGGTCTGAATTGTGGCCACAACTTGGTGGGACCAAAATGCCAAAGGTGCACAACAAAGACCGGCCTGCTATTTAGAATAAAGACTTTGGACATTTCTTTAAGTTTTTCTCAGCCAATCAATATTCTTCTGTTTGTAGGTCTCTATTTAATTCTGAACCCCATTTCTCAATTGGGTTATTCAGTGTTGTGGTGTTTAATTTCTTGAGTTATTTATATATTTTGGATATTAGCCTTTTGTCAGATGTAGGGTGAGTCAAGATCTTTTCCCAGTTTATACAATGTCAATTTGTTCTACTGACTGTTTTCTTTTTCTTACAGAAGCCTTTCAGTTTTATGAGGTTCCATTTATTAATATTTGACCTTTGAGCCTGGTCTGTTGGTGTTCTTTTCAGGAAGTTGTCTACTGTGCCAATGAGTTCAAGGCTCTTCCCAGCTTTCCTTCTAACATACTAAGGTGTTCGGTTTTAAGTTGAGGTTTTTAATCCATTTGAACTTCAGTCTTGGGCATGGAGGTAATTATGGGTCTATTTGCATTTGTCTACAAATAGCCATCCAGTTAGACCAGCACCACTTTTTGAAGATGCTATCTTTTTTCCATTGTATGGTTTTGGCTTCTTTATCAAAACTCAAATGCCATACATGTGTGGTTTGATTTCTGGGGATTCTATTTTATTCCACTTGTCAATCGGCCTATTTCCATGCCAAACCATACTATTTTTATTACTGTTTCTCTATAATACAGCTTGAGATCTGGGATGGAAACTCCTCCAAAAGGTGTTTTATTGTACAGGATTGTTTTAGCCTGCCTCAAATAAATGAGCCTCAAAGAACCTCCTTATGGAGTTGGCTTCAAATGTGGCAAACTAGCCACTGAGCAAAATGTCCTCATTTCTACCACAGACTGAATTATGCCTAAAAATGGGCAAGTTTATGTGCAGGCAGAGTTGATGGCCAAAGACTGGGTAAGCATGTCCACAATAGTCCCTGCCTCACAAATATGTCTGTCAGATATATAGGGTCAGAAGCCTGAAGATGATGCTCAAAGATTATAGAGAGTATTGAGTGACTGTTCAGGCAGTAAACTTTCTCAGTAATTCTTTTCATTTGAAAGCTGCTAATTGGCACTCTGGTTTCACTCAGGTATTTAAGTTTTATCCCTTCTCAAGCCTTTGATGGGTTTGAAGAACAGATAGCTTAGTCTTCCTATTATGCTTATTAGGTTAGGATTTAAGATGCTTTTAGATCAAGATAGATGTTTTAAGTTAATAGAAATGACATATGATAGATATTAATCTTCATTCAGAAATTTAGACCAAACAAGAAAGGAAAGATGATAACTTCAAGTTTGCCAAATGCAAATAGCCAAATCACTATGAATGTAACATGTATATAACTCCTGATTGTCATGTGGTTCTTCCTGCTATATGTAGTTTATTTTGCCCATGTGTAATAATATAAATGTATATGTTAAAAACATAATAAAAATTAAAAAAAATAAAAAACGACTCAACAAGAATGTAGTAGATATAAATTGGGAAAAGGAACAAAATTTATTAATGTGTAAATTATGTAGTTCACTTTATTCCCACATTATGTCTGTGAAATTGTTACTCCAAATGATTAGGAAATCAGAATTGATTTTATTCACTAGTCTTGTTTAAAATCAGATAGCTTGTGGTATGTAGTATAAATGGTAGTAATATTCTTATATGATGATCATTCTTTAATGATTTGGAGCATAAACTCCAAGCTAATTGCTTAGGTACACTGTAAGCTCTCTATTTCCTTTATCTCCTTATCACCCATTTCTTGCAGCTACACCAGATTTTTGGTTGCTGTGAGGTCTCTTTAACTTACTTTTGGTTCCTTCCTTTGTAATGAACTCTATATATACTTATCTGTCATCTGAATGTATTAATTGACTATATTTATGGCTTGTCACAAATATTAAATTCTTTCTTCAATATCATATTAATGGAGCATTGTTATAATATCAGTAACCATCTATAATCTTGCAATAATTCAGAGAAAAATACAGATTTTTCTTTACTTTAATAAATTATATATTGTAACCATGAAAGAGAAACAACAGTTTTCAAATGTAAATCATTCACTTACTATTAGCAGATGCTAGTACTATGGAAAAATAGAAAAGAGAGGAAATTAAAGAAAATCCCATATAAACAAAGACAATAGCTATGAGAATCACAGAGCTCTTGCATAGACTGGACATAATAGGTGAAAGGAAGTTGATTGATGATGAGGACTTCAAAGTTTGGAGGGGAGGGAGAGAGAGAGAGATTTAATGTTTCTTTTCTATAACTGATTTTGGTTCCCACAGTTTTTCATGTCTATACAACATCCTAAATCAGGATGACTAGCCCTGTAAAACATCCTGAAGAGAATATTCAGACATCTTTACAGGTGATGATTTTAAGACCTTGGGTAATGGCAACTAGTTCATATATGGTTTGATTCTATCCCACAAAAAATTAATAATAGTAATGAAGAGAATCTAACTACAGTCTACTGAATGTATATAAAAATCTGCAAATCATCATCAGTTACATAATATAATATATAATATTTATATTTAATCTGAGTTCTTTTTGTTGATTTTGACTATTTTATGTGTCTCTGGATTTGTATGTAGAGAAGTATAAAAATTGAATTTGGATGTGATATAACAGATATGTCTGGAGTTGTTTGGACCAAAATCACATACTTTCATATTTAATCCAGTATACTTCTATTCACTAAGTTCTGTTTCAAGGGTGTCATTCCATTGTTACATAGCCAAGGATGCCATGAAAAGAATTACAAAGCAGGGGCAAAATGTGATAATCATCCAGTATAGTTAGTTTGTCTTTCGTGTTCGATTGATCATTGTAAAAAGATTTCATGTGTATGATTCCTCAGTAACTAGATCACAATAGAAACATCTCTGCACAGTACTTTTTGCATGTAAGACACTAATACTATGCAGTGTTCTAAAACAGCATAATGAACATCTTTATATATTTCCAGTATATATCAAAATCCACCTATTTTGTTTCTATCACTATGAACATTTTGAAAATAGCTGAATGTGACTATTAACACTCAGGATACCTTTTCATTATTATCATATCATCTTCATGTCTCAACTTGCCTTCTGACAGCTTTAGTAACAACTCTAAACTTGATTATCTGTATAGATACATTATGTGCTTTGTAATACCACAATGCTTATCAATGAGTTTCAAGGTGACTGAATTTACTTTGATTTTGGCTATTGGCTTGCTGTATATAGCCTTTATTATCTTGAGGGAAGTGCCTTGTATCCCCGATCTCTCTAAAACTTTAAACATGAATGGGTGTGGGATTTTATCAAATGCTTTCTATGCATCTAAAGAGATGATCATGTGGTTTTTTATTTTCAGTTTGTTTATATGGTGGATTACATTGATGGACTTCCATATATTAAACCATCCCTGCATGCCTGGAATGATGTCTACTTGGTCACGATGAATGATATCTTTGATTTGTTCTTGTATTTGTTTTGCAAGTATTTTATTTAGTATTTTTGCATCTATGTTCATAAGAGAAATTGGTCTGAAATTCTCTTTCTTTGTTGAGTCTTTGTGAGGTTTAGGTATCAATGAGACTATGGCCTCATAGAATGAATTTGGTAATTTTCCATCCGTTTCTATCTTTTGGAGGAGCTTGAATACTATTGGTATTATCTCATCCTTGAAGGTCTGGAAGAATTCTGCACTGAAACCATCTGGCCCTGGGCTTTTGTTGTTGTTGTTGTTGTTGTTGTTGTTGTTGTTGTTGTGGGAGACTATCAATAATTGCTTTTATCTGTAGGGGAAATGGGACTATTTAGTTTGTTTATCTGTTCTTCACTCAACTTTGGCAAGTGAAATTGATCAAGAAAATCATCCATTTCCTTTAGATTCTGGATGCAAACAGCACACTGTGTCCAACCAGAGTCTTAGAGCCGTTGGAACTGAACACTCTGCCTAGCCTGCATCACAGCAGGAGAACTGTGGCTGCGCCGAGCCTAGACCTCTGGTGGGACTGAGCGCTCCACCCAACCTGTGCCACAACAGAAGAACTGCGGCTGTGCTGAGCCAGCACCACTGGTAAAACCAAGCGCTCCACACAGCTGCATCACAGCAGGAGACCTGAGGCTGCGCTGAGTCAGCACCTCCAGTGGAGCTGAGCACTCTGCCCAGCCTGTGTCTCAGCAGGAGAACTGGGGCTGCGCTGAGCCTAGACCTCTGGTGGAACTGAGCGCTCTGCGCAACCCGTGCCACAACAGAAGAACTGTGACTGCGTTGAGCCAGTGCCGATGGTGGAACCAAGCTCTCCGCCCAGCCTGCATCACAGCAGAAGAACTGCGACTGCATTGAGCTAGCGCCGCTGGTGGAACCAAGTGCTCCGCCCAGCCTGTGCCACAGCAGGGGAGCTGTAGCTGCGCTGAGTTAGTGCCTTGGGCAGAATTGCTTGCTGAGCTGAGACAGCATCCCCATAGCACTGCGCACTGAGATGTACCCGGGACTCTGGGGTTGAACTGTCCACCAAGTGCAGTCTGGGTCCCAAGGCACCACGTGACCCAAATCCTTCCCAGAGTCCACTCTCCCGCAGTAAATCCCACCGGCCACCACACCAATCGCCTCCACCAGAGGGATTTGAGCTGCAAACCTCAGCCACCGCTGCTGCTGACACTGGTGCCACTGGTGCCACTGCTGCTGCTGCTGCCTCTGCAGCTGCTGCTCTGATCCAAGAAAATCTGCACTCCCCCTGTGTGCAGGTGCAGGAAGGTCCTCTGCACCCTGGCCCCTCCTAACTGTGGAACACTCCCGCTGCCGTGGTGTGGGGACTTCGGTGTTCTTGGCTCAGATATGTGTGCAATTCCCTGAATCGGTCACTGGAGCCTCCAAACACGGTCCACACTGCTCGCCACCATCTTGGATCCCTTTGTAGCATACTATTCTTAAAAATTCTATCCAATCATTTCTTTTGTTTCACATTGATTTCCTTCTCTGAAAAGACAAAATCAATGCATTTTCACTGGTGCAAATCAAAATTAAGTACTAAGAAAAAACTGCCCCCCCACCTCATCATCTCTTTGACTGTGACCTCTGAGTCATTCTTTTCTGACTTTTTTATTTCCTTTTTTAAATCTCAGTGTCCATTACTTCTGATTTAATTTTGTTGTTTTCATTTAGATTTGAAGTTTATGATAATTCATGATCTTCAATCACTGTGTGATATTTAAAAATAGTTGACGATTAAAAGTACTGGTTTTATGTAATGGTGTCCAACAATGAATGACATAATCATAAATCTCGATAAGTTCAAGCTATACACAATTTGTGGCTTCACACACTCTATTCTTGAAAACTCTTCCATGGCTTCTGGGACTAGCTTTATCACTGAGTGCAGAACTTTGAGTTAGCAGGGTTCTAAGATTACAATCTCAAATTCTTTCCACAAATATTGATTGTGTATTTCAGACATGAATACAATATGCTTGTATTATATCCACCATTACTTCCAATTTTTCTTATACTCCCACCACTTTTCATTTCTAACTAGAAAGGGAATATGGAGGATATTTTTAAAATGTGTGATAATAGAACACATGTGTTATGAAAAGAAGTAGGTGTAATAGGCCTGGAAGGGATCTGTGGTGTTATGTATTGGAATGCAAGCTACAGTAAGGGTGTAGGTAAGGAATACTTAAAAATAAAAAACTTTGAAAATCCTATTATGAAATATAATCTTTTAGGAACCTCTAAAACATATGGACATACGTATATTTGAGTTTAAATAGTTTTTCAATATAGATGATGTTGAAGATAATATTTTCCACATAAACTATAGCCTATGAAACAAAAATATCAGTGTTATGTGTAGGTTACCTACCATTATGTTGATGATCACTTGGATTCCATAGATTTTCAGAAGAATACAGGGGCTCAGATTTAAACATAATTCTCAAAAGAGGAATATTGATGGCTGAGAAACACTTAAAAATGACCAGCATCTTTAGGTATCAGATAAATACAAATGAAAAAAACTGTAAGACTCCATCTACACCCATTAGAATGGCTAAGAGCAAAATTTTAAGCAACACCACATGTTTCTGAGGATGTGGAGAAAAAGGTGCACTCTTTCATTGCGGGTGGGAATGCAAATTTTTACAACCACTTAAGAAATCTATCTGGTGCTTTCTCAGTAAACTGGTAATAGGGCTTCCTCAAAACCCAACTATTCCACTCCTTGGAATATACCCAAAAGACGCACCACCACATAACAAGAATACGTGCTCAAGCATGGATCTTTTTCATATGTAGGTTTGGTGAAGATCTTTTTCCAGACAGTAGACAGTCACTTTGCTCTGTTGACAGTTTTTCTGCCTTAAAGAAGCTTCTCAGCCTCATGAGGTCCCATTTATTAATTGCTGACCTTAAGGCCTTGGCTGTTGGTGTTCTGTTCAGGAAGTTGTCTCCTGTGCCAATGTGTTCCAGGCTCTTCCCCACTTTTTTCTGTAACCAATTTAATGTCTCTGGTTTTATGTTGAGGTTTTTAATCCACTTGTACTTGAGTTTTGTGCTTGGTGATACATATGGGTCTAATTGCATTTTTCTATGTGTAGAAATCCAGTTAGACCAGCAACATTTATTGAAGAAGCTATCCTTCTCCATTGAATAAATATCGCTTCCTTTCAAAAATCAAGTAACCCTACGTGTGTGGATTCATTTCTGGGTCTTTGAGTCCATTGATCAACCAGACTAATGCTGCACCAGTACCATTCTGTTTTAATTATTGCTGCTCTATAGTACAGCTTGAGATCAGATATGGAGATCATTTATTGTATAGAGTTGTTTTAGCTATTCTGAGTTTTTTATTTTTTCATATGAAGTTGAGAATTGATCTTTCAAGTATTTTAAAAATAGTGTAGGTATTTTGATAGGGATGGCATTTTGAATCTGTTAATTGCTTTTGGTAAGATGGCCATTTTTACTATGTTAATTCTTTTGATCCAAGAACAAGGTAGATCCCTCCATCTTCTGATATAATGTTCAATCTCGTTCTTCAGAGATTTAAAGTTTTTTCAAAAAAGTCCTTCACTTGCTTGTTTAGAGTTACTCCTAGATATTTTGTAGTGCTTGTGGCTACCATGAAGGGTGTAGTTTTCCTAATTTCTTCCTATGCATGTTTGTCATTTGTATATAGGAAGGTTACTGACTTTTTTGAGTTAATTTTATATCTAGCAAGTTTGCTGAAGGTGTTTTTTCAGCTGTAGGCATGCTCTGATGGAATTGTGGAAGTCACTTATGTACACCATCATATCATGTCCAATTAGGGATAATGTGACTTCCTTCTTTCCCATTTGGATCCCCTTGATCTCCTTTTGTTCTCTTATTGTTCTGGCTAGAACTTCAAGAATCATATTGAAGAGCTATGGAGAGAGTGAGCAGCCTTACCTGGTCCTCAATTTTAGAGGAATTTCTTTGATTATCTCTCCATTTAATTTGATGTTGGCTATTGGATTGCTGTATATAGCCCCTATTATATTTAGGTACGTTCTTTATATTTCCGATTTCTCCAAATCTTTACACATGAATGGGTGATGGATTTTGCCAAATGATTTTTCTGAATCTAAGGAAATGATCATTTATTTTTTCTTTCAGTTTATTTATATGGTGAACTAAATTTGTGGATTTCCATATATTAAACCATGACTGCAGGCTGGAATGAAGCATACCTGGTCACGGTGAACGATATCTTTTGTATGTTCTTGTATTAGGTTTGAGAGAATTTTATTGAGTATTTTTGCATCAATATTCATAAAAGAAAAGGATCTGAATATCTCTTTTTTGGTTGGGTCTTTGTGGGGGTTAATTATCAATGTGAGTATGGACTCATAGAATGAATTTGGTAATGTTCCATCCATTTCTATCTTTTGGAGTAGTTTGAGGAGTAATGGTATAATCTCTTCTTTGCAGGTCTGGCAGAATTCTGTGCTTAATCCTTCTGGCCCTGGGCTTTTTTTGATTGGGAGACTGTCAATGATTGCTTCTATTTCTACAGGAGAAATAGGACTATTTAATTGGTTTATCTGATCTTGATTCAATTTTGGCAAGTGGAATTGATCAAGAAATTTGTCCATTTCCTTTAGATTTTCAAATTTTGTGGCATATATGCTTTTAAAATAGGATCCTATGATTCTCTGTATATCTTCAGTGTCTGTTGTTATGCCTCGCTTTTTATTTCTGAATTTGATGATTTGGATAGTGTCTCTTTGCCTTTTAGGTAGTTTGACTAATGGTTGCCTATCTTCTTGATTTTCTCAAAGAACCAGATCCTGGTTTTGTTGAGTCTTTAAATTTTTCTCTTTGTTTCTAAGTTATTCATTTCAGCCCTGAGTTTGATTATTTCCAGGTGTCTACTCATCTTCAGTGTTTCTTCTTCTTCTTCTTCTTCTTCTTCTTCTTCTTCTTCTTCTTCTTCTTCTTCTTCTTCTTCTTCTTCTTCTTCTTCAGCTTCCAGATGTTTGTTAAGTAGCTTATATGGGATGCTTCCATTTCCTTTATAAAGGCACATAGTGCTATGAATTTTCCTCTTAGCACTGTTTACAATGTGTCCCACAGATTTCGGTATGTTCTTTCATTTTCATTGAATTTTAGGAAGTCTTTAATTTCTTCATTTTTTTCCCCTCACCCAGGTGTCATTTAGTAGAGAGTTGTTTAGTTTCCATGTGTGTGTAGGATTTTTCATATTTCTGTTGTTGTTGAAGTCCAGCTTTAGACCATGGTGATCTGAAAGTGTGTAAGTTATTGTTACAATTTCCTTGAATCTGTAAAGATTTGCTTTCTGTCCTACTATATGATCAATATTGGAGAAGGTTCCACAGGGTGCTGAGAACAAGGAATAATCCTTTGTATTTGGGTGAAATGCTCTTATGAGTATGAAGTGACCCATATTCATCTCTTTTGACCAATTTTGTTTGGAAGTCTATTTTATTAGATATTAAAATGGCTACACCAGCTTGCTTTTTCGTCCTTTTGCTTGGAATACATTTTTCTAGCCTTTATCCTGAGGTAATGTCAATCTTTGTGCCCGAGATATATTTCTTGAATGCAGAACAATGTTGGATGTTATTTATGCACCCAGTTAGTTAGTCTGTGTCTTTTTATTGGAGAATTGAGACAATTGATGTTGAAGTATATTAATGACCAGTAACTGTTAAGTCCCTTGTTTTAGATGTTAGTTGTAGTAGAGTATTTGTGTGGTTATGTTTTTGTGACAGTATAGTTAGCTGTTTACTGTGTAATTTTGGTTGTAGCTTGTCATTTTGGTTTGGACGTTTGCTTCTGGTAATTTCTGTAAGGCCGGTTTTGTGCTTAGGTACTGTTTGAATTTGTTTTTGGAATGGAATATCTTGTTGTCTCCATCAATGGTAATTGATAGTTTTGCTAGGTATAGTAGTCTGGGCTGGCATCTGCGGTCTCTTAGAGTTTGCAGTACCTTTGTGCAGGCACTTCTGGCTTTTATGGTCTCTGCTGAGAAGTCAGTTGTAATTCTGAAAGGTTTGCCATTACATGTTACTTAGCCTTTTTCTCTTGCTGAATTTAATATGTTTTATTTATTCCGGATATTTTGTGTTTTTATTATTATGTGGCAGGAAGATTTTCTTTTACAGTCTATTCTACTTTGTGTTCTGAGGGTCTCTTGTGTGCTTATATGCATCTCCTTCTTCAAATTGAGTAAATTTTCTTCTATGAGTTTGTTGAAGATATTTTCAGGGCCTTGGAGTCAGGTGTCTTCTCTTTTTTCAATGCCTATGGTTCTCAGGTTTTGTATTTTCATGGTGTCATTAGTTTCTTGGATGTTTTGTGTCAGAAAATCTTCATATTTAGCGTTTTTGATGGATGCTTTGAGTTCTACAATTGTATCTTCTAGTCCCATATTTGTTCTTCCATTTCCTGCATTCTGTTAGGGAAGCTCACCTCTGTTTGCTTGCTTTATTCTCTAAGGTCTCTTGTTCCCATTTTTCTTCTCTCTTTACCTTTATGATTGTTTACATTTTCATCTTCAGAACATAAACTGTTTTATTGATTTCTATCATCTGTTTGTTTGTATTTTCCTGAATTTCTTCCAGTGCCTCTCTATAGCCTTTTATGTCTTCAACATGTTTGGTTGCATATTACTGCATTTGTTTGTGTATTTTATTTGTTTCTTCCACTATCATCTTCATTACTAAGGATTTTAGGCCATTTTCTGGTATTTTGATTGTTTTTGAATTTTCAGGGTTGCTTTCTTTGGGATAGCTGGGATCTGGAGATGCTGAATTGTTTTTTTTTTTTTTTGCATTCTTACACTGTTATTTAGTTATCTTGCTATCTCTGATGTTGGGAGGTAGCTTCTGGTGTCCTTCACTGGTCATTGAGTGTAAATAGTTGGTGAGTGATTACTGGTCGCATGCTCTTGCCTGTGTGAAGCAGGGAGTCCTTCCCTGGGACAGGAAGGTGATCTGGTTTTTGCTCCAAGAGACTTTGCTCTCCACCTTAATCTCCTGACTGGGTGAGCAGAGGTAGGCTTCTGTCTGATCCCATTCTTACTGCTGAGTCAATTCAAACCAGCTGTGTGTGGGGGTGTGGTTTAATTTTCTGTATTGATACCTTAGGGCAATCCATCCTCTCCAAGGTTGTAGGAGACCCTGCTTGGCCATGAAGACTGGCCATCTTGGGCTTTATCTGCCTAATTATGCAATCCAAGGTTGCTGTTTCCTGCAGTCATGTTGCTACCTGGACCTGTCTAGATATCACTCTTTGGCAGTTCAGTCCCATTAAGTTGTGGCCGCTATTCAGACCCCTGTCCAGGCCCCTCCATGCTGCCCAGATTCTCCAAAGAGTGTGGGAGACACTGCTGGGTCGTAAAGCCTGGCCATTTTGAGTTCTATCTGCCCAATTTTGCAGGCTTGGTCTGCAGCGGCTGGCATCCTGGCTCTGGTGCGATCCCATTCAGACCATGCTCACTGTGGCTTGGCAACATGTTCACAGTCACTTGGGTTTCCCTGCAGCCCTAGAGCCCTTGGTAGTATGGCATGGAGCAGGTACAAGGGGTCTAAGGACAGATTCACTCATTTCCCTGAGACTTCCCAAGGCCAGGAACTCCAGCATTCCACTATTCCACACACCGCTTTCGTGCTAGAGAGGCAGGCTGCAGTCCACAGGTGGGTTATTGTCCAGAGTCTGAGGAGTGAGTTCAGGCCCTCTGTGGTTCGTTCTTTGACCCAGTGTCAGACCTGCCTGTATTCTGCACTGTGCAGGAACACACTCACCTATTTTTCTCCAGTTTTTGCAGTCTGACTCCCAGTCTGGTCCCTGGTCTCTGTGCAGTAGATCAGATACACTGCACGATAGGTGCACCCATCTTGGAAAAACTGCCACTTGACATTTGAAATGTGCAAGATATGAATTGAGAAATTCTGCAAATATACAACATATACTGGATCACAAACCATGTTTAAAAACAGAAAAAAAATTTACATTAAGTTAATCTTGAATTTCAACATTTTGGCTATAGGAAGATATAAAATAACATGAATTACTAAAATATTATGTATTTCTATCATTTTTAGACATAGATATTACAAAATGTAAAAATTCATGTTTATAGATTATGTTTAGTTTCTGATGGAAAACCTCAGTTAGAACAATGGAGAAGTTAATACTCTTTTCCAAGCTGTGTATAATATCAATAATTTGGAGGTATTAATCATATATGTAAAATAAAAATAATAAACTAGAATTATAATCAGTGGTGCAATGATTTAATGCTTGCTGCGATTCCCACATTGTAGTTTTCATTTGGGATTATTGCTCACTTGACACTTTCGTATCTGTAACTGCATTTATTCTTCCAACTCATATTCTTAATATAAACAAAATCTTTAATTCTTTAGTGGTTGTGTTTGACACTTGAGTAATTATAGTAACAGGCAGAGCTTTATGTTATACATAAACATAAATGACTATGTTTAACTGTTATACAGGGCAATTAGGTAAAATAACTTTTATTTGTATCATAATAAATTGGGATATTTAGGGTAAATTTTAAGTAAATATAAAAGCTAGGCATGATGGAACAGACCATTAATCTCAGCACTGGAGAAGAAGAAAAAAGTATATTTGTAAGTTTGAGGTCAGCCTTGTCTACAGAGTGGGTTCTAGAAGAGCCAGCAGGAGGAAACTAAGAAAAAGACAAAAATAAGCCTTTCTACAAATTAAGCCCATTTTTCAGTTTTTGTTATGCAGAATATTCAGAAAGATGTGGGAAACATAAATTTAAATATGTTAAAAATAGTTTGGTAAGTGAAAGAGGTAGGGCTTACTGAAAATCCTCATCTATTCCTTTACTCCTCCAAATCAAATATCTTAGTTTTGTCCACACATCTGCAGTAGAACATGTGAATTAGCCTCTATCCCACCTAATGCACCTAACAGATTGTCCTTCCACTCTTCCTTCTTCCCACTCATTTCCTTTTCTATTCCCCAACAGTAGCAGGCACTATCTGGGAACCCAGATGACACTCACACTTCCTCTGGTCAGGGAAACATGTAGGATAACATCAGATCTTCGCCTCTTCTCAGTTCCTGCAAATGAATTTCCAGAGTCTCATCGCTAGCTCTGTAGTAAAACTGTTGAGTACTCTCCTTCCCTTCCTTCCCCATCTCCAGTGGATCACACAGATATTTCTTTCCAAATCCCATTTTGCCACTCATTTCTTTGGCACATCCCCTGTTCCAGAAGGCACTCTTATATCACACAGGCTACTCTGACCATGGAAACAAATATTCTAACTGCAGATCCTAATTTCTCCATCCTTCCAAGTCAAGTATGTCATTTGTAGCTCCAATTCTTCAGCAATTCTTCTCCTCCAATCCTTCCCTGTGCTCACACTTTGTCCTCATACCAAGGAAACAAACTAAAAAAACCATTGTGAAACATACCGCTTTCTACTCTCTCGTGAAGTCCCTCTACAACTCCAAGGCTTGCCCTGGTTATAAACCTCAGGTTCTTATAACAAGAAATACTGGAAACACCAATGGCCATAACTATTAGAACCCCAAAATACTTCCCTACAGGCAACAAACAGAAACAGCACTCTCTTGTTAAACAGAAACCAAGAGTAAAACAACAACTAAAAAATACAAGACCCAATATTAGCAGCTAAATATATAATCTTCTGAATCCAAGGTGTCAAGATGCAAACATAAAAACACTATAACAGCCAGGACAATATTTATCTACTACATCCCAAATACTATAGTATAGTGGAAGCACAAGTGAAAATCCTGAAAATAACCTTTATGAAAATGACAGATTTCCTTAAAGAGAAAATTAAGAAGAAATTTTTGAGCACCCTTTCCTTTTTATTTTCCATTTTATTATTTTATTCATATTACACCTCGATTGTTAGCCCTTCCCCTGTTTCCTCTCATTCTTCCCTCCCTCGCACTTCCCCCCTTTTCCCCTCCCCTATGTCTGTGATTGAGGGAGACCTCCTCCCCCTATATATGCTCTTAGAATATTGCATCTCTTCTTGGTAACTTGCTATCCTTCCTCTGAGTGCCACCAGGCCTCCCCATCCAGGGGATGTGGTCAGAAAAGGGGCACCAGAGTTCGTGTGAGAGTCAGATCTCATTCTCCACTCAACGATAGAGAATATCATGATCGTCGGCTAGGTCTTGGTAGGGGTTCGAAGTTTAATGCCTATATTCTCCTTGGATGGTGCTTTAGTTTGAGGAGGACCCCAGGACCCAGATCTGCCTGTCATAAAGTTCTTCTTGTAGGTTTCCAGGACCATGTGGGTCCTACTATTTCCCTATTCTTCCATGCTACTCTTGCCTAAAGTCTCAATAGGATGTCCTCTCCTCTGACCCAC
Organism: Acomys russatus; assembly: GCF_903995435.1. Lineage (NCBI taxonomy): Eukaryota > Metazoa > Chordata > Mammalia > Rodentia > Muridae > Acomys > Acomys russatus. The sequence continues at coordinate 716,405 of NC_067137.1, read as the reverse complement.
TTTCTTGGTAAGTAAAGTTTTTCATGGTACGTATCCCTTGGACTAGTGTTTTGATATAAGTGAGTAAATACCGTTTGTCTCTTTTTGTCTCTGGGTAAACTCACTCATTATGATAATTTCTAGATCAATCCATTTGTCCACAAATTTTGGGAATTCTTTGTTTTTAATAGCTGAGTAGTATTCCATAGTGTAAATGTACCACAGTTTCTTAGTCCATTCTTCTACTGAGGGACACTTAGGCTGTTTCCATGTCCTGGATATTAATAAATTTTTAAAAAAGAAAGACTAAACTGGAAAAGAGAATCCCTGTCGCATATAATAACACTAAGCATACAGAACAATAATAAAAGTGTAAGGAAAAGACAAAATAATATATAAAGACAGATCGATTAGAGTTACACTTGACTTCTCATTGGAGACTCTAAAAGCCTGAAGTGCTTAAGCAGATAGATGTGGTAAAGATTTAAATAGATTATAAATAGCATGTAAGATACCCATCAACATGTTGAGTTATAATAGATGAGGAAAAATAACAATTTCCATGTTAAAACCATATTTAAGTAATACATATCTAGAAATAGAGTACTACAGAAGGTACTCGAAGGAAACTCCCAGTTAAAGAGGTTAATTAGATTTAAAAAAATGGGAGAGAGTTGAGACAAGTACAGACAAAACAAGGTAAATAGATACAAAACACACACACACACACACACACACACACACACACACACACAACCATCAAAATGAAATAACTGGAATCAACAATCGTTGGTCATTGATATCTCTCAACTTCAAAAAAATCAATCTTGTCCTTCTTTGAAAAACTTAAGACACAGGCAACACAATACATTTAACAATATTTTCTGTATGGCTCTTGCATCCAGGAATCATGTTAACATGAATGATAGACATCACTTCAGATAAAGTGTTAAGAAAAAAAATTTCAAGCAAAAGAAAGGGAACTAAGAATCAACTTGTGTAGTCATTTTGATAATAGGAAAAAATATGTTTTGAACAAAAACTACTCAGAAGAGATAGTGAAAGACACTGTAAACTCATGAAAGAAAAAAATTCAAGTGGACATTACAATTTTTAATCTATGTACCAAAACGAAGGGTACCTAATTTTGCAAAAGAAAAACTACTACAGCTTAAATCACATAGTGATAATTGGTGACTCTAATACATTACTCTCACCAAAAGACAAGTCACTAGCATGAAAAGTAAACAGAGAAATACTGCAAGTAACTTATCTTATAAACCAAGTGTACCTAACATGTATTTACAGAATATTTTACTCAAACAGAAGATAATACATTTTCTTTTCTGAACCTTATGGAACTTTCTACAAAATTAACCATATACTCAAACATAAGAAAAGGTAATAAGTACAGGAAAATCTACATCATACACAGCTTCCAACTTGACCACCATGGGTTATAGAGGGATATCAAAAACAACAGAAAGAAACAAACAAAAAATCTTAAAAACTAATGGAAACTAACTGAATAAAAATACTCAAAACAGAAGTTTAGAAATTAAAGACTTTCTACAACACAGTGAAAATGAATACCCAACATATACAAATTTATTGGACACATGAAAGGCAATTATAAATGGAGAGTTGAGAGCAATATTTGCCTAGATAAAAATGTTGGAGATACCTGATACTAGCAAGCTAGCAGCACACTTGAAATTTCTACAGAAGAAAAAAAGATATTACATCTCAAGAAGTACATTGCAAGAAATAATCAAACACAGTTGTGACATTAATAAAACAGAAACAACATAATAATACAAAGAATTAATGAAACAAATAGTTTGTTCTTTGAAATAATCAGTACAATTGATAAGCCCTATAAAATTAAATTAAGTGAAAGGGATAAAATATTCAAATTATCAAAGTTATAAATGAAAAGGGTACTATAACAACATAGATGGAAGAAATCCAGATACTCATGAGGATATAATTTAAAAACCTGTGCTTCAGTAAATTATAAATTTTAAAAGAAAAGGACAACTTAATTAGTACATATTATGTTCTGAATTTAAATCAAGATTAGGTAAGCACTTTAAACATACTTATATAACCTGGTAAAATAGAAGCAGTAATTAAATGTGCCCTAACCAAACAAAAGCCTGGAGTCACATGTATTGAGCTGAGAAATCTACCAGACTTTCAGAAAGAGTTAAATCTAATACATCCGAAATTATTCTACAAAATAGAAAGAGAAAGACTATTACTAAACTAATTTTGTAAGGCCAAAGTTACCCTGATACCCAATCAACATAAAGATACAACATCAAGAATAATTTCCATTATAAAAATAAAAGTATTCAATAAAATACTTACAAATCAAATCCAAGAATACATATAAAAGATTATTTACCATGATCAAATATTCTTTATTCCAGATATACAAGAATGCTTCAACATAATAAAGTGATAAGTGTAACCCACAATATAAACATACTAAGTAGCAAAAGGCACATGATAACCTCATTTTGGTATAGCAAAGTTTTTTTTTACTAAAATCCAACACTTCTTTATGGTAAATATCCTGGGAGATTAGAGATAAAAGAGACATACCTCAACAAAATAAATAAAGTTTACAGCAAGACAATGGCCAATATAAACTTAAATTGAGATAAATACAAAGCAATTCTACTAAAAGCAAGAACTAGACAAGTTTTTTTAATATACATATATGCCTATTCAATAAAGTACTAGAAGGGAATAATATAACTAAGGAAGAAAAACAGGAAACAAATTGGAAAGGAAGTAGACAAAGAAACTTTGTTTGAAGATGATATGATAGTTTATATAAGTAACCTAAAATATCCCGCAAGGAAATTCCTACAGCAGCTAAACACTTTCAGAGAAGTAGCTGTATATAAAATAACTCACAAAATTAGAGAGCCAGTTCAAATGACAAAAGGACTATGGAAGTAATCAGGGAAACAATACACTTCATAATAATCTCACATATATAAAGTATTTTGAGGGTATCTTGATTAAGCAAGTGAAAGATAAAATATTTTTATGATAAAAAGTTGAAGTCTATGAAGAACAAAATCAAAGTATCAGACAATGGAAATGTCTTCCTTCCTCCTTGATCAGTAGGATTAACATAGTAAAAAATGGTAATTTAATCAAATGTATTTAAAGAGTATAAGGGTCTTCATTAGAATTCCAGAATAAAAACAAAACAAAACCAAACAAATTAAATACCAGTAGATCTTAAAGAATCCTAAATAACAAAAGAACTACTGAATGTATTACCATCTCTCATTTTAGCTTATACTACAGAGCATGCTTTTGACACAAAAATAGACATATTGCTCAATGTAATTGAACTGGAGACCCAGACATTAGTCTAAACACCTAAGTAAACTTGAGTTTTTGATAAAGAAATCTAAAATAAAAAAAAAGAAAAAAAGAAAAGAAACAAAATGGCTTCTAGAAATGGTGGTAGTGGAACTGGATGTCTACATGTAGAAGAATCCACATGGAACCTTACTGATCATCCTGATCAAATCACTACTACCAAATAATTTTTAAAAACACAAGAGAGAGACAGATACACTGAACCTGATAGAGGAGAAAGTTGAGAATAGTCTTGAACTCATTGGCACAGGAGAGGACTGTTGTGAACAGAACACTTGCTAACATAGGCAGAGGTAGGTAGGCCCAATTAATAAATGAGACCTCAAGAAACTGAAAACATTCTGCACAGCCAAGGACACAGACTATGGGACAATATGGCAGCCTAAAAAATAGGACAAGTTTTTAACAACTATACATTTCATATGGGGCTAATATTCAACACATATAAAGAACTTAATAAACTAGATGTAAAGTATACAAATAACCAAATGATAAACTGGGAATGGGTATAAACTGAATTCTCAAGAAAGGAAACTCAAACTGCAGAGATATACTTAAAGGCATGTTAAACATCCTCAGACTTCCAAAAATTGCAAATCAAAACTACTTTGAGTTTTCTGCATACTCCTGTTAGAATAGCTATATGATGGCAAGAATATTGAGTAAGAGAAATCTTTATAAATTGTTGGTGAGAGTACAAACTAGTTCATGACACTGGAAATTAGTGTGGGAGTTTCTCATGAAAATAGCAATTGATCTACCTCAAGATCCAGCTATATCCCTCTTGGGCATATATTCAAAAAATCCTATCACTCATGCTTAGACATGTTATCAGATGTTATATTCATTATAGCTATGATTTAGAAATAAACCAGATTTCAACAGAATCATCAGTAAAGTAAATGTGGTTTATTTATCTAATGAAATATTACTTAGCTTGAAAAAATAAATGCATGATGAAATGTACTGTTACAATAAATGGAAATAGAAAAAATCATTCTGAGTGTAGTAATCCAGACCAAAAGAGAAAAATAAAATAGAGATTTTCTGATAGTGGTAATCAATGAAAATAATATCAACATCCACAGAATAACAAGAAAATATTTAAATAAGAGACTAAAGAAAAAATATACCTACTTAGGAAATGGAAATAGAATAGATAGATATGTACAGGATAGCAATAGAATTTTAAGGACTAATGGAGACGGGAAGGATTTAATGATTTAAAAAATAAGAAATAAGATAATAAAGCAACAGATATTAGATTACGTGAGGTTTATTAAATGAGCATGGAGAGAGAAGGAAAGGTGTGAGGAGGGATATTCCAGAGAAAGATGGAGAGAGAGAGAGAGAGAGAGAGAGAGAGAGAGAGAGAGAGAGAGAGAGAGAGAGACTGGGGAAGAAAGAGGAGAGAGGGCGGTGAGAAAAAGAGAAGCAATAAGAGGGAGGGGTGAAGTAGGTCTGTCCTTTTTTAATATATTATTAATTTATTTATGATACATCCAATTGTTAGCCCAACCCTTGTACCTTCACATTACTCCTTCCCTCCCACTTTCCCTCTATTCCCCTCCACGATATCTGAGACTGATGGAGACTTCCTCCCCCTGTATACGCCCATAGGGTATCAATTCTCTTCATGATAGCCTGTTATCTTTCCTCTGTGTGCCACCAGCCTCCCCATCAAGGGGAAGTGGTCAAATATGGGGCACCAGAGTTCATGTGAAAATCAGTCCACACTCTCCACTCAGCGATGAAGAATGTCTTGTCCATTGGTTAGATCTGGAAGGGGTTTGAAGTTTGCTGCACATATTGTCCTTGGCTGGTGCCATAGTTTGAACAGGACCCCTGGGCCCAGATGTGCCTGTCATAATGTTCCTCTTGTAGATTTTTAGGACCTTCTGGATCCTTATATTTCCCCATTCTCCCTTGATTCTCTCAACTAAAGTCCCAATAGGATGTCTGTCACTCTGACCCACTTTCCTGGTAAGTGAAGACTTTCATGACACATGCCCCTTGGGCTAGTGTCTAGATATAAGTGAGTATATAACTTTTGACACTTTCTGCTTCTGAGTGAACTCACTCATTATGATCATTTCTAGTTCAATCCATTTGTCCACAAATTTCAGGAATTCCTTGTTTTTAATAGCTGAGTCGTATTCCATACTGTAAATGAACCACAGTTTCTTTATCCATTCCTCTATTGAGGGACACTTAGGCTGTTTCCATGTTCTGGCTATTATGAATAAGGCTGTTATCAACATGGTTCAGCATATGTCCCTGTTGTGTGGTGGAGCATTTTCTGGGTATATTCGAAGGAGTGGTAGCCCTATTCCCATTTTTCTGAGAAAGTGTCAGGTACATTTCCAAAGTGGCTGTAACAGTTTGCATTCCCACTAGCAATGAAGGAGTGTTCCTCTTTCTCCACATCCTTGCCAACATGTGGTCTCACTTGAATTTTTGATTTTAGCCATTCTGATGGGTATAAGATGGAATCTCAGAGTTGTTTTGATTCACATTTCTCTGATGACTAATGATGCTGAGCATTTCTTTAAGTGTTTCTTAACCATTTAATATTCCTCTATTGATAATTCTGTGTTTAGTTCTGAGCCCCAATTCTCAATTGGTTTATTTGGTTTGGTCATGTTTAATTTCTTGAGCTCTTTATATATTTTGGATATTAGACCTTTGTCCGATGTAGGGTTGGTGAAGACCTTTTCCCAGTCTGTTGGCTGCTGCTTTGTTCTGTTGACAGTATCTCCTGCCTTACAAAGCTCTCAGCCTCATGAGGTCTCATTTATTAACTGTTGACGTTAAGGACTGGGCTGTTGGTGTTCTCTTCAGGAAGTTTTCTCCTGTGCCAATGTGTTCCAGGCTCTTGCCCACTTTTTCCTCTAACCGATTTAATGTTGATGTCTCTAATCAGCTTGGTTTTGAGTTTTGTGCTTGGTTATAAATATTTGTCTAATTGCATTTTTCTACATGTAGCCATCCAGTCAGACCAGCACCATTTGTAGAAGATCTATCGATTTTCCATTGAATGGATTTGGCTTCTTTATAAAAAAACCAAGTGACCAAATAAGTGTGGATTCATCTCTGGATCTTGAGTTCGATTTCATTAATCCAACAGCCTATTGCTGTGCCAGTACCATACTGTTTTAATTACTGTTGCTCTGCAGTACAACTTGAGATCAGGTATGGAGATTCATCTGGAGGACCTTTTATTGTATAGGATTGTTTTTTTCCTATTCTGGACTTTTTGGTTTTCCATATAAAGTTGAGAATTTATCTTTCAATGTCTTCAATATATTTTGTAGGTTTTTTGATAGGTATTGCATTGAATCTGTAAATTGTGTTTGGTAAGATGGCCATTTTTACTATGTTAAATCTCCTGATTCATGAACAAGTGTGATCCCTGCATCTTCTGATGTCATGTTCAATCTCTTTCTTCAGCGATTTAAAGTTTTTTCAAACGGGTCCTTCATTTGCTTGGTTAGAGTTACTCCTAGATATTTTATATTGCTTGTGGTTATCATGAAGGGTGTAGTTTTCCTAATTTCTTCCTCTGCATGTTTGTCATTTGTATATAGGAAAGCTACTGACTTTTTTGAGTTAATTTTGTATCTAGCCAATTTGCTGAAGGTATTTATCAGCTGTAGGTATGTGCTGATGGAATTTTGGGAGTCATTTACGTACACTCTCATATCTTGTCCTATTAGGGATAATTTGACTTCCTTCTTTCCCCTTCGATGTCTTACTGCTCTGGATAGAACTTCAAGAACTATACTGAAGAAATGTGGAGAAAGTGGACAGCCTTGTCTGCTCCCTGATTTAAGAGGCATTTCTTTGAGTATCTCTCCATTTAATTTGATGTTGGCTATTGGATTGCTGTATATAGCGTTTATTATGTTGAGGTATGTGTTTTGTATTCCTGATCTCTCCACAACTTTAAATATGAATGGGTGTTGGATTTTGTCAAATGCTTTTTCGGCATCTAAGGAGATGATCATATGATTTTTCTTTTTCGGTTAGCTTATATGGTGGATTATACTAATAGATTTCCATATGTTAAACCATCCCTGCATGCCTGGAATAAAGTCTACCTGGTCATAGTGAGTGAAGTCTTTGATATGCTCTTTTATTCATTTTGCAAGTACTTTATTGAGAATTTTTGCATCAATGTTCATAAGAGAAATTGGTGTAAAATTCTCTTTTTTTGTTGGTTCTTTGTGCGGGTATTTAGGTATCAATGTGACTATGGCTTCATAGAAACTATTTCGTAATGTTCCATCCATTTCCATCTTTTGGAGGAGCTTGAAGATTATCGGTATTAGCTACTCTTTGAAAGTCTATTAGAATTCTGTGCTGAAGCCATCTGGCCCTGGGATTTTTTTGGTTGGGAGACTGTCAGTGATTGATTCTATTTCTATAGGCAAAATGGGGCTATTTATATTGTTTATCTCATCTTGATTCAATTTGGCAAATGAAATCATTCAAGAAAATTATCCATTTCCCTTGATTTTCAAATTTTATGGCATAAATGCCTTCAAATTAGGTTCTTATGATTCTTTTTATTTCTTCGGTATCTGTTGTTATGTCTCTTTATACATTTCTTATTTTGTTGATTTGGATAGTGTTTCTCTGTCTTTTATTTAGTTTGGCTAAGGGTTTGTCTATCTTGTTGATTTTCTCAAAGAACCAGCTCCTGATTTTGTTGATTCTTTGAATTGTTCTCTTTGTTTTTAAATTATTGATGTTAGCCCTGAGTTTGATTATTGCCAGACATCTACTCCTCTTGGGGGTTTCTGTTTCTTTTTTTCCCCCTAGGACTTCGAGATGTGCATTAAGTTGTTTATGAGGGATGTTTCCACTTTCTTTCTAAAGGCACTTAATGCTATGAAATTTCCTCTTAGCACCACTTTCATTGTGTACCACAAATTTGGGTATCTTTTTCCTTCATTTTCACTGATTTCAAGAAGTCCTTTATTTCTTCCTTTATTTCTTCCCTGACCCAGGTGTCATTAAGTAGAGAGTTGCTTGGTTTCCATGTATGTGTAGAGTTTTTGTTATTTCTGTTGTTGTTTAAGTGCAGCCTAAGATAGGATACAAGGTACTATTTCAATCTTCTTGTATCTGGTAAGGCTTGCTTTGTGACCTACTATGTGATCAATTTTAGAGAACATTCCATGGAGTGCTTAGAAGAAGGTATAATCCTTTGTGTTTGGTGAAACCTTCTGTAGATATCTGTTAGATCCATTTGATTCATGACATTGGTTAATGAAATTATTTTCCAGCTTACTTTCAGTTTCAAAGACCTATCCTTCAGTGAAAATAGGGTGGTGAAGCCTCCCATTATCAATGTGTGGGAATTGATGAGTAGTTTAATCTTTGTTAATCGTTCTTTTAAAATTTGGGTGCTCTTATATTAGGAGTATAGATGTTCAAAATTGTTATGTCTTCCTGGTTGACTTTCCCTTCAATTGTTATGAAGTGCCCATTCCCTTTTAATTACCTTTGGTTGAAAGTCTATTTTATTAGATAATAGAATGGCTTGCTTCTTGTGACCATTTTCTTGGAATGTTTTCACCCAACCTTTTACTCTGAGGTAATGTCTGTCATTGTGAATGAGATGTGTTTATTGAAGGCAGAAGAAAGTTGGGTCATGTTTATGCAGCCATTCAGTCTGTGTCTTTTTATTGGAGAAGTGAGACCATTGATGTTGAGAGATATTAATGATCAGTGACTGTTAAGTCCCTTCATTTTTGTTGTTTTTATAGTCAAAATAGGTAGTGTTTGAATTTTTTTTTTCATGGAATATCTTGTTTTCTATGTCAGTGATTACTGAGTTTCACTGCGTGTAGTAATCTGACCTGGCATCTGTGTTCTTTTAGAGTTTGCAAAACCTCTTTCCAGGCCCTTCTCACTTTCATGGTCTCTGCTGAGAAGATGGGTGTAATTCTAATAGGTTTGCCTTCACATGTTACTCGACCTTTTTTTCTTGCTGCTTTCAATATTTTTTTCTTGTTTCGTATATTTTGTGTTTTTATTATTATGTGGCAGGAAGATTTTCTTTTCTGGTCTACTCTATTTGGTGTTCTGTAGGTCTCTTCTATGCTCATATGGATCTCTTTTTTCAGATTGGGGAAATTTTCTTCGATGATTTTGTTACATATATTTTCTGGGCTGGGGAGTCAGGTGTCTTCTCTTTCCTCAATACCTATTATTCTCAAGTTTCATCTTTTCATGGTGTCCTTGATTTCTTGGATGTTCTGTGTCAGGAACTTTTCAGATTTAGCATTTTCTTTGATGGTCATATGACCTTAATAATTCAAGCCTTGGAGCTTAAGTTTTAATCCTGTTAAGTTGGAGCCTTAAAACATACACACAGTCCATAAAAATATAGTACCACAATTTCTGGCATGACTAATAATATCGTATTTAGAAAAGAGTGTTAAAGATGTATTAAGGAAGTGAATTTTAGGCTTTGCGAATGAAGGTACAGCATAACAATCAAGTTTTAGCATTGTGAACAAATGAATGTTAATATAGCAGAACATTATAGAAGAATTTTAAAAACATATCAAACCCATTATTTAGGAAGCATGTTGTTGAATCCAGTGAAGCTGTTGACAGGAGGAACATTTATTTACATGTCTGGGAATTGTTAAAGGCAAAATTTAAAAACAAAACATTTTGGGTCAGGGTAAACACATAATCTTGAAATGTAAAAGTCAAAATTAGGTAATCATTGTAAAACACAGAAGCTGTATTTGGAGTTCAGTAAGGATTTAAATGTGGTTGGTGAGCATATTCACAATACCTGGAAATAAACATGGTGGCCACTCATGTGGTTTCCTTAAAGTAGGCATTGCGGGTGATAGCTCAACCTCTTCCATCTAAAATGAACATGGGAACAGTCACATGTTGTGAGCAACCAGTGTCCAGCAGATTTGAAAATGCTGTCAGGCTGTGTTGTTGCTGTAGCTGACAATGCAGGAACACATTTGTACAGCAGGCTGCAGAGACCAGGTTGTGGAGTTTTAAAATCAGCCAGGGAAGTACTGAGACAGTGGTAGCTGCCAATTCTCTGTTGACCACTTTCTGCCTCTTTACAGATGGAATGTTGCCAGTGTAGCAGGAGTGACCCAAGTGTGAGATGTGACCCAAAGTTCCTTAGTGTCTGAGGCTGGAGTCCTGAAGTAGCAGTTTCCATAGCAGTAAAAATGAGGTGCATTGGTACTGCACTGGGTCCTAGCCATAGTGGCTGAAGGAATCAACTATGCATAGCGCTTGGCTTGTGGAGCATGGCGAGCTCAACTTCTCTTGCACCAGAGGGATCCAAAATTGGTCACACTACGTGGTGGGCACTTGCTTACCAACAATAGAAAGTATGTCCAGAACAACTGTGATGGCTGGGTATTCAGAAGGCAGTCAAGTTACTCCGAGTCCAAGCCAGCAGCAGTCTGTTTGGCTATGCTAGAGAGACAAGGAAGACAGTGGGGTATGTCATGAATAGAGCATAAGAGGAGAGCAGTGCAGCCATTTTGTGCCCGTTGCTAGGTGACCTGATACAGTGGAGTGTAGAAATTTACCTCATCTCAGAATTTGTAGTAGCGGTGGGTTCAGATGAGAGTGAATGGAGACTTAGAGTGATGTTTGGAACAGAAAGAAATTTTTGTTGGAGGTGTGTTAGATAGAATGAATTCGGTAGAAAGGATTCCAAGATCTGGAAGAGCCTTCCCAGGCTTTGGCAACAGTTTAATGGTTAAAAGAAATAAGAAAAAATGTAATAAGGCAAGATATATTACATCACATCAGGTTTATTAAATAAGCATGGAGAAAGAAAACATGGTGGGAGGAGAGGTATGTCAGGGAGAGATAGAGATATAGAGATACAGAGGAAAAGAGAAAGAGAAAGGAGGAAGGAAGGATGTGTGAGAGAGAAAGGGAGTAGGATGAAGGGGCAAGGTAGGTTTGCCCTTTTATGTATTGGGCATGGCCATGCCACTGTGGGAAGTAGGGAAAGACATCACAGGTAGGCAGACTGAAGCAGAATGCTAACGAAGGGGAGAAATAGGTTATGGGTGGGAATACAAGTTGACACAACAGAAATACATAAATTAAGGATCATCCAAGGGGTAATGTGTAAACCTAATGCAGTAGAAACTTCATGTGTGTGTGTGTGTGTGTGTGTGTGTGTGTGTGTGTGTGTGTGTATGATATAATACTTGTGTAAAGAATGATTGTTAAAAATATTTTGCTAAACACATAGATTACTGCTGTATTCAGCTAGCATTAGAGAAGCTTCCTCCTGTGGAAGATGGGAACAAATATAGAGACATAAATCCAACATGCAGCTAATGAGAGATATAGCATCATTCAGTTCTAAATGAGATGCCTCCAGCTCAGAGAACCCCATGAAACAGGATGCAGAAAGAATGGAAGAGGCAGAGGAGATGGGGGACACTAAGAACATAAGGCCCTCTTAATCAACATGAGATTATGAACTTATGGAGATTGATGCATCATGGACTGAGAAGTCTGCATAAATAAATCTAAAGTCTTCAGTTTCTATTCCTTCAGAGCAGGCCTGGGCCTCCAGTCTTCAGAGATAGGTTCTTCAGTCACTGGAAATCCAGCAAACCAGAGATGGCCAATACCTGGCCAGAGGTTATTTAAAGATGACTTCTTACTGTTAGTATAATTGGTTAAGCAAGATACACTGCCTGTCTCAAAATCTGCATAAGATGAACTCATGATCTGGCCTGAATCTGAGTCACCAATATTTGCCTTGGCTCTCTAACCTAATGATTCCTTTGGTTCTTCTGTGAACAAAAAATGGGTTTCTGATTATTTTAGTTTCCATGTGGTTAATTTCCTCCTGTTTTCTGTCTTTTGCAATTTCAATGTAATAGTTTTGGCTTTTTCTTATTATATTTGATTTTGTTATACTTTTTAAAAATGAATTAATGAATGAAAACCTAGTCACTTGAATATAGGTTAATCACTGAACTGTAATCCATACTTACTGAGAAAGGGAAAATCATTTTTCTTTAATGGGAATGACAGTGTGCATAGCTGTGACATCATTGCCTACCTGCCATGGGGTGTGACCCTACCTAGTATTTAAGAAGGAAGACCTACCTCACCCCTTCTTCTCTTCCTATTCCTCTTTTCCCCCTTTCTTCCTCTGCCTCTGCCTCTCTCTCTCTCTCTCAGGGGTACCCCTCCTGCCTGTCCTTCTGCCCCCATTCTCATTTAATAAACCTCAAATATTCTAATATCTGGTATGTATTATCTTATTTTTATATATAAAATTGGTGGCCCTGTGCAAAAGAGGTTCTTTCATGATTAACTTAAGTCTGGAATCCTTTACACCGACCTCCATTCTCCCAGCTTTTATTCTAAATCTCCATTCATTCCATCTTAACCAATCAAAGCACTGCCTTCAGACCATGATTCTAAGCTGAGATAGATTTCCACTCCTTCGCTTTCTGCTGGGACTGAAGTGAAGGTGATTCACTCTGCCACATGGTTGCCCCTCCCCCACCAATGGCTCTGTTCTTTGAAAATCCAAGTGTTGACTAGTGTACTGCCATTTTATTGAAAAGTAAATAATTTATCCTCCTCCTGTCACCATCGCCTACCATGGATTCAACTACAAGCTTCCTGGATAATGGGTTGATATGGTTTTTAATTTATTCTATAATAGTCTACTATATTAACATTAATTTGCTTACAATGTTAACTTTCACTGTGTTAAAACATGTTTAGCCTAAAATTATAAATGTTATGTTATTCATCATAAAGGGAAATGTTTTACTCTCTGTGTTTAAGTTTTTATGGCTCTAACTTAACAGGGATAAAACCTACAATCTTAGCTTTAATAATTAAGGTCTTATAAATGATCAAGACCTTAAACATGTTCAAAAATGTATTTTAGTAATGCTAAAAACCAATATAATTAATATTTTCAAGTTCAAACATAGAATGAGATCATAATATTATAATTTATGTTTATAAAGTATAGTTTAGAACAAATAACTAGATACAAAGATCGTTTCACTCAAATATGCCTACTCTCAAACTTGTCAGACACCTGCTGAACATGGCATTTAACATGTGTAAACTTATTAAAAAAACAGAGATTCCCAGAGCATAATAATAGTCAAAATCTCAGAAGACTGAGACACATTTGCAAGTAACTTCAAGCCTGGATTGTGGTTTCTGGCTATTGAGCAAAACTGTTCCCAACATCTCATTTCCTTATGCTATAGATCAGCCTGTGAACAAACTGGACACCTGAAAAGTCATTATCTCACATTGCTGAAGACAAGGTAAGGTCAGTGTCCTCCATGTATTCCTTCCATAGAAATAGCCTCTCATCCTCTGTGCCTGATACCAGACTGTATCTGCTCATGGTACCATGCTGCCACAGGAGATAACTGGGATAACTGTCTATTTACTGGGTTATGACTAACTACTCATCTCAGTCATTATTATTAATACATGGTTACAATGCATCCTTCTCAGGTCTCTTATGTCATTGATAACTAAGATGATGTTAGCTTGGTAGCTAGAAAACAATTAGCTCCTCAGCCCAAAGTAATCTGACATGTTAGTCCATTGGTCAACTCATTAGCTAGTTTAAACTACTAGATACTAGATCTCCTATTTAAAAGTCTAACAGGTTAGCCCTATTCACAGACCTCAGTTTAAAAATAAACAGGTTTTAAATACCTTCCCATTCTTTTAGCAAAAGGACAATGATTGCTTACAACAATTCCGCTTATGTCTTATAGATTGCAAGAAAGTGTCTTAAGGTTGATACATGCAAGTTATTGGTGTTAGAAAGTCTAAGAAGGTGTTTATGAATGTTAGAAAATATAAGAATGTGTTTAAGTTGGTAAATGTGAATTATGAAGGTCAACATGTCTAAAAGAATGCTTTATTTCTTTTTGTTGCTGTGCTATTTTCATATTAACTGTTCAGAGTGTTGACACTGATGAATGAAGCTCTAGTTTATTAATCTAACTATTGAACATGGTCCACTATCCTACTATAATTCCAAGATTTTCAATTTTCATTTGTTTTTCATTTTCTTAAAATGTGTCTCACTATACTAAAATTATAAACTTCCAGTTTTCTAGACAGAGAAAGAAAGCCTATTTTTCATGAGGTATACTGATGCTAAAGTGAACTTCTGCCTTCTGTTCCACAGGAGATTTCTGTCCTACCTATGTTACTGTTCAACAGAGGTCAAAAAGTCTTCTGCCTCTCCTAAGCTCACCAGAGAGTCTTTGTGTTTTAAAACAAAGTTCTTTCCCCAAGCCTATACTATACTATATATCTACTGCATTTTCCTACAATGTGCTCATGTCTAAAAATGTGTATTTCACGGAAGATTTCAAGCAGTGATGATACTAATGTGTCTGAAACTTATCTCTTTTTGTGAACTTAAAAGGACTATTGTATGCTACAGGAAATCTTCCTTTCAGGTCAAATGGAATTCAGGTAAGTACTGCCAATGCAAAGCCTAAGTTTCTCACCTACTCTCTATCTCTGAGAGTGGGATTCATGCCCCTTTTAATGGTTTTGTGACTCACTTCTCCCTAAATATCCAATTGCCACCTTTATGCATCTAGCAGTAGCTGAATTCTCCCTTCCTAGTCTCATAAATGTTTCCTGTTGTCCAAAAGACTGTCAACACCTCTCGGGTTCACTAGGAGTGAAACTACCTAACTGCAGTCTCCATGACTGTGGATGGTCCTCTGTCACCTACATCTAGGACAGTTCCCACTAGGTAAAAATTGATACAGTCACTCCTGCCACTGCTTGGCCTCCAACAATTCCTAGTGCAGTAGGTAGGTGGCTGTATCACCAGGCCAGCTCAGCCCCAGAGCTGTGTTCTTTTGATAAGTGCCTGGAGCAGTCTGTGCACCAGTTTTCTGAGTCAATAATTGTTCTTGGGATGCCCTAATGGATTACTGACTTCCCTTCTAGATTAGAAACATCCAGACACCTGTTCCTCCTAGCATTTTTTGGGATGCTTTTCTCAGAATTTCCAATCCCAATGCCCACATTAAGGGCTTCCAAGCTTACATGCCTCTGTAACCAAACTTAAACACAACCAAAACTAAACTGTTTTAGTTATTGCCAGGTAAAATAGAAGAAATTTCCTTATATCCAACCTTTTATTTGCTCTCCCCAAATTTTCAAGCATTGTCAGCATTGTCTCTTTCCTTGTTTTCAAACCTTTTCACTGTGCTCTCCCAAGAGTTTGAAATGTACACCTAAAAGGAATTTACTCCCTAACTTACTACGTTTGTCTTCTGCCCACATATATGTTCCAGTGTCTTGCCAGACTTCCTACATCTGGGACATCATCAATTTAGCTACCCACAAATGCATCTGTGCAACATCATAGATCATGCCAGCTGGACCTGCCTTGTTCCTCTTAGCTGAATCTCCATTGCTTTTCCCAGCTGCAGATGTTCTCAGACCCTGGACAACAAATTCAGCAGCCTGTTCTCCTGGAACCTGGCCAACATATCAGCCTTTTAACCTCCTGTCAGCAGGAAGTAGTTAAGATGATTACTTCACTCATATCCATTTACAAAAGGCTGAAATGGTATGCTCCAGAAGATGGACAAACATCTTCAGGTTCTCCCAGCACTCCTAGGTCCCTATAAGCTACGAGATATGGCTGACATACCCTGCCCTCTACCTTGAACTTTCAGGGCAGAGCTTTTTCTTCCTCTTGAGCATATAATCTGGACATTTTGTTTCTATTGCTTTTATTCTCTCTCTTTCCTCCCTTACCTACATTTATATAATTTAGCTTACCTTATATAAGAACAATACAATGCTCAATTTTTTAATTATAGGAAAAGGTAGGAGTGTTAGTATTATTTTTTTTAATTTATTTTCTTATTTTTTATTAATTTATTCTTGTTACATCTCAATGTTTATCCCATCTCTTGTATCCTCCCATTCCTCCCCCCCCCATTTTCCCATTATTCCCTTCCCCTATGAGTGTTCCTGAGGGGGATTACCTCCCCCTATATATTCTCATAGGGTATCAAAGTCTCTTCTTGGCTACCTGCTGTCCTTCCTCTGAGTGCCACCAGGTCTCCCCCTCCAGGGGACATGGTCAAATGTGAGGTACCATAGTATGTGAGAAAGTCATATCCCACTCTCCACTCAACTGTGGAGAATATTCTGACCATTGGGCTAGATCTGGGAAGGGGTTTAAAGTTTACCTCCTGTATTGTCCTTGGCTGGTGCCTTAGTTTGAGTGGGACCCCTGGGCCCAAATCTGCCTATCATATTGTTCTACTTGTAGATTTCTAGGACCCTCTGTATCCTTTTATTTTGCTATTCTCCCATGCGTCTCTCATTTAGAGTCCCAATAGGATGCCTTCCCCTCTGTCCCAGTTTCCTGGTAAGTGAAGGCTTTCATGGGACATGCCCCTTGGGCTAGTATGCATATATAAGTGAGTATATACCATTTGATTCTTTCTGCTTCTGGGTTAACTCACTCATTATGATAATTTCTAGCTCAATCCATTTATCCACAAATTTCGGGAATTCCTTGTTTTTAATAGCTGAGTAGTATGGGGCTTGGAACTAAACAGAGAATTCTCAACAGAGGAGTATCAAATGGCTGAGAAACACTTAAAGAAATGCTCAACCTCCTTAGTCATCAGGGAAATGCAAATCAAAACAACTCTGAGATTCCATCTTACACCAATCAGAATGGCTAAGATCAAAAACTCAAGTGACACCACATGCTGGCGAAGGATGTGGGGAGAGAGGAAACACTCCTTCATTGCTGGTGGGAATGCAAACTAGTACAGCCACTTTGGAAATCTATCTGGTGCTATCTCAGAAAAATGTGAATAGGGCTTCCTCAAGACCCAGCTATTCCACTCCTTGGAATATACCCAGAAGATGCTCCAGCACACAACAAGAAACTTTGCTCAACCATGTTCATAGCAGCCTTATTCATAATAGCCAGAACACGGAAACAGCCTAAGTGTCCCTCAGTAGAAGAGTGGATAAAGAAACTGTGGTACATATACACTAAGGAGTGTTAGTATTCTGCTCCACTCTGCCTACCCGCTTTGGGGGCATGGCTCTGCCCAGTATATAAAAGTGCAGGCCTACCTTTCTCCTCCTCCTCTAACTCTTACTCTCTCTCCCCCTCCCTTCCTCTCTCTCTCTCTCTCTTTCTATGGTACCCTTACTCGTCTTCTTCTCCCTTTATGCTCATTTAATAAACCTCATATATTCTAATATATGGCATCTGGTATTTTATTATCTTATTTTTATATGTAAAATCAACCACTCCAGAGCATGTCTCATGTTTCAGTGTACTTGACCAATATATAATGAACTCCACAGTTTTTTTAAATTTGGTTAGACTTTAATGTTGTATTTGTTATCTATCTATCTATCTATCTATCTATCTATCTATCTATCTCTGTGTTGTTTTATTTTTCTTTCTTTGCTTGGTGCTGTTCTTGCTGCTGTATTCAGATTTTGTTTTGTATTTTATAAATAACTTAATGTTTGGTGGTTAGAACGGGAAAGAGAATATAAAAGGACTTGGAGTAGAAGAATATTGTCAATATACTTAAATTTATAGATTGCCTCAAATAATAAAAATGTAATATATTAAATATACACACTTACTTTTCAAAAATTATTGTTGATTTTGACCTAGATTCTAATCACAGAAATCAGATGATATAAAATAAACTATTTTCTGACAAAAAAAAAATCAACATTTATAAGCAGGCAGGGGCATCTAGAAATGTCCAGAACAGAGAGAAAATGTAGTGCACTGAACATGGACAATAGATTAAAGTGGTCTTTGAGAGGAGATAGTACTGGAAAGGAAGGGTGGAAGACATGATTGGAAGATAAAAAATAGCACCAGGAAAGTACAAGGCCTAAATGGCAGAGTTATATAGGTATGAGAAGCCCTGGGAAGGACAGCCTAGGAGCTAGAGTAGATAAAGGTAGAAGACAGAGCTCAGAAATACACCATGCACTGAGGCCTAGAGGGGAACATGTGCTTTGTTATGCTAATAGGACCCTCAGTTAACCATTTATCCTGAGTCTTTTCTAGATAGGAAACTATTGAAATGCAATGCAAAGCCAAGCCAACACACTTTCCTAATAAACAAATGAAGCCATATAATATTTTGGATATCCTTAATAAGGTTCATTCATCTATGTTTCAAAGACATTGTATATAAAAAGATGATGTTTCTTTTTTTTTAGACACATTCCACTTACAGCAAAATATTAATGACTGAAATTTCTGCCTGAATGACAATGTCTTAAAATGGGAAAGCAATGTACTTTTTTTTGCATTTAGTTCACTTCTAGATTTTTTAAAAAGTTTCATATCATTAAATGCCATATTCT
Source organism: Acomys russatus (assembly GCF_903995435.1). Taxonomy (NCBI): domain Eukaryota; kingdom Metazoa; phylum Chordata; class Mammalia; order Rodentia; family Muridae; genus Acomys; species Acomys russatus. Next base: position 697,583 of record NC_067137.1, on the reverse strand, counting down.
GTAGATTTCTGAGGAGTTTGAAGACCTTCCCTCTATCTATTCTTATAGTAATCAATCTATTCCTTTGAAGACATATACAAGAAAATAAATCTACTCCATGATCAAGTAAATTAGTATCTTGTAAGATTTATAGGTAACTAACTGCCAACTTTTGTCTCCTATTTTCATGATCAGGTTATTAATAGTTAGTTTTCATAAGATATTACCTTTTTGAATGAGTTGCACTTGTAAAATACATTAAAAAAACTTTGATCAAAATTACTTTAAATTTCTACTAACATAAAATATATAATAAGGTTTTATCAACATATAACAAACATATAATACATATAGCAAAAGGTGAATAACAATATACAATTTAAGTTTTTATCAATGTGAAGCAAAAGTTGAATAAAATAGTCTTAAGTTTCCATCAATCAAAATAATCTTAAATTTTCATCAATCTACAGTACCAATATAAGATATCAGAGACTAGTAGATTCAATAATCTACCTTCTGTTCTATAAATCTATATACTCCCCTCTTTCCCCCTTTTTCCCTAATATTAGATGGGATAGAAGGATAAGAGAGAAAGAAGAATATAAGAAAGAAATCCTTAAATGAAACTTTTATTAACGTATAGCTAACCCCTTTAGGCAAAATAAACATTGGTAACACATCAAAAACACCCAACTGACTTACTGGGAATGGTGGCATTGTGTTCTTAAAATTACTTTTTGCTTTTTAGGGGGGAAACATCTTTTGGATAGCCTGAGAAAAATAAAATATTGGCCAAGCACTGAAAAAGTTAGCTGTATCTGTTTTTGTCCAGTCATTTTGGGATCAATCCTTTTGGCTAGCCCTTTTATTGTTCATATGCATGCAATTTCTTGAGGAAACAGTAGCTCCAGAGGCAGAGGTTGTGTCTTCACTCTTGTCCTGTTTTTTGCTCTGAAAATAAGCAAACTTTTGAAATCATTAGTATAGTTATATTTGTACATATATAATTTTTCAAAGAAACAACAGTTGAGACACTCTGCTTGGTGTGTCAGAGGCAGTCTTTTGAGGTTGAATCACCCAGGCTTCCTACTTTGTTTCCATCATTGTCCTGTTTTTTTGCTCTGAAAATAAGCCAACTTTTGAATTCATTAATACAGGTATATTTATGGGACAAGCAAGGTGTGCAAATTAAACAGGGCTCTGCCTCCATGTACACTAACATCACAGAAGAAGGCATTATATATGAAAGCTGTATAAAAGAGTCTCATGTTATATGGATGAGGTAGGCCTTAAGATACTTTTGTTATGTGGTCAGATCTAATCTTCATAAGTTTTGTTGGTAACCATATTTTTTTTTCACTCCCTGTGGAGACATATACGTAACCACGACCCCATCTCAAAACTATTACAGGTTTCCATTTCATAGTTGACACATCTTTATTGAATATTATTTGCCCCTACTCCTCAGTTTTTTCTATCACCCAATGTATTTCAGCTGCTGTTGCCCCTTCATCATTAACAGTAAGAAAAGTTAAAATCAACAAAGCATTATTTAATTGAGCTCTGGTGGTCTTTATCTTTCTGTTTTAATAAGCATATCTTTTAGAGTATCATAAGTTCTTTCTACAACAGCTTACTGGGAGGGGTTATGAGATATACCAGTAATGTGTTTTATTTTATAATATAAAACAAATTTTTCATCTTAATGGATACATATGCAGGAGCATTGTCAGTCATAATTTGTGTAGGTATTCCTATAACTGCCATTGTTTCCAATAAATGAGTAATTACACAGTCAGCCCTTTCAGAACTCAAGGCATCTGCCCATGAAAAACCTGAATATGTATTAATGGTTTGATGCACGAATCTCATCTTTCCATATTCTGCAAAATGAAATACATCCATCTGCCAAATTTTATTCTTTTGGTACCTCTAGGTTTAAATCCAGCAGGTAATGGTATTTGTTATACAAGGAACATGTAAGACATTTATTAATTATTTTTTTTGGCTTTTGTGAAATGATAGGGAATCTTTTCTTCAATCCCTTACTGTTAGCATGATGTTTTTCATGAAACTTTGAGGCTTTGGATACATTACCTCTTAATTATTTGTCAATTTCTTCATTTCTTTGTGCCAATGGACATGGTAAACCTGTATGGGATTGCATATGAGTAATATACAAGGGTTAGTTTCTACTTCTGATGACCTGTTGTAGTTATATAATGTAGTTAATTCTGAGTTTTCAGGAGTAAATTCAGCAGTTTCTATAAGGAAAACAACACTTTTAGCATATTGAGAATCAGTGATTATATTGAGATATTTAGGAAAATCTAACAGTACCATAAGGGTTGCATACAATTGTGAATTTGAATTGAGGTAAATAGGCTTTTATTCACCTTAATCATTTTGTCAGACTTATAACGAGCCATACCCAACTTATTTGGATCAGTGTAAAAGTTGGATACCCTAGAATCAGTGACCTCTTTACAATACTTGGAAGGATCCAATTAGTTTTTTTATAAGCTGTATATGTTTGCTTTTTTTGATATCTATTGTTAATGTCTCACAAATAGTTACTAAAAGCTGTTTGTATTTAATCTTGTTTGTAATTAATCTTCATTAATTACCCATAATGACAGAATGTCAGAATTAGTAAAAGGTGCTATGATTTCTGCCAGGTCCATCTCTGACAGTTGGCACAATCTTATTCTTCCCTTTGTAATTAATTCAGGAAAGTTTTCTATGTATGTTTTCAATTTTTTGTTTTGTTTATTTGCCAGGAATATCCTTTCTATGATTCTGTCTTCCCTTTGCGTAAGAAGTCCAGTAGGAGAATATTTTGAAGGCATAATAACCAGAATGCAACCAAGTTTAGGATCAATTCTATCCACATATGCCTTTTACCATTTTTTTCTCTACCAGAATTAACTCCTTTTCTGCTTCAGCTGTTAGACACATTGGACTGTTTAAATCTAAATCCCCTCATAACATTTGAAAAAAGTTACTTAACTCATAGGTAGTTAATCTAATTGTAGGCCTTAACCAGCTAATATCTTTCATCAATTTTTGAAAGTCATTAAGAATTTGCAATTGATCTTTAGGGATCTGTACATTTTGTGATCAATTTTTTGTTCAGTTATTTTGTAGCCTAATCCCCAGCATGGCAGAATTCTTTTGTTTCCTTAAACATTTTTTTTCTATAACATTAGGATGAGAATCAGAAAGCAGAATATCATCCATTTAATGGTAAATGATAGAGGAAATTGACTATGAATTATTTCTAATGGTTGTTGCACAAAATATTGACATAACGTTGGGCTATTCAACACTCCATGTGGATATTGCCTTCCATTTATATATCTTCATTGGAGAATTACTGTTTAGAGTATACAGTGAGAAAGCTAACCTTTCCCTGTCCTTCTCATGCAGAGGTATTGTGGAACAAAACAGTCTTTTACATCAATTGTAATTATATGCCAAGACTTAGGTAACAAGGAAAGAAAAGAAATTCCATGCTGAAACAAATCAATTGGTTGAATTACTTTATTTCCCTCAAATCCATTAATATCCACCACCCACCTGATTTCTTTCTTACCACAAATACGGGGGGAACTCTAGGGGCTGAAAGATTCTTCTATGTGCTGAGTCTTCTGCTGCTCTTTCACTAAGCAGTGAAGCTCCTGGAATTTTTGTTTTGAGAAGAGATACTGTTCGTGGTATACAGGTCTGATTGAAATCCATTCTAGGGCCAGGGCTGTTGGTATCTCAGCAGTGACTCCTCTTATAAACTTGGATAGTCTAAACCTGAGAAGTTCTGGGGTTTTACAATGGGCATGGTTGTGGTAGCTCTGGATTACTTACATTAATATCTTCCCCAGAAGTATGTAACATTTCATCCAGAGTTTCAACATTTTTTATCTCTGTAATTGCAGGAATATTAATCTGAGTACCCCATTATTGCAAGAGATCTCTTACCCATAGATTTATGGGTATGCCAGCCACTTAGAGGCTCAGCTTCTCTGTCTGCCCTTCCAGTCTCACACACTGTTGCCACCACACACTTCGTTTTATTTGAGATAGTTTACCATTTCCTGTAATTTCTGTATAAACCTTCTAAAGTGGCCAATTTGAGTTCTAAGATTTTTGAGACATGATTGACACAATTGCTTCTGTGTCCATCAAGCCTTCTATTTTAACACTATTCATTTGTATAATTAATTTAGGTCACTGATCATTAACTATTGTTTTCCAGAACACACATGTCACTGTGCTCCCTAGTGCACCAGTCATTTCCACTGGAACGGGTTTGACCTTAATGCAAGGAAATAGTAACAGTTGAGCAATTCTACACTGGGCATTAATTTTTGTCTCTGTCTTTACACATACCATGGTTTTTATTTCCTCCTTACAATCTTCATTTATAATATTGGATGCAAAATAAGGCTTGAAGGGCAAAGCAACAGAGGAATAGTTTCAGCAGAGCTGAGGGCTAGAGGGGCTGAAAAGCAGAGGATTTGAGTTGCTTAGGAGCCGATGGAAAGAGGAGTAGAACAGCAAAGGAGTCAATTTGCAAAGGAGCAGAGTGCTAGAGTGACCATTCAGGAGAGGTGTCATGTTGCATAGGATCAGAGGACTAGAGAGGCCAAGCAGCAGAGGGGTCGAGTTGCATGAGTCGAGAGGGTTAGAGAGGTCAAGAGCAGAGGAATCAATTTACCTAATAGCAGAGGGTAGAGAGACTGAGCACCAGAGGAGTAGATTTGTATAGCAGCAGAGGACTAGAGTGGTCAAGCAATAGAGGAGTCGAGTTGTAAAGGAGCAGAGGGCTAGAGAGGCAGAGCAATAGAGGAGTCGAGTTGCATAAGAGCAGAGGGCTGGAAGGGCAGAGTACCAGAGGAGTTGAGTTTCATAGGAAGGGAGGGCTAAAGGGGTTGAACAGCAGAGGAGCTGAGTTGAATAGCAGCAGAGGACTAGAGAGACAGAGCACCAGAAGAGTCGAGTTGTGTAGAAGCAGAAAGCTAGAGGGGCAGAGCACCAGAGGAGTAGAGTCTCATAAGAACAGAGTGTAGAGAGGTTGAGCAACGGAGGAGTTGATTTGCAGAGGAGCTGAGGGATAGAGAGGCTGACAAGCCAAATACTCGAGTTGCAAAAGACCAGAGGGCTAGAAGCAGTGGAGTTGAGTTGCATAGAAGCAGAGAGCTGGAGATGTCAAGCAGCAAAGGAGTCAAGATGCATAGGAGCAGAGGGCTAGAGAAGCAGAGCAGCAGAGGAATCGAGTTGGATAAGAGCAAAGGGATAGAGGAGCAGAGCACCTGAGGAGTCGAATTTCATTGGAGCAGATGGCTAGAGGGATCGAGCAGCAGTGGAGAGGAGTTGTATGGGAGCAGAGTGCTAGAGGGGCAGAGCAGCAGAGGAGTCTAGTTGCATAGTAGCATAATGCTAGAGGGGTCGAGCAGCTGTGGAGTCGAGTTGCATAAAAGCAGAAGGCTAGAGAGGCAGAGGAGCTGAAGCGTTAAGTAGCATCAGTGCAGAAGAGTAGAGGGTCTGAGCAGCAGAGCAGTCGGTTGCATAAGAACTGATTGCTAGAGAGACAGAGCAGAAGGGGAGTCTAATTGGAAAGGAGCAGAGGGATAAGGGGCAGAGCATCAGAGGAGTCGAGTTTCATAAAAGTAGAGGTCAGAGGTGTTGAGCAGCAGAACAGTCAACTTGCAGAGGAGCTGAAGGCTAGAGAGGCCTAGCAGTATAGTAGCCGAGTTGCAAAAGAGCAAAGGGCTAGAGAGGCAAAGCACCAGAGGAGTCGAGTTGCATAGGAGCCAAGGGTAGATGGGTCGAGCAGCAGAGTAAACAAGTTGCAGAGGAGCTAAGGGCTAGAGAGGCCAACCAGCAGAGGAGTCGATTTGCAAAGGTGCAGAGGGCTAAAAGGGACAAACAGCAGAGCAGTTGAGTTGCATAGCAGCAGAGGGCTATACAGGCAGAGCTGCAGAGGCGTTGAGTTGCATAAGAGCACAGGGTTAGTGTGGGCGAGCACCAGAGGAGTTGAGTTTCATAAGACTAGAGGGCTAGAGAGTCAGAGCAGCAGAGGAGGCGAGCTGCATAGGAGCTGAGGCCTAGAAGGCTGAGCACCAGAGGAGTTGAGTTGCATAGGGGCAGAGAGCTAGAGGGGCACAGGCCCAGAGTAGTCAGGTTGTCTAAGAGCAGAGCGCTAGAGGTTTGTAGCTGCAGAGGAGTCGATTGCATAGAAGCAGAGGACTAGAGGGGCTGAGGAGCAGAGGAGTCTATTTTCATAGGAGCAGAGTGCTAGAGTGGCCATTCAGCAAAGGAGTCATGTTGCATAGGAGCAAAGGACTAGATGGAAAGTCAGCAGAGAAATCAAGGGTCATAAATGGATAGGGCTAGATAAGTTGATCAGGAGAAGAATCGATTTGCCTAAGAGCAGAGGGATAGCGGGGCCGATCACCAGACAAGTCGAGTTGCATAGGAACAGAGGACTAGAAAAGTTGAGCAGCAGAGGAGTTGAATTGTAAAGGAGCATAGGGCTAGATGGGCTGAGAAGCAGATGATTCGTGTTGCATATGAGGAGAGAGTTAGAAGGACCAACCAGCCAAGTAGTTGAGTTGCATAGAAGTAGAATCCTAGAATGTAGCAGCAGAACAAGAGTTAAGTTGCATATGAGCAAATGACTAGAGGGGCCAAGAAGCACAAGAGTAGAGTTGCATAGGAGCAGAGGGATAGAAATGCAGAGCAACAGAGGAGTCGAGTTGCATTAGAGCAGATGACTAGAGAGGCTAAGCAGAAGAAGAGTCAGATTGCATATGAGCATATGTCCTTAGCGGCCAAGCACCAGAGGAGTAAAGTTGCATAGAAGCAGAGTGCTAGAGAGAGGTCAAGCAGCAGAGGAGTCTAGTTGAATACGAGCAAAGGGCTTGAGGAGCAGAGCACCGGAGAAGTAGAGTTGCATAGGAGCCACACCAGAGAAGTAGAGTTGCATAGGAGCCGAAGGCTAGTGGGATCGAGCAGCAGAGGAGCCGCGTCGCATAGGAGCAAAGGGCTAGAGAGGCAGAGCACCAGTGGAGTAGAGTTGCATAGGAGCAGAAGGCTAAAGGGGCAGAGCAGCAGAGGAGTCGATTGCATAAAAGCAGAGTGCTAGAGGTGCCAAACACGAGAGGAAACAAGTTGCATAGGAGCAGAAGGCTAGAGGATTCGCACTGCAGAGGAGTCAAATTGCATAAGAACAGAGGGCTAGAGAGGCGGAGCAACAGAGGAGTCAATTTGGATAGGAGCAGAGGGCTAGAGGGGCCGATATTGCTCCTGATTTTGGAGACTTACTTAGTGGCTATCTACAAAGATGGCATAATCTGCTGATGTCTTTCCATTTCACATATATTTATGACGACCATTGTGCCTGCCCAAGGAGCCAGCGGTCCACCTGGCCTCAGACTGACCCTCGGGTCTTCTGATCCCAGATCCTTCTCTCAGCCCCCTTCTCCCTTTCCACACAAACAATATAATTCACCATGTCTAGTTTATGTGGAGATAACATGTAGACTATTCTGAGATGTTGGTATCTATATCCCCTGAGTTCAGGGGTTGGGCAGGAAAATGGCTTCTATGGCTGGGTTTTGCTGAGGCAGTGCTCTCCACTGTGGGAACAGTCAAGCCCTAGCTCCTGCAGGACAGCAAAACTGCCATCACTGTTGGCATGATACACTAAGGTGTTATGATACATCACAGGGTGGTGTGAAACACCTAAGAAGGAAGCCCAGTTAACAAGTCTAACATCGGCAAGTCACACATTTTATCCTGTTTTCTAGGCACTATGGGTACAAGGTGACTCATATTCCTCAGCACCACAGGGTTGTTTGGGTCCTAGTAACGAGTAAGGTGGAGCCAAGGGTGACACATGAGGTTTCTAAGGGCTGGTGTTCAGTCCTCTGAGGGGTAGGGGTTGGGCAACTAAAAGCTACTAGTTGCACACAACAAAAAACCAGGCTGGTTAATTCTGCCTTTGAGAGTTTTCTGGAAGGGTGACTGAACAGACCACAGAAGTACAAGGTGAACTAGAGGAATGGTCTCTTAAATTGTACAGGAACCCTTAAGACTGGGGTAGAGCCACAGGGAAGGACACTAGAGGACAGTCCTGCTGCCCCTAGGGTCAGATTGACCCTCATGCTAGCTTCTAGGGACACATGATGATAGCTTCTGGAGACACAGCATCTCTGGGCCCAGGTTTGGCTCCCAAGCACTTTGTAGGGGTGTTGTGAGGGGGTCTTTTACCTGTAGGACTCCTATAAGGGATTCCAATTTTGGATTACCTGACCCACCCACCCACACACACACACACACACACCATGGTTTTTAGCGAAACAACCAAAACCTACAAACAGCAAGCTATAATTTCTCTGACTTTGCAGTTGCCAAGAGGCAATCTCCAGCCTGTCTCCTGTAGGCAGCTGGTTACCTGGAGAACTGCTTGCAGAAATGGTTCAGAGACTTCAACAAGCTCAGTAAAGCTATCCAGACAAGTTCAGTGCCTCCAGAGAGCACCTATGTCAGTGTTCTCAGTGGTTGGATCACTGAATTTCTGTGTCAGGAATGGCTTAAATCCCACCACTTTGTTTTTTGTTTTGTTTTGTTTTGTTTTTTGTTTTGTTTGTTTTATTTGTTTTTTTGAGGCAAGGTTTATCTGTGATCTTGGCTGCTCTGGACTTTGTTTGTAGAACAACCTGGCTTCGAAGTCACAGAGATCTGCCTGCCTCTGCCTCCTAAGTGCTGAGATTACAGGGATATGCCCCCACTGCCCAGAGAATGGCTTAAATCTTTATGTGGATAATTTCATTAGGTCCTGCATCTGTTTTGTTTGAAGTACCTCTGTGTGTGTGTGTGTGTGTGTGTGTGTGTGTGTGTGTGTGTGTGTGTGAGTGCACGCGTGCGCACATGCACGCGTTCACAAGTGCCAATGCTCACACACATGTAGAGGCCAGAGGAGCACATTGGATTCCTTGCTTCATTGCTCACTGACTTATTCCCTTAAGACAGGGTCACTGACAATCCGTGTTCTACACTCATCATCATCGGAATTTCAGCCCCACAGCCATGCCCAACTGGGGGAGTTGGGGACCCAAACTCGGGTCCTTTTCCTCTCCCACCATGCCATCTCTCTAGTGCCTGATAAAATCTTTTAAAGTTTGACAGGAATGGCAAAGATTAGACAGGTGAAAGGTGAAGAGTAACAGGAAGGAGGAGGTATTTAATGGGTCTTAGGGTGTATGTGAGAGACCTCTTCATAAGCCACTTCAGAAGCTCTGACCTCACAGTCAGTGTCTTCTTCCTGCCCTCTTCACTGGCCTCCCCATCTTCTCAGGCTCTGTGTTAGTGTCTCCTTAGGGACCAAGGCAGAAGCTGATGTCTAATGATAGACTCCTCAGCCCTCCCTTCCCTACCTGGCTCCTGGGCCTTTGAGAGCTGGGCTCCTGCATGCAGCTTGCCTACTTAAGTCTGTGCTACAGCCACACTGGTCCTTGCCTCCTCCACCTGCTCGAAAAAGCCTTTGCACTGACTATTCCCTCCCTTCAAGGCTATTTTGTCTCACAGCTGAAGACATACTCAAGCTTACTCTCATGGTGAGGCAGAGGACCAGAGATGATAAGGCCTCAGCTTATCTCCCTGAAATCTGTTACCATCTCCCTGGCCAAAGGAAACTCATGGCTGAGGCCAGAGTCCATTTCGGAGACAGCAGAAATTGATGGTACATTCTGAGATAGGGGAATTGAAGAACTGTGGCCTTGTGATTGGAGAATTGTGATCTCCCATGATGTCCTATTGGCCTGTACTCCAAGCCCCTCCCTCCTGCCCAATAGACTTGCCTCAGCAAGTGTCTTTGCCTCTTGGATGCCCTTCCATTTTCACCCAGATAGCATGTGTGGTATGGTTGCCATGTGCCAGGCCCAGTTCTAGTTGCTGGAATATACCAACATACAGTATGATTAGTGCTTGCAGCACTTAAAGTTCAGAGATAATTACATCTGTTGGAAAATCAACACTGGGAATGGATACAAAAAAAAAAAAAAAAAAAGCAGGCAGGGTTCTTTCTTCAATGAGGGAGACAGTAAAGGGCTTGCTGGCATGTTTGAACTGAGATCTAGTGAAGGAGAGTGAGCCAAGCACACAGGTGGGAAAGACAGTTCCAGGCCAGGGCAGTGCAAAGTACCAAAGTCCTGGAGATATACCGTGTGTTTGAGCAACAGATGGATAGAACAGAGTGAATGAGAGATGAGCAGGGATGGCACACACATGGCTGGAAAATTATGTCTAAAAAAAAATGCAACTTGTGTGTAGTTGCTGGCATCTGGAATGGGCTGGGAATAAATAGATAAGGTACCTTTTCAGGTTTCAAGGGAACAGTGCCATCAAATAAGCCATAAGCCAGTACTAAAAACAGAAAAATACATTTGACCCATTGGGTCTTCAGATCACTTACCTTCAGGCCATGAAATGTATGCTAGCATTACCTGTGTGCTTCAAAAGATGAGCTAAGCCACCTCAGGGGTGGCCTTGAGAAGGAGATTTGGAGAGTGGGGTTGGAGCTACAGAGAATGCATGGTGAAATACCTGGCAGAGGATGGCAGCCCCATGGCCTAGCTTTTTCTGTTCTCTCTTATGAGGATGATAGGAGCTGTGATTTTCCTGTCTCAAGCACCTTTGGGGGTGCAGGGAAGAGGGACTCAGCTGCTCCAGATTTCCAGGCTCAGTGAGAGGCCTGGAGCAGAGAGAACCAACTATATTGGGGAGTGTCCAGCCTGTGGTGGAAGTGGCCAAAAACAGAATGGAGGTAGAGGCAGGTGGATCTCTCTAAGCCTGATCTGCAAAGTTAGCCCAGGACTGCCAAAGGTACATGGGGTTTTCAGAAGCCCTGTCTCAGGGAAAACAAAAATAAAACAAAAGAGAATGGAGAGGGACTCATCTGTTGGGCAGTGAGCATGCTTCATGTGTCAGAGGCTCTCTGGTGACCTTGGGGAGCCTGTGGCAGAGACTGGCAAATTGTTCATCAAAGATAACCAGTGTCCCACCAGTGGATCAACATGGGAAAAGCCTGTGTTTATCATGAAACCTGCTGCACATATTTTTTGCCTTAGTCCCTCCAGGTTTCAGGCTGGAGTAGCTGCCCAGGGCCAGTGTGGAACCATGTCAAAGATGCTTGTCCTGATTAGGGAATAGAGACCAGTTGAATAGTTCATATAGAAATAGATTTTAGGGCTCAAGAGATGGCTCAGAGGTTAAGAGCACTGTCTGCTCTTCCAAAGATCCTGAGTTCAATTCCCAGCAACCGCATGGTGGCTCACAACCATCTATGATGAGATTTGGTGCCCTCTTCTGGCTTGCAGACACACATGCAGGCAAAACACAGTAAAGCTAATGAATGAATGAATAAATAAATAAATAAATAAATAAATAAACTTTAGCCAGGGAGTGGTGGCAAGGTCAGACACAGAGGAAGGCAGATCTTTGTGAGTTTGAGGCCAGCCTGGTCTGAAGAATTCCAGGATAGCCAGGGATATACAGAGAAAGATGTGAGAACAGAACAATTATAACAGGGAAAGAACAGGTGCTTGAGAACACGGACAGTTACAGAGAGGTGGAAGATGGTGGACGGGGGGCTGTTGCAGTTAAGAAAGATAAGAAAGGGAGACAGAAGATGGTCGGATGTAGGGGTGAGTATGTGGCACTGTTAGTAGAGTTCTTTCTTAAGATGCTCAGAACTCTGGGATTAAGCCCTAAAACTACATGAAACTGGATGTGCTGACCCATGCCTGTGCGCTTATTGCTTGTGGTATGGAAGCAAGAGCATCTGTAGTTAGTTCAAGGCCATCCTCAGCTATCTAGGGAGTTCCATTCAGTGCTTTGAATCCTAGATTCATTTCTGTTGCTCTGATAAAATGTCTTGTCCAAAACCCAAAACAATGAAGCAAAAACAAAACAAAACACCAAAACAAACAAACAAACAAAAACCCCAAACCTTAGGGGAGAAAAGGTTTACTTTAGTTCACAATTCTAGGTTTTAGTCTATATCACAATGGGGACTTACAGGGGTCAGGAAGATAAAATAACTACTTGCATCGTATCCAAAAATCAGAGAGAAGCAAGGGCATGATTACTCTGCTTGCTTGCTTGTGTGTGCTCAGTTTGCTGTGTCCACTCCCACCCTGCTCTGGACCCACTTCTTAGGGAATGGTGACACCCACAAGAGGCTAAGTCTTCTAATATCAGTTGACTTAATTAAGGCAACCTCCCATAGAGATGCCCACAGGCTAATCCAATGCATGCAATCCCTCACTGTTCCCAAGTTATTCTAGGTTGTGTCAAGTTGACAGAGCTAACTGTCATACTTTATCTCAAACAAACAAACAAACAAACAATGCAGAATCAGGGTCAAGAAGAAGAGGCATTTGGCATTTAGAGAGGAAATGCTCTATCTACCATCTATTTACTATCTGTCTACCTATCTATCTATCCTCTATCTATCTAACCATCTACTGTTAGTCAAGAGAAACAACAAAACAATTGTTTATTGAGGGAAGGAGAATGTAAACAATTAAAAAAACCAAAAGCTTAGTTCATTAACATTTTCTTTCTCTGCTTTGGATTTTATTTGTGCATTTTCTAAAAGCCCTTGACATTCTTCTGTGGGGAAACAGTGGGGGGGATTGTGGGGGCACTACAGGAGAGGTCTTATCAGTGTGGAGATTGCTCAGTGCTTCCTGCTTCTTCCCTTCTGTGCCATGTGGCCTGCAGAAAAGCCATGCCTGCGATGAGCAGAAAGTGGTTCCAGATGCCCACTCTATTGCTGGGGCACTGCTCCAGGTGGTTTTTTGTTTTTGTTTTTGTTTTTGTTTTTGTTTTTGTTTTTTTTTCTATCCAGAGGATCTGTTTTGATCTTTTGAAATTACTGGGAGTGTTCCTTTCTCAGGAGCTCCCTGACTCTCCTACATTAAGCAACCTTTATACAAGCAGACTCCTGAGATGGAAACATCCTGGTTTCCATGGTGTTTCCAAGTGAGTAGAGCTTGTTTTAGGAGTCTGTTGAAATCTTGCCTGGATGGAGCAGTGAGAACATTTGGCAAGCTGGACACAGGGCAGTCTAACAGTGTGAACACTATAATGAATCTATTTTGTGAGGTGACAAGCTGGTTCAGCTGGTAAAGGGATTTCCTATTGGTTCTAATGACCCAAATTCAATCCCTCTGGCCCACATAGTGGAAGGAGAGCACTAACACCCCTAAAGTTGTCCTCTGATCTCCACACGCATCATGGCACAGGAACATTCCCACATACACATAAACTTTTTAAAAATATAAAATACCCATTTAAAATAATATATTTTAGCCAGGCACATGCCTGTAATCCTGGCACTCTGGGAGGCAGAGGCAGGCAGATCTAAGAGGCCAGCCTGGTCTACAGGGTGTGTTCCAGGACAATCAAGACTACACAGAGAAGCTCTGTCTCAAAAGCTTTTTTAAAATTCTATTTTGCAGTGGTGTACAGCCGTGTAAAACTATAAACTCAGTTACTCAAGAAACTGAGGCAGGAAGGTCATGAGTTTGAGACCAAAATGTGAGGTTTGTTTTTAAAAAGGGAAACCAAGCCAAAGGTGGTGGCATTCACCCTTGCAGAGGCAAGCAGATCTCAGAAAGCTCCAGGCCAGCCTGGTTTATAAAGTGAGTTCCAGGCCACCCAGGTTTGCAAAGTGAGACCCTTTCCCAAAAGTGGAAGAACAGAGAGAGAGAGAGAGAGAGAGAGAGAGAGAGAGAGAGAAAGGGAGAGAGATCAAGTCTTACAAAACCTCTAAAAGATAAAACCCAAAGACAGAGAATCTGTTTGCTTACAGATCCTGAGCCAGGCACGAGTTTGAGGACATTCTGGTCTACAAAATGAGTGCAGGACATCCAGGACTACACAGAGAAACACTGTTTCAAAAACAAAACAAAACAAAACAAAAAGATATCCTTTGCCAGGTATGGGGGTGCACGACTTTAATCCCAGCACTAGGGAGGCAGAGGCAGAGACTGAGGCAGAGGCAGGCGGATTACTGTAAGTTTGAGGACAATCTGGGAGTCCAGAACAGCCACAGCTACACAGAGAAACCCTGTCTCAAAACAAAACAAAACAAAACAAAACAAAATAAAAAGATCACTTTTCCTCCCGGGTGCACTCTCTCATGGATAGAAGGCTGGCTGCTTGCATGCCACATGCCCAGTGCTGTACAGAGCAAGATACAACATGGTGAATGTCATATCTGGAGATAGGGCTATGAGCTCCAAGGAGAAACAGCCCAAGGTAGAAACAATCCAGTCTCCCTCAACTGGCGAATGGATAATATACAGTAGACTATCATTCATCCATAAAAAGACACAAAGTACCCACTCACACTCCAGTGTGGATAAACCTTGAAAACATCTCACTGAGTGAGAGAAGCCAGACCTAGAAGGCGAAGACTGTTAAATTCCATTAATGTGAAGCACCTAGGACTGAAAAACCCATAGAGACAGAAAGCAGGTTTGAGGTTGCCAGGAAAACACACTAATGAGTCCGGGTTTTCTTTCAGGATGATTAGAAAATTCTGGAAGCAGTAGTGATACTGTCCTACTCAGGAAAAAGGCCCATACACATGTACACAGACATACCAGGATGTAAAACACCCAAACACAATTAAAACAAACCCACAAATGCTTGTGCACTCACATGCTTAAATATGCACATACACACACACGTGCACATAAATATGTATGTAATTTTTTGCCGGCATGTATATCTGTGTACTATTTGTGTACCTGGAGCTTGAGTAGGTCAGAGGAGGGTGTCAGATCCCTTGGAGCTGGTGTGACAAATCGTTAGGAGTTGCCACAAGGGTGCTGGGAACCTAATTCAGGTCTTCTGAAATAACAGCTAGATCTCTTAACTGCTGAGACATTTCTCTAGTCCCTGGGTGTCTTGTAATTGTTTGTTTGATTGAGGCAAGGTCATACTCCATAGCTCTACCTGACCTGTTCTGATTCTCTGGCGTCAGTTTACCAAGTGTTGGGATTACATGTATATGAGCCAGTATGCCTAGTACAATTGTGTCTGTGTTTTCTTTTCTTTTTTCAAGACAGGATTTCTCTGTGTAACTGCCCAGGCTATCCTAGACTCACTTTGTAGACCAGGTTGGCCTCGAACTCAAAGAGATCTACCTCCCTCTGCCTCGCTGAGTGCTGGGATTAAAGGTGTGAGCCCCCATGCCTGGATTTGTCTGTGTTTTGTTAGCCATACCGTAAGTGAGTCTGTGACTGTGAGGAGAGGGGAAATGGGTGGGAATGGTCAGAGATAACCGTTGAGTCTTGCTCCAGGGACTTGGTGACTTAGCTGGCTAGTCTTATATAAACTGGATACAATCTAAATCATCTGAAAGGAGGAGAACCTCAATTAACAAAATGTTTCCATAAGATCGGGCTGTCTTCAAGACTGTAGGGCATTTTCTTAATTGGTGGTTGATGGCAGAAGGACCAGACCATTGTTGGAAGTGCCATCCCTGGGCTGGTGGTCCTGGGTTCTATAAGAAAGCAGGCCAAGCAATCCATGAGGCCCAAGCATCCCTCCACAGCCTCTATACCAGCTTCTGCCTCTGGGTGCCTGTGCTGTTTCAGTTCCTCTCTTGACTTCCTTTAGTGATAAACAGTGATGTGAATGTGTGTAAGCAAACGAAACTCTTTGCTCCATAACTTGCTTTTGATCATGGTGCTTCGTAGCATCAAGAGTAAGCCTGTATAAGACAGTGTTGGCCTTGTAAGATTACAGGAGGGCTGTCTTAGTTACACCACTGCTGCTAGCCAGGAAGGCTGTTTGGGTTTTGCTTTGAATCAGCCATCAGGAAGGACCTTCCCAGCCCTATGGCTGCCTAAGCAGAATCCATCTTCCGCATCCTCTGAGGCACTAGACTTCCTTTTATGAACTCCCAGCTCCGTATTATCGTTCACAGGCCCTCCTCTCTGCTCCCAGCTGCCTGGCCTCAACACTCGGAACACAACTCCATCAAATGTATGGTGGCCCAAGGTGCCTCTAAGAGGGATGGAGTGGGGGGTTGGGGTGCAAGAGGAGTGGAGTTGCAAGGAACAGAGAAGTAGAGACGTGGGGCAGCAGAGCAGTCATGTTGCATAAGGGCAGAGAGCTAGAGGGGCGGAGCATCAGGAGATTCGAGTTGAAGGAAAAAGAGTGGTAGAAGTGCTCAGCAGCAGAGCAGTGGAGTTGCATAGGAGCAGAAGACTAGAGGAATTGAGTTGGATAAGAGCAGAGAAATAGAGGGGCAGAGCACCAGAGGAGTCGAATTGCAAGGAGCAAAGGGATAGAGTAGCAGAGAAACGGAGCAGTCGGTTTGCATAAGGCTAGAGGGGTTGAGCAGCAGAGGAGCAGAGGAGTAGAGTTGCAAAGGAAAAGAAGGCTATAGAAATCAAGCCGCAGAGGAGTTGAGTTGCATAGAAGCAGAGGGCTAAAGAGACAGAGCAGCCAATGAGTTGAGTTGCAAAAGAACAGAAGGCTAGAGGGACAGAGTGGAAGAAGATTTGGTTTGCATAAGAGCTACAGGGGCCAAACACCAGAGGTGACGAAGTGCATAGGAGAATAAGGCTAGAGAGGCCAAGCAGCAGAGGATTCAAGTTGCATAAGAGCAGAGGGCTAGAAGGTCCAAGCAGCAGAGTAGCCGAGTTACTTAGGAGTGGAGGGATAGAGGAGCTGATCAGCAGAGAATTCGATTTGCATAGGAGAAGAGAGCTACAAGTTGAGCAGCAGAGGAGTCAAGTTGCATAGCAGCAGAGGGCTAGGGAAGTGGAGCACCAGAGGAGTTGAGTTGCAAGAATAAAAGGGGTAGAGGAGCTAAGCAGCAGAGCCGTCACAGTGCATAGGAGCCCAGAGGGTGTGTAGCAGAGGAGTTGAGTTGCATAAAAGCAGAAGGCTAGAGGGGCAGAACACCAGGGGAGTTGAGTTGTAAGGACAAGAGGGACTGAGGAGCCGATCAGCTGAACTGTCCGGTTGCATAGAACCAGAGGGTTAGAGGGGCAGAGCATCAGAGGAGTCGAGTTGCAAGGAGTAGAGGAGTAGAAAGGCTGAGAAGCAGAGCAGTCGAGTTGCATAAGAGTGGAGGCCTAGAGAGGCAGAGCAGCAGAGCAGTAAATTTTCATAAGATCGGAGGGCTAGAGGAGCAGAGGGCTATAGAAATCGAGCAGCAGAGGAGTTGAGTTGCATAGGAGTAGACGGCTAGTGCGGCAGAGAACAAGATGAGTTGAGTTGCAAGGAGCAAAGGAGTATAAGGGCCAAGAAACAGAGCAGTCAATTTGCATAGGAGCAGAGGGTTAGAGAGGCGGAGCATCAGAAGAGTCGAATTGGATAAGAGCACAGGGTTTGAGGGGTTGATCAGCCGAGGAGTCGATTTTCATATGAGCAGAGGGTTTGAAAGACCGAGTACCAGAGGAGCTTAGTTGCATAAGAGCAGAGGGTTAGAGTGGCCATGAACCAGAGGAGTTGAGTTGCATTAGAGGAGAGGGCTTGAGGGGTCAAGCAGCAGTGCAGTCGAGTTGCATAACAGTATAGGGCTAGAGGAATGAATCACCATAGAGTACGATATTCAAAGGAGCAGAGGGCTAGAGTGGCCGAGTGCCAGAGGAGTTGAGTGTCAAACGAGTAGCGGGCTAGAGAGGAAGAGCAGCAGAGGCGTTGATTACAAAGCAGCAGAGGGCTAGAAGGGTCGAGCAGCAGAGGAGTCAAGGTGCATAAGAGCTGAGTGCTAGTGTGGCCAAGGCCCTGATGAGTGTTGTTTCATAAGAACAGAAGGTAGGGAGGCGGAGAGTCGAATTACATAAGAGAAGAGGACTAGAGAGGTAGTGCCCCAAATGAGTCGAGTTGCATAGGAGCAGAGGGCTAGAGGGTCAGGGCACCTGAGCAATCGAGTTTCATAAGAGCACAGGGTAGAGGATTCGATTTGCAAAGAAGCGGAGGGCTGGAGAAGCCGAGCAGTAGAGGATACGAGTGTCATAACAGCAAATGCCTAGAGGGGCAGGACACCAGAGCAGTCGAGTTTCATAAGAGCAGAGGACTGGGGGGGGGGGGGGCAGAGCACCAGAAGAGATGAGTTGCTTTGGAGCAGAAGGCTACAAGGGCCGAGCAGCCAAACAGTCGAGTTGTATAGGAGCAGAGGGCTATAGAGGCCGAGGAGCAGAGGAGAAGAATTGCATAGGAGCCGAGTCCTAGAGGGGCCATACAGCTGAGGAGACAAATTACATAGGGCTAGAGGGGTCGAAAAGCAGAGGAGTCAATTTGCATAGGAGCAGAGGGCTATAGAAGCTGAGCATCAGAGGAGTCAAGTTGGATAGGTGCAGAGGACTAGATGGGTGGAGATCGGTCCTCATTATGGAGACTTGCTTTTCTTAGTGGGCATCTACAAAGATGGCGTCTGGCCTCACACAGCATCATCTGCTGATGTCTTTCCATTTCAGTATATTGATGGCTACCGTTGTGCCTGCCCAAGGAGCCGGTGGTCCACCTGAGCCTCAGACTGGCCCTCAGTGTCTACTGATCCCAGAAACTTCCCTCAACACCCTTCTCTCTTTCCAGACAAACCATATAATTCACCATGCTTGATTTATGTGGAGATAATTTGTAGGCTACTCTGAGATGTTGGTATGTCTATCCCCTGAGTTTAAGGGTGGGGCAAGAGAATGCCTTCTATGGCTGGGTTTTGCTGAGGCAGTGCTCTCTACTGTGGGAACAGTCAAGCCCTAGCTCCTGCAGGACAGCAAAACTGCCATCACTGTTGGCATGATACACTAAGGTGTTATGATACATCACAGGGTGGTGTGAAACACCTAAGAAGGAAGCCCAGTTAACAAGTCTAACATCGGCAAGTCACACATTTTATCCTGTTTTCTAGGCACTATGGGTACAAGGTGACTCATATTCCTCAGCACCACAGGGTTGTTTGGGTTCCTAGTAACGAGTAAGGTGGAGCCAAGGGTGACACATGAGGTTTCTAAGGGCTGGTGTTCAGTCCTCTGAGGGGTAGGGGTTGGGCAACTAAAAGCTACTAGTTGCACACAACAAAAAACCAGGCTGGTTAATTCTGCCTTTGAGAGTTTTCTGGAAGGGTGACTGAACAGACCACAGAAGTACAAGGTGAACTAGAGGAATGGTCTCTTAAATTGTACAGGAACCCTTAAGACTGGGGTAGAGCCACAGGGAAGGACACTAGAGGACAGTCCTGCTGCCCCTAGGGTCAGATTGACCCTCATGCTAGCTTCTAGGGACACATGATGATAGCTTCTGGAGACACAGCATCTCTGGGCCCAGGTTTGGTTCCCAAGCACTTTGTAGGGGTGTTGTGAGGGGGTCTTTTACCTGTAGGACTCCTATAAGGGCTTCCAATTTTGGATTATTCCCCCCCCCCACACACACACACACACACTATAGTTTTTAGCAAAGCAACCAAAACCAACAAACAGCAAGCTATAATTTCTCTGACTTTGCAGTTGCCAAGAGGCAATCTCCAGCCTATCTCCTGTAGGCAGAGGTTTACCTGGAGCATTGCTTGCAGAAATGGGTCAGAGACTTCACCAAGCTCTGTGAAGCTATTTGGACAAACTCGGTGCCTCTAGATAACCCCTATGATTTCTAAGAACTCGCCTTTTTCTGAATGGGTAGAGTTGTCTCAGTGGTATCAATTGTGTGATCCACAGAGTAAAAGATCAAGTCAAACTGATCTGCAAACAACCTACAAATATCCAACCTGGAATCTATTTTATAATTTTTTTTTCAATTCCTGATGTCTAGAAATTTGTTAAATGTCATTATGCACCCAGAACTGATGGATTCCCACAGTAAAGCAAGAAAAACTAAACCAAACAACCAAACAAACAAACACCCAAATCCAAAAACAAACAAAACACCAACCAAAGGAAGAAACAAACAAGACCAGGAAGTAAACCTAGTGACATGACCATGGCATATAGTTAGCTGTATATAATGATTTCCATGCTTTGTGCAATGCATGCAGACAAAAGGGAAAGGTGAAGATAGGAAAGATCATAATCAACAGGGAAACTCAGGTGATAACTGGGATAGAGTGGCAGAGAAAGAAGAGAAGTTCATTTGGCTTCTTGCTGTAGACAATGAGGAATCCATAATAGGCAGCCATATCAGGCAAGTCATGTGCCCTTTCCAAACATGGCAGAAATAAAAAGCAAGTAAGCACATATGTAACAGACAAAATAGAAAGCCTCTCGTCTTGTAGCAGTCACCACTGTTCTATGAGAGCAAGTATTTAATCAGCCTTAGAAGAACAAATTGGAAGCCACAGAAAACACATTGATCCACTGTAATTATTTAATCTTCTCAAGGTTGCCACTACTTCTTAACACTATTTGCTATTCTGGTGGCTACATTTTAACATAGTTTTCAGAGGAAATAAACAATGCATAAACAATATCAAAAAGGTGAAAGGGACTTGTGGTTCTGCTTCTCTCTAGGGTGCCTGGATTCCACTGGCCGCCAAGCTGGAAAGGAGAAGAAAACTTGAGGTTCTCTCTGTAATATCCTACACTGTCAGACTCCAGGCTAAGAGGTATGGGCTGTGGAGCTGGATCCTTGCTATAAGACTTACAATGCAGGTGGGGGTGCAGGAGAAGATCTTCTCTATGTTAAAGGGTTACAGTTTTCTGATAAGCATGGATGAGGGAAAGACCCTCTCCGAAATAGAGCATTGTAACACAGTTTTTTGGCTGGGTTTCTGACACCAGGCCAGGCCATAACTGAGGAGCAATGGCTGATTCTGGAGCAAAAGGCTGATGCACATGATTACTGAGGCAAATAGCAGGGAAGGTGGTGGCAGCAGCTCATGTTGAAATAAGCAGAAGCTTGTGATGACTGTTAACAGTGGTCAAAATGAGATCCTGACTAACAAGTGAGTCTGGGTGTCTAGTGATGAGTTTTTCAGGGAGATGGTAATCCCTTCATTCCCAAGTATTACAGATGAATGGAAACAGCCAGTCTCAGACTGTCTTCAATGAAAGAGACGGTGTATCTTTAATCCATGTGCACAGAGACTTTATATACTGTGCACAGTGGGAAGGGGTTTTAGAAGTAATGTGTTTCCTTGGCTGCGATTTGATGCTGGAAGTTCTCTATTTACATGGGGGAAGAATACCAGATAATAAGTTACATGGCTGATTACCAGTGACTATTTGATTGGAGGTCAGGTACGTGTGCTCAGAGTCAGGCACAGAAAGAGGCAAGAAGGTTCTCCACACCTTCAATTCTCAGGATGATATCTTATATCTCAAGTTTGAGATTACCAGGGCTTGAATATATTGTAAGTCCCAAGTTCTATGCCAATTCCTCTTGTGGTATGTTCCACTTGACCCATAAGGAAAAACCGATAATAGAAAAAAGAACAGAGGAAAAAATTGAGGGAGGAATGGAGGGAGGGATAAAATAAACAGGTAGAGGAATGACGATTGATAGGAAGAACACAGGAAAGAAAAAATACAATAATATAAGGAATGCTTGTGAGATTTTAGCTGAAAATTCTTCTGTTAATAGTAATTAAAATGATAATGTCAATTATAAATTAAATTGTAAGAAAAATACAAACAATACAAAGAAATAACTACAGAAAAAGAAGAAATCATTCTGAGAATCAATGCTTAGGTAATATTTGGAACTTCTAAGGGAAATGTGAATGAAAACAAGTGATATTGAAGGAAATAATAAGGAAAGGGGAAGTGATATTTTTAAATAAAATGTACTTAAAAGAAAGAACAATAATAAATACACATAGGGTCACAGTGTGGTGATAAAAATGAATAAATTTCAAGGAGGCAGAAGTGTTTAGATGACATAGTATGAATTAATAAGGGGATATAAAATTACTCTGTATCTTAGCTTGGGTTTTATAGCTGTCAAGAGGCAATTCTTATAAAGGAAAGCATTTCATTACAGCCGGCTTGTCATTTCATTGATTTAGCATGATATCATCATGGCAGGAAAGGTGAAATCTTTCAGGTAGCCATGGTCCTGGAGCAGGAGTTGAGTGTTCTACATCTTGATCAACAGGCAGAAGAGGGAGACTGCATGCCACACTGTGCCAAACATAATCCAACAGGGCCACACCTCTGAATAGTGTCATTATCTATGGACCAAATATTCAAACACATGAATCTATGGGGAATATTGCTATTCAAATGACCACACATTTTTCTTAACTACAGAGAGTAATTTAATGAGATCGTACTTTAGAAAGATCCTAAAATAAATATATATGAGACTGATTGGGAGGATAACAATAAGGTCATAAAGGAAGATGTGGAAATAAAATCATGGAAAATCAAGCAGAGTAGGAGAAATCACAAGCAAAGGATAATATAGCAGAGTCTTTCAAGAAGAATGTAGAATTAATTGCTGGTTTCCAGGGCATAAGCACCAGCTGTTTTACAATCTAAAACCTCTTCGTTTCACAGTAACTTGTTTCTAAAAAGACATGGACTGAGGACACAATCCGTTCACAATAAATTGTTTCTAAGAAGACATGGGCTGCAGCCATAATCCAAAAAGTTTCTTAGTACTTGAAATGTTTCTTTTACTGAAATTTTTAAGAAGGATTTGGACTCAATATGGACTACTTGAATGGCAATTTCTCCTAGCGGAGAAATATTATTTTAGTATCTAATGAAAAGGCTAAATAAAAGAATCATTGAAGTTTTGTTTTAAGTAGTGGCTCTAGTAATAAATATAGCTTCTTCATTGAAATGCAGTATTCCATAAGCTCCAAATAGTTAGAAATGGACCTTATTTTTATTCTTTAAAAAAGACAAATATTTCAAATTCTGAAGAAATTAAAATATAAATTTAACCTAAGTCATTCTGAAAACATTTCAACATTATTAACTGAGTTACAGATTAAATATAGAATAAAAATCAGGCATTAATTTATGAGCAAAAAGGTATTATTTTCTTTGTTTGAGAATAAAAGATGCTAAATATATTGTGACTATTGAGTAGCTATTCTAAAGAAACGTCTTAATAAATTCAAGCTTAATTTTGTATATCTTTCAAAAGTATACAATTACAGACTTCTTAGATTTTGAGCAAAAATATTTTACCACTTTCAATTATGAGTTAATTAGAGGCTCAAAATTAAAATTGCCTCACTAAAAAGTTTTTTTGTTATTTGTCATTGGGGACTTTTTTTTTCATTGAAAATATTAGTTTGGAAAAACATATCAGAATAAGTCACTTTTCTTCACTGAGATATTTTCAAATCAACAAATGGCCTTAATTTTCCATGAAGTTGTAAATACTGACTAATAGCAACAACAAGAATAAACTAATCAGAAATAATACAAGGAAACTTTCATAGAATAGAAGGAATAAAAGGAAAAGAAGGAAAAAAATAAAAATTATTTTGATACTTTTAAATTGATGAAATTAAACAAATTTAGGTGAGTAACTAGCTAGAAAGAGATTCCACAAACACCAGACACAGGCAAGACAAGTATAAAGGGGCAAGGTCCTTCAGAGAAATAGTAGTATTCTTAGGAATTACAAATGCTTACTTACTAGTGAGGCTTCTAAGCTCATTGTGCTTATCTTCGAATGCAGGATGCCAAACTCTCTACATGACTTAAACTTGGAAGTGAGCCAAAAATGTCCTGATTCTCTATCTTTTAGCATTTTATTAAACTTAACAAACTAGCTGCCAAACCCTTCATGCAGAACCTGTGGTCGTGTATTTATGTTGTATTCATTAATGTGAGTTGACACCGGAAAAAATGTTAAGAACAAGTAGTGATTACAACATGACATATATAACCTTAGTAATAGTTATAAATAAAGAAGGAGAATAGGTAAATTGAGAAAATATTCTAGATACTGGAAATTCTATGTTGGAGCAAGATGAGCAAATCTATATTCCCAGTAACAGTGATAAATATGAGTCTATGACTGTCCGTTGTAAGATAATAAAACTTCTACTTGTCTACCTAGACAAGACACTCCCTCACTATTCTGCCTAAGTGTTTAGAGAAAATGTTTGAATGAAACCTGAGTAACTTTTAAGGCATGTGACAGTTTTGCAGCTTTCTAACTCTAGACAAGACCATTGAGATGGAAAAATAAATAATTGTTATTCAGTAGATGGACCCATACTATGTTTTATATATAGCTACACAATTTTAGTAGATAAAGACAATTTAACTAAAATAAATTATGTAACTATATTGGCTTCTAAGGGGTAAGAAATGAAAGCTTAAACTATGACAGTTTAAAAACCACAATGGTGAAAGCTACATCAATATTTTTTATGAACAAGCATTGACTATCTTAAGATTCCATTATTTAATAGATGAAATCTAATTGGAAAACAAAAGGTATCAAATGCAAGTAAAACAGAAGAATGGAACTAGATAAAAAAGAACCATGGTACAGAATGGGGAAAAAACTCTATTGAGGAATTTAGAAGATACAAGAGTTTATAGGTAAGAGAATTAGAATAGCAGACTCTGGGAGCTTTTTCTGTTACCAAGTATGTGCACATTCTGACTAAAATAACATAAAGAAGGAAAACTGTAGGCTTTGAGCTTTTTCAAACTTACTTTATTTGGCATTCTTTAATACATATAACTCCCTTCCAACCCACCTGTCCTAGATAGGATAACAGAGTGGTTAAAGGGCACAGGAGAAATAGGCCTTTTTAGATTCAGTTTCATGGATCAAGATCAATTCCACTGGCATAGTTGTCAGGATTCCAGCAGATCCATCGAACAGTAAATGAGCAATTGAGCAAAAGTGACTGAAACTACAGCCACCCAGAATCCAACGTAGTAGCCAGAACCTGGAGCAGCAGCCAGAACCTTGAATCCTTTGCTGGAATGGTTCTATCTAGTAGAGTCTCAAAGGGAGTTGAGCAGCCAAGACCAAAAAGCCAAAAAGTCAAAAAAGAAAAACAAAAAAACCTAGCATCTGTTTTTGGGCTCAAATATACATCTCCTCTTACAGTCCACACTAAGGTGTTTATAAGTTGACAAAGACCATGACCCCACAAATGGCAGTTCCTCCTCTAGTGGGAAAATATGACATGTTCTCTCATAAGTCTGTTTCCATGGAAAAACACGACACACCCTCAAACAAGTCTGTTTCACATCCCATACTTGGGATCAAAAGAAAAACATATTTACATCCACATATCCCCCTTCTATTAAAAATCTAACTATATATAAGAAGAATAATTATGAGAATTATCCAGTAAATGTTACACTTACAAGGTACAGTCCATTTGTATTTGACAATCTTGGAGAAAGTATTCCACTATCTATCCTATTCTAGTGAGTCACTTTTTTATCATTATTTACATTTATCAACTAAAAACATGTCTTTATCTCTTTGACATCTAAAACTTAATTGTAGTAACACTATGGATATCTAGTCTTCAACTGCATCAGAGACTTAAGAAGGAAATATTACCTAACACATAGGAAGTGCATGCAAGCAACTTCCAAACATGTAGACATTAGAGAGACTGTGTACTTCCTGGAAAGTCATCAACAATTTTTCTGTATTGTTTGGGCATTCATGCTTCAGTCTACTGTCCCAGAATATCTAACAGACTTTTCTGTGAAGCAGGAATTTTGAAAGACTACCACACATAGTCTCTGCGAAGATGGACAGTCAATTTCTCAGTGGCATGTTTATTCACAATTTGGACAATAGACCTACTATCAACATTAGAAATACGAACAGTTTTTTAGGTCCACTGGCTATTTTACCACATTTGTTTCTTTGATGCCCATCATATTCACTGAAGTAGATGGGAGGTGCTTCCAGGAAGAGATGTGTCTCTGTCAGAAAATCTCTTTATTATTAAATGCTATATTCTGTAGATCTCTGAAGGGTTTGAAGAACATCTATGTACTTACAATAGTGCATAATCATGACTATCCTTCTACCGGTGGATTGACGTATTTATCTATATATCTCTCTCAGTATATCTAAATAGACTAACATTGCTTGTTTATAGCTCTGTATTATCTGCTTAACCGAGAAAACATATAAGATACTAAATAAAGCTTCTTCTGTAATTAACTAAACTACTGTCTAATAAGACTATAGTTAAGATTTATAGGTGACTAACTACTAACTTGTATCTCTAATCATCCTGAACAGTTTTCAATAGTTAGCTTTCATAAGACTAGAAATTTCCATCACATTTTTAAATAGGTTGCATGTGTACAGTACATTAAGTCTAAGTTCAACCAATAATCTTAAAATTCTATCAATATACAATACAAAAGTCAAATATTTGAGGCTAGTACATGCAATAATTTACTTTTTATCCTATAATTTTATATCCCCTTCCTTTTCATCTTTTCTGTATCACACCTTTCTCATAACATTATATAGGATAGAACAATAAGTGAGAAGGAAGGATAGAAGAGAGAAAGCAATAAATCCCTAAATATCACCATTACTAACTTATAACCAACCTTCCCAGACAATAACAAACATTGGCAACCCACTAGCAACCTCCACCCCACCTTTTGGGATTGGGAGTATCTTTGTTCTTAAAATTAATTTTTGCTGTCTGGGAGAAAACATCTTTTGGGTATCCTTAGGAAATTAGAGTAATGACCAAGTGCTTGAAAAGCCAACTGTATCTTTTTCTATTCTGCCTTTTTGGATTGATCCTTTGGTTTAGCTCATTTGAAGTTCATATACATTTAGAATCTTAATGACACAGTAGCTGAGGCAGTCTGGGAGTATGAATAACATGGGCTGTTTGCTTTGTTGTCATTATTATCTGGTAATTTGGTCTGAAAACAAACTAATTTTTTTTTGTTTTTTGTTTTTTAGACAGGGTTTCTCTGTGTAGCCTTGGCTGTCCTTGATACTCATTGTAGACCAAAGTGGCCTCAAATTCACCAGCCTCTGCCTCCCGAGTGATGGGATTAAAGGCATGTGCCACCGCCCCACCTAATAAGCAAACTTTCAAAAGTATTGGTATAGATCATTTCTATGTGTATATTCATGGAATATTCAAGGTGCACAAATCATCTAAAGATACATTTCTGCCCTGTTTTTGAGCAGGCGTAAGGCTCTGTTTGAACAGTTATATCCATACTATAGGAAAGAATGGCATGTCATGAGGATCAGGTATCCCATAAGATTCCCTGCTGTGCAAAACATTCATGTTTCGTATAGTAGGAGGTCTTTTCTGGTCAGATCTAATCTTTAGAAATTTTGTTAGTAACCATATTTTTTTCATTCCCTGTAGATACATAACCATAACCACAGCACCATTTCAATACTATTTCAGGTTTTCATTCCATTGTCAATAGATCCTTATACTATATTGGTTGTTCTAGTTCCTCAGTTTTTTTCTGTAACCCAATCTCTCTAAGCTGCTGTTGTTCCTCTTTCATCATCATTAAGAAAATTCAGAGTCAACAAATCATTGTTTAATCTGTCCCTGAGAGGCTTTACCCTTCTTTTTGTTTAATAAGCATCTCTTTTAATGTATGATTAGCTCTTTCTACAACTGCTTGTCCTGTAGAAATGTGTGGTATACCAACAATGTGCTTTGTAGTATAGTATGAAAAAAAATCTTCGTCTTATTGCATACATTTGCAGAAGCACTGGCAGACATAACTTGTGCAGTTATCCCCATAATTGCCTTTACTTCCAATAAATTTATAATTATACAATCAGCCTTTTCTGAACTTAAAGCAGTTGCACATTGTACCCTGAGTATGTGTCAGTGGTATGAGGTACACATACTTTTTTTTCCTAAATTCTGAAAAATGAAACACATCCATCTGTCAGATTTCATTCCTTTTGGTAGGCCTAGGGTTACTTCCAGAAGTCAATGGATGTAGGTTATACAAAGAACACATAAGAAAATTTTTAGTTATTTCTTTGGCTTATTGTCAAGTGATAGATAATTTTTTCTTTAAACCTTTACTATTAACATGATGTTTTTCATAAAATGTTGAGGCTTCTGACACATTTCCTATAAGTAATTGGTCAATTTGATTATTTTCTTGGTCTAATAGACCTGGTAAACTTACATGAGACAGAATATGAATAATATACAAGGGATAGTTTCTACTTCTGACATCCTTTTGCAATTCCATAAATAACAAATTCAATTCTGAGATATCAGGAGTAAATTCAGCAACTTATATGCAAAACAATTCTTTCTCCATATTGAGAATGAGTAATTATATTAAGAGATTGAGAAAAATCTAAAAGCACCATAAGAATTGCATACAATTCTGATTTTTGAACCAAGGTATATGGGCTTTTGATCACCTTGGTTATTTTATCCAACTTATAACCTGCCATTGCCATTCTTTTGAATCAGTAAAGAAGATTGGTGCCTCTACAATTAGTATTTTATTTACAATATGTGGAAGAATACAATTAGTTATTTTTATATATTGTATACATTCATTTTTGGATATTTATTATTATTTTCTCCCAATTAGTTACTATAAGCTTTTTGAAAAGCTTCATTGATTACTCACAATGACAACATTTCAGAATTAGTAATAGACACTACAATTTCAGCTGGGTTTGTTTTGACAGTTGACACAGTCTCATTTTTTCTTTTATAATTAATTCAGAAAAATTTTCTATGCATGTCTTCAATTTTTTACTAAGTTTATGTTCTAAGTAAATCCATTCCATAATTTAACTTCCCTTTGCACAATGGACCTAGTAGGAAAATGAGTTGAAAGCAAAATAACCAAAACACTATCAAGGTTAGGAGCAATTCTATCCATATATTCATCTTGTAGTCTTTGTTATACCAGATTTAACTCGTTTTCTGCTTCATCCATTAGACACCTTAGGTTGTTTATATCTTAATCTCCTTGTAATGTTTGAAACAATTTACTTAACTCATAAGTAACTAATCTAATTGTAGGCCTCATTCCTGTTAATATCTCCTATTAATATTTGGAAGTCATAAAGTGTTTACTATTGGTCTTCATTGATCTGTACATTTTGTGGTTGAATTTTTGTTGAGTTACTTTATAGCACAGATAGGTAATTGAGTCTCCTCTATGAATTTTTCTTGAGTGATTTGTAATTCCTAGCACAGCAAAATAATTTGTGTTTCCTTAAACATTTTCTCTAAAGTATCTACATCAGAATCAGCCAACAAAATCCATGTAATGGTAAATGATACATTGAAGAAATTGCCTGTAAATTATTCCTAACAGTTATTGCACAAAATATTGACACAAAGTTGGACTATTCAACATTCCCTGTGGAAGTACTTTCTAATGGTATCTCTTTTTTAAACCACTGAGAAGGTGGTGCTGAGAAAGCGAAACTTTGCCTATCGTGATCATGCAAGTGTATTGGGAAAAACACAATATTTTAAGTCAAATATTATTTATAGGCCATGACCTAGGTAACAAAGAAGGCAAAGAAATTCCAGGCTATAAAGGACCCATTAGCTGAACTACTCTATTCACTGTTTTTAAACTTTTACCGTCTTCCATTTTCCTTTTTTTTTTTTTTTTTTTTTTTTTTTTTTTTTTACAACAACACATGAGAATTCCATAGGCTGTTAGACTCTTCTATATGGTGATCTTTCAGCTGCTCTTGTACCAGTTGTTGAAGTGCCTGCAATTTTTCTTTTGTTATAGGCCAGTGCTATTGCCACACAAGTCTGTTTGATATCCACTTTAGGAGCAAGGCTGTTGGTATGTCAGCAATGGCACCTCTCATAAATTTGGAAACTCAATACTTGTGAAGTTCTGTGCTAGGACAATGCATGCAGCTTGAGATTGTCCTTGATTATACATATCAATGCCTTCCCCAGGAGCTTTTACACTTTTACCCCTAATTTCCTCATTATCTGTTTCTTTGATTGCAGGAATACTAATTTGAATACCCAATTTGTGTAAAAGATCCCTTTACCATACATTTATGGGTATGTCAGCCACATAGGATCTCCGCTTCCCTGTTTGCCCTTTTGGTCCCAAACATTTAACCCATTTTATACTTTGCCTCATTTGAGATAACTTAACAATTCCTATAGACAGTGTATAACATGTCTGGAGCGGCCAATTTGCATTTCAAGACTTTTGAGAAAGAATCATGACATCTACTCTTGTATCCACCAAACCTTCTATCTCAACACCATTCATTTATACTGTTAATTTGGGTCTCTGATCATTAACCATTATTTGCCAGAACACACATCTTCCAGTACTCCCAAATGTACCAGTTCTTTCTACAGGAGCAGCTTTCCTCTGGATATAATGAAACAGTAACTGATACATGTATAAAGCAGCAATAAACATCTGTGAACAAGTGTGGAAGGATAAAGCATTGTTTGGGTTCATGCCCAAGAGTGTAATTACTGCATATTTATTCTCATACTTCTACAGAACTACCACATTGATTTCGATACTAGCTGTACAAATTTGATGCCTTTTTTAATTTTAAAAGATTAATGTGTCATAATAAGTGGCAATTGAAAATGTAATGATAAACCTTTACATTTTCTTGAATATTTCATACATAGACATTGTATTTATATAATTTCATCCAAATCTTTGCCCACTCTAAATCCTCTTTGGTCTCCCCGACTTCATTTTGAATATATGAATTTTTCTTCCTATGGATTCATATAGATGTATATATACATATATGCATAAGTATAACTTGCTGAGTACATTTAGTATTGATCATACATTCATGTGTTTAGGGCTGACCATTACAAATTGAATATCCTCAATTTGTTTGAGTCTCCTCTCAGTAGACTATAATTGCTATAGTTTTTCACACAGAAGTAGGGTTTTGTGTGGACATTTCCCACATATGCTGACATGTCAAATGTTTTTGCTACTGTGCAGGTCTCATTTAGGCAATTATGTTGTTAAGGTTTCAGAATTGTCGTTTCCCTGTCATATACAGAACATACTTTTTCTCAGCACAAGTTCTCTTCCTCTTGCTCTTTAACTGTTTGTTTCTTCTTGATGTAAAGAACATATTAATGTCTGCAAAATAATGCAGGTGTGGGTCTAGGTGTTAAAAGAATTCCCACACTCATTTTTTGACATTCATAATATGTAGATATGATGGAGAGAAACATTCCTGTCTTCTCTCTAGAGGCTAATTATTTCCTCTTAGGTGATGGAAATATACTAGTGGTGCCATGCTCTTTCGGCTTCCTACAGTGAGTGTTTCATTGGAAGCAATTCTAACATACCTGAATGCCTTTAGCTTAGCTCAGGAGTGGAGAATCATCAGTGACTGTCATCTAAAATTACACAAAATAAGGGAGGGAATATGCCCTGAGCCAACATGCAAAAAGCAGGTAATTACACAATTTTTCTAGGGAGTATATAAGTGAACATTAAAGTTTTCTTTGAAATTATTATTTCTTTCATTTTTCTTTGTATTTTTTCTTCTATGGCTCCATGTAGAAGGCTTGTTTGCCATCCATGAAACTCTGGGATAGAAAAGCAGAATCCTTTAAACTGAATAAAATGGTTTATGACTATAAGTTGAATAAAGGAAATGAGATGCAAAGGCATCCTTGTCGACATAGTGAGTTGGAGGCTATTCTTCACTTTGAGACCCTGATTGAAGAAAATCCTGGTTAACTTTCAAAACCAACTGCTTTACATTAAGAAAGAGAGAGAGAGAGAGAAAGAGAGAGAGACAGAGAGAGAGAGAGATACAGAGACAGAGAAAGAGACAAGAGACACAGAGAGAACATAAACCTAATCTATGAAGATAATTGAATTGCAGCTAGATACCTTGATAATTTGTTTTTTACATAAAACTACAGGAAATATATAATGGAAGTTTAAAATTTAAAGCTTAATTTTTAAATTAAATATATTTTGATTGTCATCTTTTCCTCAACACTTCCCAGAGTCTCCCCACCACTCCTTACCCTCTCAAAAATAAAAAACAACAATAAAATATACAATACAAGAGAACATCAAAAGAGGCAAAGTAAAATAAGAAAATCAAGAAGGCAAGAAATACCAAAATGAAACATAGGGAAAAAAATCACAAAATTCAATGAAATTTGTTTTGTGTTGGCCAACCTCTCTTGGACGCGCACTCTGTCCTAAACTGTTGCTGATATACCCAGTGGCAATCCACTAGAAAAAAATAATCTTCCTTTTCTCAGGAAGTATCAGTTGCATATATCTTTTGGATTCAGAGTACTGGACACCCTAGTACTGGAATTTGGTCTGATTTGAACATGTATTAGTCTTATTCATGTTCTCAATATCTCTGTAAGGATTGTTTTGTTTGTTTGTTCATTTCTCTTTTTACATGTCAGTCCTGTTTTTTGAAGAAAAACCAGTTTGCTTAGTTATAATCCACCTCTGGCTCATAAAATATTTCCACTTCCTTTTCTAGATAGAATCCCAAGGCTCAAGTGGTGCAGTTGATAATGACATCTCATTTAGGGCTGAGTGCTCCAAAGTCTGTAATTTTCTAAAGATTGCCCAGTTGTGGATTTCCTTGTTAAATACTATCTACTGCAAGAATTTCATCTGATGAGTTTTGAACAGTGCCCTGCTCTTCAAGTATAGGAATAGATTACTCGGTTTCATTTTATTGCTATGTTTCTTTATCAAAATAATAGTCAATATTCCAAAAGTACCATGTCCTATGTAGTCTCAGTTTTTAGCCAACTTTTCAATATCAGATATGGGTTCAATTTCATGGAATTGACTTTAAACCCAAATTTTAAAAATCTAAGTTACTTCTATAACATAGCACTTTTATGTATTTAATCTCAGGACTCTACAATTTAATACAGAGACAAATGCTCTTACATGCTAATTTTTGTTCTACATCCAGAAATTTGAAATTGCATATATATATATATATATATATATATATATATATATATATATATATATATATATATATCGAACTGAAAATCTGGCACATTAGTTAGTCACCTGAGAAGTTCAAGTTAAAGCAACTCTGAGATTCCATCATAGGCCTCTCAGATTGGATATGATCAAAACCTCAAATGACAGCACATGCTGGAAGGGATATGGAGAAATGGGAAGACTCTTTCATAATGCAAACATGTACAAACACTTTGGAAATCTCTCTGGTTCTATATCAGAAAATTGGGAATAGGGCTTCCTCAGGATCCAACTATTCCACATCTTGGAATATACTCAGAAGATGCTCCAGCACACAACAAAGACATTTGTTCAACTATGTTCATAGCAGCTTTATTCATAATAGCCAGAATCTGGAAACAACCTAGATGTCCCTCAACTGAAAGATAAAGAAATTGTGGTAAATTTACACTGTGTTATACTACTCTGCTATTAAAAATGAGGAGATCTTAAAATTTGCAGGAAAATAGATCAACTAGAAAAATCATGCTGAGTGAGGTAACCCAGACACAGAAAGACACACATAGTATATACTCACTTATAAGTGGATATTAGCTATATAATACATGATAACCACACTACAACCTACAGACCTAAAGAAGCTAAACAACAATGAGGGTCACAGGGAGCCTAAATAGAGCAGACACCAGAAGTGCGTGAAGAGAGGGATCAAGATGGGAATTGCCATAAAGGTCCTCTGAAAGACCCATCCCAGCATAGGACCTAAGTAGATGCTGAGACTCACAGCTGAACTTTTAGGCAGAGCACAGGAAAACTTAAGGAATAGTTGGGAGATGGAAATACCCTGAAGTGGGCAGGCGCTCCACAAGTAGAGCAATAGAGCCAGCAAATAAGGGCCTAGGGGAACCTGCAGAGACTGATACACCAACCAAGGGCCATGCCTGGAGCAGACCTACACACCCTGTCATATGTAGTTAATAGTGGGTACAGTGTGCATATGAGTTCCATAACATTGGAAGTAAAGGCTGTGTCTGACATAGACTCTATTGTCCACTCATTGATCACTTCCCCTTGGTGGGGCAGCCTTGCCAGGCCTCAACGGAAGAAGATGCAGGCAGTCCAAATGAGACTTAGTAGGTGGAAGTCAGATGGTAGGGAAGAAGGGCTCCCCTTTTCTGAGGACTAGGTCGGGGGAAGAGGGATGGAGGATGGGAATGGGAGGAGACAAATGAGAATGATACAATTAGGAAACAAAGTAAATAAAATTAAAATAAAATTTAAAAAGAAAATGTGGTACTTTTTCTGTAATGAAATATTATTTACATGCTAAGGAAAAATGAAAATTCTGGTAAATGGATGAATCTAGAAATCATAATTCTTAGTCAGATAAGACACTCCAAAGACAAATATTATGTTTCCTCATATATAGTTGGCTTTTAATGCTTTATATATGTGTTTCTTTCCTAATAATAACAAATATTAGCTTGCCATTAAAAATGAGGATTTAAGGGATAATCTTCCAAGTAAGGTGTAATAGACTATAGTGTTAGAAAGAGATAAAAGGGAAAGTAGAATAGGAGGAATATTTGGAGAAAATGATGTGTGGGTAGGAAAACATGTGCAACTAGAAGATTTACAAGTATTGACTAGAAGTAATACTGTTGGAAATTACTTTGCATGCTACCACATAAGAAAAATAATCATCACTGTTACCCATCTACAAACTTTGCAAATTAAAACAGAGACCTGACTGCAAGATTTACTGTTTGGTAATTTCTTTCTTTCTTTCTTTCTTTCTTTCTTTCTTTCTTTCTTTCTTTCTTTCTTTCTTTCTTTCTCTCTCTCTTTCTTTCTTTCTCTCTTTCCTCTTTCTCCTTTTCCACCTTCTCCTCATCTTTCTCTTCTTCGCTCCACCCTCTACCCTCCTTCACTCCCTCTCTCTTTCTTTCTTTGAGACAGTGTTTCTCTGTGTAGCTTTGACTGTCCTGGGCTCATTTTTGTAGACCATGCTTCCTGCAGTTCACAGCAATCCACCTGGTTCCACCTCCCTGAGTGCTGGAATTAAACGAGTACAACACTACACCCAGCTTTTTTGAGTAACTTTTGTCCATCTATACGGTACTAGGAAAACTAGACTGCACTGCATTAGTTACAGAACAAGATAAGAGACCATTTGTTTTCTTTAATATTCAGCATAGCTTCAAGTTCTATATTTCTGTCAGAATAATGTGGTTCTTTACATAAGATTTCTTCTTGAATACTTACTGGTTATTCATTTTCCTGCTCACCTTTACCTCCCTGAAGCTACTGAGATCTCTATGGGAATGATACAAAGAACACAGTCAAAGTCAAGTATTTACTTTGTTTTCTTGTTTACCTTTTTCTTCCACATTGCAGAAAATACTATGCTCTATATGGATTTAAGTAAAAATAATCCATTAACAGGTAACTTGAGGAAAGAATTATAAATTATGCTTCCTGTGTGTACAATATAATGGCAGTTGGATAAGAACATACATGGGGCATTCTTAAAATGTGTATATAGCAGGCAGGAGATGCGGAGTTTTAACGATGAAACAGCAAGCAGACAAAAGCAAATCTCTGAGTGTTCAAAAGTACACAATAGAGAATCTTAATGTCTTTAATAGATTCAGGGAAACTCCACAGTAGACTTTTGTGTTCTGATCACTATAGCCCAATTCAGCAAAATAAATACATCTTCTCTAAATGTGACATGTTTTTATAGACAATAAAATAAATAAATTGGAAAGGATATATGCTTTCTCATAAAACATTAAGGAAATTAATTGACTATATCTATGGGCATGCACACACACATACACACATGCATGAACAAACACACACACAACACACACACACACATTCTTATATACTCTTCCAAAGAAACCACCACTTCCTTGTACAAACTTCCTTCTCTCCCTGTGACTTTTAGACTGAGTCAAGTGTAAAAACTTGAAAAACAGTCTTCACATTTTAGAACCTCCACACTGGCCTTACTTTGCTTGGGGTTTTCCAGGATACTTTATTTTCTTTTAACTTTTAAACTTTATATTGATTTATTTTTAGTTTCACATCATTCTTCCCTGTCCCCTCATATCCTCTTCTGAACCTTCCCCTTCAAATAAAACACACACACACACACACAAACAAACAACAACAACAAAGCAAAAATCCTCATTATGGAAGCATCATAGTATGTCACAGTGTTTCTTACAGTATATTCCTTTACACACACATCTTTACTTTCAAAGAGTCATTGCAAAGAGGAATTTGTCTGGTTTGAGAACTTTGGCTTATGTGACACCATCAATAATGGATCCTCATCAGGACTCTTCCAAGTTATCTTGCTGTTGCTCTGTATTATGGAGATTCTGAAGCTTTAGAAAAGCAGGATTGACACATTCATGCATCACAACCATTGAAAGATTATCATCTTTGTATTGGGGTATGCTAATTAAGAGGCTGGTTCTGGGCCTGACTGGTAGCTGATCTGTCAAAGTGATTGCTCTACCTTATTTGGCCAACAATAGCAAGCTTTACAGTACTGCCATCAGCCAAAGCCAAAATCATGCTCTCATACCCTTGAGGGTGGCTCACCTGAACCCATTTTCCAGAGCTAGCTGCAATGAGTGCAGGCGCATTTCTATAGTGGTACAGCTTGGAAGGGTTTGGTCTAGCTCTCCAGCTCACACATCTGGCTCATTCATCTCTTTGTCATCAGGGCTAGCACTACTATTTTCCAGGCAAGGTGTAGGGCTTGTTGTTCCACATGCTACAGCTAATGAGCTAGTGCTACTGCACTTATGATTCCAGGACAAGCTCTCCTGGCTACTTTATGTGGCAAGTGGGGAGGGGAGAGCATCTCCCCAGCACCCATTCCACCTCATGCAAGACAAATGGCAAGGACAGCTCTCCTGTGATCTTGCCCCCCTAGCCAGATCACCTGCACTCTATACACTAGGGCCAGCTCTACTATGTTTCCTAAATAAGATGCAGGGCGTGCTCTATCAAAAGTTGCATCCTGCAAAGGGCAAGGCCTGCTTACTCACTCTCATGATTCAAGTGCCAGTTTTCCTTACTGCAACTGGTGTCAAGGGTAGTGAGGGATCACGCCTGTACTCCCACCATCTCATGGCACATGATTGGCAGGGACAGATCCCCTGTTCTCTCTCTCTCTTAGGCTGGCATATCTTCTCCCCCTCAACCAGAGCCATCATTACAGCACTGAATGTCTGCCATGAAGTGGTGTTTCTACAGGAGTGATGCTTTCCTTCCATTGACACCACCCTCCACCACCGGCAGTTATCTGAAGAGCTGGTCCTGGGGTCATGAAATCTCTCCTCCTTTCATGTCCTTCACAAGCTGCACTCTAATATTTCGCCATGCACATCACCTGAGTAACACAGTAGAGTTGAGAAGGGTGGCATGGACATTTGTGAGATGGCCCCAGAGGCATGAGTGAGGTAGAGCTAGCTCTGCCAGTACTCTGCTATGAGGTGTCCTAGGAGGGGAGGAGATAACTTTTGCCCTTTCACTTCTCATCACCAAAGGCAGTCAGAACTTCCTAGTGGTCATGAGAGTGAGTGAGCTTGTCCTGACCGTCGCCAGGTACAGCACTCAGAGGAATGGGACCTCCACATTTCAGGGCTTGTTCTCTTACACTCTTGTACTATTGCTTGGCCCACCCAAATTCCTTCCATCAGGGTCAATTCTACTCTGCCACTGGCCTAGGTCTGGAGCCTACTCTTGCCAGTGCTGTCATTGGTGGATGAAAGATGAGGATTGCTTTCCAAAAGACAGCATCCAGTGAGGGGTGGAGCCAGTTATGCACAGACTGTGTACATTTACACACACACGCACACACACACACACACACACTCACAGACACACACACAAAGTACCACCTCCATCACCAGCAGCAACAACAGGAAAATAACAGGAACTAAGAGTCATTCGTCATTAATATCTCAATAGCATTAATTCAATTCCTCAATAAAAACACACAAGCTAACAGAATGCATATGAAAACAAGACCCATTCTTCTGCTGCCTACAAGGAACACAACTCATCATCATGGATAAGGAAAGGGTTGAAAAATATTTTCTAAGCAAATAGACACACGAAGTAAGGTTTTGTAGCCATTCTTATATCTAAAAAAATATACCTCCAAAATTAATCAAAAGAGGTGGGCAAGGTCATTTCACACTCATCAAACAACAACCACAAAACCTAGCAAAATGACACTTTAATTATGAATATATACATCCCAAATAAAAGGGGACCCAATTAAAAGAAATCATAATTAAAGCTTAAATCACACATTGAACCCCAGACATTAAGGGTGAAATATTTTAATACCCCACTCTTACTAAGGAATATGTCGTCCAGAAAAAAAAAAAAGAAGAAGAAGAAGAAGCAATGACAGTAACAGCCATTATGACTCAAAAGGACCTAACGGATATCTATAGAATAATTCACCCCAACACAAAAGAATATACTTTCTTCTCAGCGCCTCATGGAATTTTTTCTAAAATTGACCATATGTTTACATACAAATTAAGTCTCAACAGATACCAGAAAATAGAAATAACCTGTATCCTATCAGACCACCATAGATTAAACCTGGATTTCAACAGCCACAGAAACAGCAGAAATCCTATAAACCTCTAGAAACTGAGGAATTCTCTACTGAATGTCAATTAGGTCAAAGCAGTGGGCCTCTGCATCTGTTTCCATCTGTTGCTGGATGAAGCCTCTTGAAGGATAGTTATTCTAGTTTCCTGTGTGCAATCATAACAGAGTACCATTTATAGTTACAGTGGTTGGTTCCCTCAATTAGGGTGGGTCTCAAGTTGGGATAGTTACTGGTTTGCCATTCTCTCAATCTCTACTCCATCTTTAACCCCACACTTCTTGTAGCCAAGACAACTTTTGGGTTGATGTTTTTATGAATGGGTTGGTTTCCCTCTACTTCTACTGGAAGTATTGTCTGGCTACAGGAGGTGGCTACTTCAGGTTCCTTAATTCCCTCTGCTAGAAATCTCATCATGACTTACCCTGATAGACTCCCAAGAGCTTCCTCTGTCCCAGAGATGCTCCTCACATCTATTTCCATTCTTTTTCCTGGTCATCCCCTACACCTCCAATCCCTGCTCTCCACAGATCTGACCTCTACTCCCATTGCCCTCCTTACCCCTTATAACAGCAAGTTCCTTCAATCCAAGTAATTTCTCCTATTTGTGCAGTAGCAATAATGAACTCTGAAAAAGTATGCGGCTTTACATGCACATATTTTAACTTCTAAAATTCAGGTAAATGAGTAGCACTATTTGCCAAACCCATAGGATTTACTCCATATTGAGAAACACATTGAAACTGTGGCCAAATAGAACACTGTTTAATAATTTGTCTAGAAGCCTCTCGAGTAATATGTAATTATTTTCTTGAACTTTGGTTATTTTGATATGCAAAGCATGAGATTCTTTAGTTTAATATGGTAAAGTATACTTGCCTAGTGGCTTAATCTGTTATATCTTTTTTTTTTTTTTTTTTTTTTTTTTTTTTTTTTTTTTTTTGCTAAAGCACCAGGCAATCCAGAATGAGCTGAAATATATAGTATATAACAAGCATGAACCCTTTCATGTCAACATCTCTATATTTGAGAGAACAAAATTGTATTTGAATAAAAGTGTCAACAATTTAGTGTGTTTAAAACCAATACCAACTGTGTTATTTTTATGTTAAAAAGTTTGGCTATCAGCAATACATTTATAAGTCTGATAGGACAGGAATTAAATAAAAATCTTATTCCAGTTTAATAATACCTTTGAAGATCTTGTTTATCAACTTCACTTATGCCATTTGTTGTTCAGAATAGCTTTAACCTTAAATTACAAGTTTTATTTAAGTTTTGTTACAGATGTCACAGATTTTTAACCATATCCAATAAGCAGTAATTTATTATATATATCTCCAAGATATATTGAACAGAGTAAATTCATGAATTTAAATGAGCCAGAAAAAAATACGTAGTAAAAGAGACAAAGTATTTTTTGTTTATTCTATTTGTGTTTTTAAGCTAAAAGCATCTTACTGTCTGTCTTGTTAGCATATTACAGTTTTCATTAATTTTATTTGTTATAGTATAACTTTAAATGGATTTTACAAATAAATGTCAGATGGTAAAGGCCAGAACTTGTGGAAGATAATAGAGACTAGGGTTTACCTGAGTTTGGCCTCCTTACCACGATATTTTAAAACACAAGACCCTTTTGTAAATGCTTTGTGCAGATGCAGCTCCTATATTGAAGTTGTGTAGAGCTCATCACCATGAAGTCCAAGGAGTAACTAGGACTGAAAATATGTTTTCATCTCATCAATGCTTAAGCCACTGGAAAGACTTACCACATTAGCTCTCATTACTCAGCCATCTATTTCTTCCCATTGTGGGTAGTGATCTTGTATTCACAATGTTGAGGCTTTTGGGCTTCATAGTTTGGAGCACATCATTAGGAGTTTAGGCATCCCCAGGCTTTTTGCCAATTTGATCTAGGCAGGAAACTCCCAGCTGTAAATGACTGGTTCTAAGGACAAGGCTATTTTATCAGTTTTTGTTGTCTCTTTTTTTGAGAATCATTGAAATGAGTTGGAACTAAAGGCAGACAGATGAAGTTTGGCCTTTATCTCATAATATAAAACAAAATAACATTTAAACAATGAAATAAATTTACATACAAAAAAACTTGACATGATGATCATAAAACAGACAAACAGTCCAATGGGCAAGACAAGATGACACATTCTCGAGTATTTGAAAATAGTAGTCTGAACAGATTCCATGAAGAATTAGTAGGAACTTTTCAAGCTGTTCTTGTACAAATTGTTCTTCATCCTAAATTTACAGTCTTGGGCTGCAAAGCAAAAGGCGTAGTTTCACTTTTTTGGATCATTGAGGCATCTCTCCTAATCTCAGTTTAACTTTTCTCTCTCCTGCCTCTAAGTAAAGCCCAACTGAAAATATTTGCAGGAACTCTCTCAGTTCCAAAAGCATCATAATGATCTCATTGGACAGAACCTAGCATTTTGCACATTTCACTTGTTTATTTTTCCTTGAAGAGAATTGGAAGGCAGAGGTTAGGAATCCTTTATTGTAGTTATTAGTTTCAAATTATTAGAAGCAGAGATTAGGGGGGAAATTTGCAAAAAAGCCAAATATTTATTATAAGTCATTTGTATATTAAAACACAGAAAACTTATAAAGATAAGACTGTATTTACATAAACAGAGTTGATAAATTTACAAAGAATGCTATATAGGAAATAGTCCACTTACAGGAATAAGGAATAAATTTGAGTGTAAATTTAATTCTTAACTTTCTCTTTGATCTTCATAAAACTCAAAGCCATAACATTTGTTTTCCTCTCAGCTATTATTTCCAAATAACTTCTTACTCTGTTGTAACTTTTATCACTGAGGACCAAAGGTATTATGTTTCTGCAGTGTTTGTTGCAAAATCAAGAAAGCAGAATTCATAGTACATTAGTTATACATGGCATATATTACCTATGATGACATTGCTAAAGGAGGATTCTAGTGTTGTTGAAAAGACTTTAAAATAACCTTTATGAATATAAAAGTGATCCCTAAAAACAAAATGAATAAATGCCTTAAAGAAATCTAAGGAAACTTATTAGAAGTAAATAAATTAAACTGTTTAAGATCTGAAAGTCTAAATAGAAAAATAAATAAAACATAAACTGATGAAAGTCTGAAAATTAAAAAGTTTACAGGTCCAGTAGGAAACTCAGGAACAAATTTCACCAACAATATTTAGAAGATAAAAGAGAATCTCAGACATTGGAGATACAATAGAAAAAAGGACACATTGGTCACAAAAATTGATAAAAATCTGAAATTCTCCTGGGACAAAGCATCCAGAAAATCTGGGACACTATGAAAAGGCTAAATCTAAGCATAATAGGAGTATAGAAAGTATAAGCTCAGGCCAAAACAAAGAATGTTTTTTCAACAAAATTATGGAAAAAATCCTTTTCCTTATACTAAAGGATATGTCTATTAATTAAAAATGACCAAATTAAATATGGGGTACAGATCCAAACAGAATTTCCTTTATTGAGGAAATTCAAATGGCTAAAAAACATTTAAAGTAATGTTCCATTAAAGATGATGGCAGTAATATGAAAAGAGACAGCTAAAATTAAGGGCCATTTAAGCAGTAGTATGGAAAACACTAGATGTTTTCTATTTATGTATATAAAGGTAATCTAAATGGCATTGCCTAACAGGAGGAATAAATAAAGAATTTGAACTAGTCATCTCTTGTCACCTAAGGAAGCTTTGAGGACATTGATTGGGTTACATGTAATTGAGGTTTTTTTTTTTTTTTTTTTTTTTTTTTTTTTTTTTGACAGTTCCCATAGGGAATCACAAACAATCCAGACTGTTGCCAAGACCAGTACATTACTCTCTGAACTCATAACAATGTCCCAATGCTAAAGATGATAACCACACAACTCATTGAATTTGGAGAATTTCACTGGTTGCCTCCACAAACGTTACCTCCTCTAGTATCTTTGGTACAAGAAAGTGCTCAGTAATATAGCAAAAATAGAACTATAATCATCAAGATAGCCACAAACACATTGATCTAAAATGGTATCATGTCTGCAAGATATATATTATGGCAGTGGCTCACAATCTTCCTAATTCTTATGTCATTCCACTTTTGCTGGTAGCCTGGGTTCGGAGTCAGCTAACTAGATAGATCGGCTTCCAGATGGGAACAAATGAACCTTGAGATCAAATGTTCTGCTTCTTTCTCAAGAGAAGGTTAAGTGCTTAAGGCAAGTGTTACAATTAGGTCTTTAAAATGAGATTGCTGGTAGCAGACAGCAGTGGAAACTTGGGAAGTCCAAAGCTTGTGATGTTACCACAGTGTTACAGCCTTCAGTTAAACTTCCATATTAATAGCAGGGATATGGGCCAAAGTCCAAAATGAACTAGAAGGCAGGTCTTGTGAAATGTACATCAGATGGGACACAGGTTCAGCACACAATGATCTCATGGTAATGAAGTGGGCTTCAGCAGCTGTGACCATGACACACCAGCCTTCAGGGAAAAGGGAAGACTTACCTTTCTCAGAATACATGATCAGTCTCTGTTGGCCATGGTAGAGAAATACAGTGAGAGATCAAGTAAACTTTTATTTTCTGAATCAGAGACATTATATCTTGGAGAGTAGGTGGCTTTTAAGAGTGAATGTGTTTGATTTGCTGGGCATAGGGATACCAGTGATATTTAATCTACACATAACAAAACAGCTTTATCATAAGAGAGTAAAGCAGTATTTAAGTATGCTATAAGTGGGAGAGAAAACTCCAGGTAGTGTTGAAGGTTATTTGTTGAAAGCCAAGGTACCAAGATATCTTATTAGCATATCTAATGCATAGATATCTCCAGGAAACCCAGATGCTTTCTAAAAGGTTACTTATCAAGAAAGATTCTGGCCTGAAATCTTCCAAGAGGGGCATGTGATGCTTCTTAGAAATGGAGTTTCCAATATCAGCAAAGAGGGAATCCTGCTGAGAAAAAAGAGTTTTTATTTTATTGTTATTAACAAATTATGCATTCTGCTCTTTTTTAATAAAGTTCCTCATGTTGTGGTGACCCTCCACTATAAAAGTATTTTATTGCACCCAGCCCCTGGCCTATTATAGCCCAGAAGCAGAGTCCTACAAGCTCCATTTCCACAACATGCTCTATGCTCCATCTTGTGGTCAAGTGTTGAACATTTCAGCAATAAAGACAGACATTATCTGAAAATAAAGTGATGAAAAATGGTTTTTCAAACTAACAAAGCCAAACAGAAAGCTTGAGTAGACATTCTAATATTTAATAAAATAGACTTTCAACAAAAAATTTTAAAAGAGATGGGAAAGAACACATTAAACCCCTATATTAACAATGGAAGAATTCAACATATTATTCTCACCGATGGACAGCATAATGAGACAAAAAATTAACAGATAAATAATGAAATTAACAGACATCATGAATCAAATGGACCTAAGAGATATCTACACAATATTTTGCCAAAATACACATAAAAAATACATTTTTTCTAACCAAATTTCATCAATTTTCCCCACAATTGACAACATACCTGGTCATAGAGCAA
Source organism: Acomys russatus (assembly GCF_903995435.1). Lineage (NCBI taxonomy): Eukaryota > Metazoa > Chordata > Mammalia > Rodentia > Muridae > Acomys > Acomys russatus. Next base: position 653,462 of record NC_067137.1, on the reverse strand, counting down.
GCTCAACAGGTACAAGAAAATTGAAGTAACTCCTTGTAGCTTATCTGACTTTCATGGATTAAAATTAGATTTCAACATCAACAGAAATAAGAAAAAACCTACAAATGCATGGAAATTGAATTGCTCTTTACTCAATAAACACTGCATGAGAGAATGAGTAAAAAAGAAATTAAAAACATTCTAGAAGTCAATGAAAATAAAGGTAGAACATACCTAAACTTATGGGGAAAAAATGAAAGCAGTGCTAAGAAGAAAGTTGATCGCACTAAGTGCCTTCATAAAGAAACTGGAGAGATTACACACTAGCAATTTCATAGCACAACTCAAAGTTCTAGAGCAAATGGCAAGCAAACCCCACAAAGAGGAATAGAGTTCAGAAAATCATCAAGTTGAGGGCTGAAATCAGTACTTTGTCAGACAAAGAGAAAAATAGCAGTAATCAATGATAGCAAGAGCTGGTTCCTTGAGGAAATCAACAAGATAGACAAGCCACTAGCCATACTAAGTAAAAGGAAGAGAGATTGTATTCAAATTAATAAATCAGAAAAGAAAAGTGGGAACATAACAACAGACACTTAAGGAATCTAAAGAATAATTAGGTCTTACTTCAAAAGCCTGTATGTCACAAAATTGGAAAATCCAAAGGAAATAGGTGATTTTCTTGATAGGTTTCACTTATCAAAGGTAAATCAATCCTAGGTGAACAGTTTAAACAGCATTATAACCCATAAGGAAACAGAAGCAGTCATCAAAATTTTCACAAGGAAAAATATTTGATGGTTTTAGTGCAGAATTTTACCAGAAATTCAAAGCAGAGATAATACCAATACCACTCAAACCACTCCAGAAGATAGAAATTAATTATATGAAGCCACAATTACCCTGATATATAAACCACACAAAGACTCAAAAAAAAATTCAAACCAATTTCCCTTATGAACATTGATGCAAAAATAATTAATATGATACTTGCAAACAGAATGCAAGAACACATCAAATACATCACATACCATGATCAAGTAGGCTTCATCCTCCATGCCAGAAATACAGAGATCTTTTAATAAACAGAAATCCACCAATGTAATCCACAGTTGTGAATATACTGAAACAACAACAACAATAATAACAAAATATGATCATCTCTTAGATACAGAAAAATTCTTTGACAAAATACAAAACTCCTTAATAAAAGTCTTGGAGTCATAAGGAATGCAAGTCCCATACCTAAATGTAAAAAAAGGCTATGTAGAGCAATCAATAGTCAACTCTAAGCGATTCCACTAAAATATACACAAGACAAGGTTCACCACTCTTTCTGTATCTCTTCAATATTCTACTTAAACTCTTAGCCAAAGAAATAAGACAACAAAGAATATCAAGGAGATACAAATTGGAAAGAAAGACGTAAAAGTATTGTTATTCACAGATGATATAATAGTACACCTAAGTGTACTATTATACCAGAGAATTACTACAGCTGAAAAACACCTTCAGAAAATTGTCAGGGTAAAAATATTAACTCCAAAATGTCAGTAGTACTTCTGTACACAAATGAAAAAAGGTTAAGAAAGAAATTAGTGAAACAACAACCTTCACAACAGCCACAAATAATATAGAGTATCTTTGTATAACTATAACCCAGAAAGTCAAATATCTGTATGAAAGGAATTGCAAGTCTCTGTAGAAGGAAACTTAAAAATTTATTAGAAGATGAAACAATGTCCAATGCCCAATGGATCAACATAGAATTAAAATAATAAAAATGGCCATCTTTTCAAAAGTAATTTACAGATTCAGTGTACTTCCAATGGGAATAGGGCTTCCTCAAGACCCAGCTATTCCACTCCTTGGAATATACCCAGAAGATGCTCCAGCACACAACAAGAAAATTTGCTCAACCATGTTCATAGCAGCCTTATTCATAATAGCCAGATCATGGACACAGCCTAAGTGTCCCTCAGTAGAAGAGTGGATAAAGGAACTGTGGTACATATACACTATGGAATACTACTCAGCTATTAAAAACAAGGAAGTCCCGAAATTTGTGGATAAATGGGTTGAGTTAGAAATGATCATAATGAGTGCGTTAACCCAGAAGCAGAAAGAATCAAATGGTATATACTCACTTATATCTGCATACTAGCCCAAGGGGCATGTCCCATGAAAGCCTTCATTTACCAAGAAACTGGGACAGAGGGGAGGACATCCTATTGGGACTCTAAATGAGAGATGCATGGGAGAACAGCAAAATAAAAGGATACAGAGGATCCTAGAAACCTACAAGTAGAACAATATGATAGGCAGATTTGGGCCCCAGGGGTCCTGCTCAAACTAAGGCACCAGCCAAGGACAATACAGGAGGTAAACTTTAAACCCCTTCCCAGTTCTAGCCAATGGTCAGAATATTCTCCACAGTTGAGTGGAGAGTGTGATATGACTTTCTCACGTATTCTGGTCCCTCACATTTGACCATGTCCCCTGGAGGGGGAGACCTGGTGGCACTCAGAGGAAGGACAGCAGGTTGCCAAGAAGAGACTTGATAGCCTATGAGAATATACAGGGGGAGGTAATCCCCCTCAGGAACAGTCATAGGGGAGGGGAATAATGGGAAAATGGGAGGGGAGGAATGGGAGGATACAAGGGATGGGATAAATATTGAGATGTAACAAGAATAAATTAATAAAAAGAAAAAAGAAAAAAATACCAATGAAATTCTTTTTATATATTGAAAGAGTCATTCTTTTATTCCTTTAATTTTATATATACATTTATAATATATATAATCTATATTCATACTTTATATATTAAACTACATACAGCAAGAAGCACCAGAACACAATAAGGAATTATATAAATGTTATATTTATAGTGTTTTTGCTATTTGTATTTGTCAACCTTGAAGAAAACATCTTTCCTATCTTGGTGAATCTAAAATTCTGAATGTAAATCAGAATCTATCATATCTCATCTCTATCAATTTAAGACTCTATCTAGACCTAAAAACATCTTAAGACCAAACAACCAGGCTTAAATGTAAAACTAAATTTGCTGGAGTTCAACTACATCAGAGACTTCAGAAGTAATAAAATTAATTACTTAAGTGAACAGAAAGTGCAGGTTAGCAGTTTCTAAAGTGAAAAAAATGACAGAGAAAGTTTGCTTTCAGAACAGTCACCCAAAACTCTCTTTAATGTTGGATCATCATCTTTAGCCATATAGACAAGTTTATCTGACAGACTTATTTATGAGGTAAGATCTATTATGGACTTTTTTACTTTGTCTTGAAAGAGTATAGCCAACAACTCTACCCATATCCAAGCTTTCCCATTTTGTGCAGAATTATGTAAGTGGAAGAAACAAGGACATTTTGCCCAGTGCCTTTTTTGCTACATTTGATGCAATCTCCATAAGGATGTTTTTTGATGCTCACCATCTTCTTTGAGATAGGCTGGGCATTGACAGGTGCTATCCTGCCTTATTGTCAATGAAAAAAAATTCTTAAATTCACATGGAAAAAAGACACAGATTAGCTAAAACACTTTCATCAGTAAAGGAACTTCTGAGGTTATCTCCATCCTCGATTTCAAGCTGTACTTTAAAGCAATAGTGATAACAAGTGTGAGATACTGGAATAGAATTAAACTGTTCCATCTGTGTATTCGAATTCAAGTCAAGAAATAAACATGCACACCTAAGAACACTTGATTTTAGACAAATAACCCAACACCATACAATAGAAAAATGAAAAGTGTACTTATAGGCACAGGAGTCAATATCCTGTACAGAACACAAAAACTCTTCAACAAAAATAGAATAAAAAAAGAACTATTCCACAAAAATAGAAACAGAAAGAACATTACCAAGCTCATTCTCTGAGATCACAGTCACCTTGACAGCTAAACTACAGAAAGACCCAACAAAAATAGAGAATTTTAGACCTATTTTTTTTAATGAACGTTCGCAAAAATACTCAATAAAATACTCAAAAACTATATCCAAGAAGACATCAGAAATACTATTCACCATGACAAAGTAGGCTTCTTCCCAGACATGCAGGGGTGGTTCAAAATATGGAAATCCAACAGTGAAATCCATCATTTAAACAAACTGAAAAACAAAAACACATGATTACCTCCTTAAATACCGAAAAAGAATTTGACAAAATCCAACACTCCTTCAAGTTTAAATTCTTGGAGACATGGATACAAGGCACATAACAAAATATAATAGAGGCTATATACAGCAAGCCCATAACAAACATCAAAAGGAACTTCACAAGAATCAGGAATACACAAAGCTGCCCAGTCTCTCCATATCTTTTCAATATAGTACATGAAGGTCTATCTAGAGCAATAAAACAACAAATTGAGATCAATGGGAAAATAAGAAAGAAGGAAGTCAAAGTATCCCTATTCACAGATGATATGATAGTATACATAAGTGATCCTCCAAATTCCACCAGAGAACTCCTACAGCTGATAAACAACTTCAACAAAGTGGTTGGAAAAATAATTAAACAAAAAATATCTGTAGCCCACCTGTATAGAAATCACAAATGAGATGAGAAAGAAATTAAGGAAATTACATCCTTTACAATAGCCATAAATAAAATAAAATATTTGGTAGTAACTCAAACAATACAAGTGAAAGTCTTGTATGAAAAAAAACTCGTCTCTGAAGAAAGAAATTAAAGAAAATATTAGAAGATAGAGAGATGTCTTATGTGCCTGGATCGACAGCATCAACATAGTAAATATGGCCAACTTACCAAAAGCAATCTACAAATTCAATGCAATTTTTATCAAAATACCTACAAGATAATTTACAGACATTGAAATGTCAATTCTCAAATTCATATGGAAAAACAAAACAACAACAACAAAAAAGAAAAAACAGAATAGCTAAAACAATCCTGTATAATAAAAATCTTCCAGAAGAATCTGCATGTCCTATATCATGCTATGCTATAGAACAACAGTAATAAACACAGAATGGTACTGACATCAAAATAGGTTGGTTGATCAATGGAATTGAATCAAAGTCCAAAAAATAAACCCACACACTTATGGACAGTTAATTTTTGACATAGAAGCCAAAACCATACAATGAAAAAAAATAGCATCTTCAACAAATATTACTGGTCTACCTGGATGTATAAATGTAGAAAACTGGAAATAAACCCCTATTTATCACTGTGCAGAAAAATAAAGTTCAAGTGCATTAAAGAACTCAATATAAAACCACACACATTAATTGTGTCAGAACAAGGAAGTGAGGAAGAGCCTTGAACTCATTGGCACGGGAGACAACTTCATGAACAGAAAACAAATAACTCAGGTTCTAAGGTCAGCAATTAATAAATGGAACCTTATGAAACTGAAAATCTTAGGTAAGGCAAAAAACTCTCAACATAACAAAATGACAGCCTATAGACTGGGAAAAGATCTTCACCAACTTTACATCCTGACAGAGCACTAATGTCCAATATATATAAAGACTTCAAGAAAGTAAACACCTTCAAACAAAATAACTCAATTAAAAATGGTATACAAAGCTAAACAGAGAATTCTCAAAAGAGGAATGTTGAATGGCTGAGGAACACTTAAAAAAATGCTCAAAGTCCTTAGTCATCAGGGAAATTCAGATCAAAAGACTCTGAGATTCCATCTTACACCTATCAGAATGGCTAAGATTAAAAATTGAAGTGACATCATATAATAGTGAGAATGTGGAGAAAGGGGAAAACACTTGCGTCACTGGTGGAAATGCAATCTTGTATAACCAATTTGGAAACCAATCTGCTTCTCTCTCTGAGAAATTGGAATAGATCTACCCCAAGGCACAGCTATACCACTCTTGTGAAAATAGCCAAAAGTTTCTCCACCATACAGAGACATTTGCTCCACTATGTTCAGAGCAACTTTATTCATAACAGCCAGAATTTGGGAACAACCTAGATTTCCCTCAATGGAGGAATGAATAAAGAAAATGTGGTGCATTTAAAAAATGGAAAACTCTTCAACTATACAAACCAAGAAAATCTTGAAATTTGCAAGCAATGGATGGAACTAGAAAATATCGGACTGGGTGAGGTGACCCAGACCCAGAAAGACATGCATTATATATACTCATATTTAACCCAATGGTAGCCATCTAATATAGTGTAAACATACTATAACATACAAATGTAAAGGTGAATCACAAGGAGGTTTCTAAGAATAATGCTTCATTCCTATACAGAAGAGAAAATAGTACAGAAACATAAAGAAGTTGAAAAGAAGCAAAAGAACCAGAGGCTAACACAGAGTACTCTGAAAGACTCCACCCAGTAGGGATTGAAGCAGAAGCTGAGATTCACAGCAAAAATTCTGGGTGAAAAAAAAAATGGAGTTTTATGGAAGAGTTGAGACATAAAAGGACCTGTAGTTGACAGGAGCTCCCCAAGGAGACCAATGGAGCCCCAGTATCTGTCCCAGTACTCCATTGGGTAGTCTTCCAGAGGATATCTATGTTGGACTAGTATCATCTTATAAGTGAGTATATACACTGCTTGTCTTTCTGGATCTGGGTTACTTCACTCAGGATGATCATTTCTATTTCCATCCATTTGACTGCAAATTTCAAGATTTCCCTGTTTTTAATATCTGAGTATTATTCCATTGTATAAATGTACCACAATTTCTTTATCCATTCTTAGATTTAGGGATATGTAAGTTGTTCTCAGATTCTGGCTATTATGAATAAAGTTGCTAAGAACAAAGTTAAGCAAATGTCCTTGTTGTATGGTTGAATATCTTTATGGTATATGCCCAAGATTTGGCATGGCTTGGCTAGAGGTAGCACTATTTCCAGTTTTCTGGGAAAACATCAAATTGGTTTCCAAAGCTGTTGTGCAAGTTTACATTCCCACCAGCAATGGAGGGGTATTCCCTTTTCTTAACATCTTTGCCATCAGATGATGTCACTTGAGTTTTTGATCATAGCCATTCTGATGGGTCTAAAATAGAGTCAGAGTTGTTTTAATTTTCATTTCACTGATGACTAAGGACACTGAGCATTTCTTTATATGGTTTTTGGCCATTCAATATTTCTCTCTTTTAGAACTGTACCCCATTTTATTTGGGTTATTTGGTTTGATGGTGCTTAAATTCTTGAAGTCTTTATATATTTTGGATATTAGCCCTCTGTCTGATGTATGGCTAGTGAAGATCTTCTCTAAAACTGTGGGCTTTCATTTTGTTCAGTGGATGGTGCCCATTGCCTTACAGAAGATTTTCTGTTTCATGAAGTCTCATTAATTATTTGTTGAACTTAGAGCCTGGACATTCTGTTCAGGAGGTTGTCTCCTGTGCCAAAGAGTTCAAGGCACTTCTCCACTTTTCCTTCTAACAGATTTTGTATAACTGGTTTTCTGTTGAGGTCTTTAATCCACTTGGACTTAAGTTTGTGCAGGATAATAAATACAGATTTACTAGTCTTTTTCTACTTGTAGACATCCCATTAGCCTAGAACAATTTGTTGAAGATGCTGGTTTTTTTTTTTTTCTATTGTATGATTTTGGCATCACTATGGAAGGTCATTTATCCATCAGTGTGTGAGTTTATTTCTCTGGCATTGAATCGATTCAGTTGATCAACCACTCTATTTATATGCCAATACTATGTAGTTTTTATTACTGTTGCTCTATAATACAGTTGGAGGTCTGGTATGGTAATACCTCTGAAAGATTGTCTATTGTACATGATTGTCTTATATATTCAGATTTTTTCTCCCATATGAGGTTAATAGTTGTTCTTTCAAGATCTGTAAAGAATTATGTTGGTATTTTATGGGAACTGAATTGAATCTATAGATTGCTTTTGTTAAACTGGCCATTTTTACTATGTTAATCTTAGCAATCCATTTGCATGAGAAGTCTTTTAATCTTCTAAAAGCTTCTTCAATTTCTTTCTTCAGAGACTTGAAGTTTTTTCATACAACTCTTTCACTAGGTTGGCTAGAGTTACACCAAGATTTTTTTTTGTGTGGCTGTTATGAAGTGTGTCATTTCCCTAACTTCTTTCTCACTCTCTTGTCTTTTGTGGAGGCCTGATGACTTACTGGAGTTAATTTTGTATCCTGCCACTCTTCTGAAAGCATTTATCAGCTGTATCAAATATCTGTTAGAAATTTTGGATCTACTTAAGTATACTATAATATCATCTGTGAATAACAGTACTTTGACATTTTTCTTTCAAATTTGCATCTCTTGATTTGCTTTTGTTGTCTTATTTCTCTGTCTAGGAGTTCAAGTATTATATTGAAGAGATACCGAGAGAGTGGATAGCATTTTCTTGTCACCCGTTTCTATAAACTTTATTTAAGTTCCTTTCCTTTTAGTTTGATGTTGGCTATAGGCAGGCTATATATTGCCTTTACTATGTTTAGGTATGTGCAATGAATGGGTGTTGAGTTTTGTCAAATGCTTTTTTGGCATCTACAGAGATGATCATATTTTTTTCCTTTCAGTTTTTTTTTTTCATATGGTGGATTACATTCATGTATTTCTGTATACTGAACCACCCCTACATGCCTTGGTAAAAGCATACTTGGCCACAGTTGATGATTTTTTGACATGTTCTCGGATTTGTGTTGTGAGTATTTTATTGAGAGTTTTCGCATCAGTGTTCAGAAAGGAAATTGGTCCAAAATTCTCTTTCTTTGTTGGGTCTTTGTGTGGTTTAGGTATCAAATGACTGTAGCTTCATGGAGTGAGTTTGGAATGATCTGTCTGTTTGCCTTTTGTTGAGTAGTTTGAGAATTATTGGTATTAGCCACTTTCGAAAGTCTGGTAGAATTCTGCATTGAATCCATCTAGCTCTGAATTTTTTTTCTTTTTCTTTTTTTTTCTTTCTTTCAGTTAGAATATATTTGATGATTGGTTCTATTTTCTTAACAGATATAAAGCTTGTAGCTTTCTTTGCCTGATCATGACTCAAATTTGCTAAAAGGAATTTATGAAGTAAACTTTCTGTATCATTTAGCTTTTCAAATTTGTGGTATGTAGGCTTTTGTAGTAATATCTAATGATTCTTTGAATTTCCTTGATATCTCACATTATTTCTCCCTTTTCATTTCTGATTTTGTTGATTCAGATATTGTCTCTTAGTTACTTACTTAGTTAGTTAGTTTGGCTAAGGTCTTTCTATCTTGCTGATTTTCTCAAAGAACCATCATTTAGTTTAATTCATTCTTTGGATAGCTTTTTTGTTTGTTTTTGTTTTTTTCTAATATATTGAGTTTATACATAAGTTTTATTATTTCTTGCTGTCTACAATTCTTGGATTTGTCTGCTTCTTCTTTTTTTTCCTCCTAGGGCTTTCAGGTGTTCCATCAAGTTGTTTGTATGAGACGTCTCCTATTTCTTTAAGAAGACAGTTAGTGTTATAAATTTTCCTGTTAGTAAAGCTTTCATTGTGTCCCATATGTTTGGGTATGTTGTGCCTTCATTTTTACTGAATTCAAGCAAGTCTTTACCTTGTTCCCTGCTGACTCAGTTGTCATTGAGTAGAGAATTTTCCATTTCCATGTGTGTGTAGGCATTTTCTTATTTCTGTTGTTGTTAGCTTTATTCCATGGGGTCTGATAAGATACAAGCTATTATTTCATTCTTCTTGAATCTGTTGAGGTGTCCTTTATATAGTACTATAATGGCCAATTTTGGAGAATGTTCTGTGAGGTGCTTAGAAAAAGTTATATTCTTTTGTATTTGCATGAAAAGTTCCATAGATAACTATTAGGTCTACTTGATTGATAAAATCCATTACTTTCATTATTTTTTTGTTTAAATTATGTCTCAATAACTTGTCCATTGGTGAGAGTGGAGTGTTGGTGTCTCCCACTATTAATGTGTGGGATTCAATGGGTGATTAAAACTTTAGTAATGTTTCTTTTACAAATGTGGGTGTACATGTATTTGGGTCATAGGTAATCAGAACTGAGATGCATCTTATTGGAATTTTCCATTAGTGAGTATGAAATGTCCTTTCTAATCTCTCTTGATTAATTTTAGCTAAACTCTTTTTTATTAGATATTACAATGGATATGCCAGCTTGCTTCTTATGTCTGTCTTTGCTTGGAAAATCTTTATCCAATCTTTTATTAACAAGTAATGTTTATTTTTGTAGATGAGGTATGTTTTGTGTAGGCATCAGAATTATGTGTCCTGTTTACAGATACATTATGTTAATCTTTGTCTTTCTATTGGATAGTTAAGACCATTACTGCTGAGAGATATTAATGAGCAGTGACTGTTAGTTCTTGGATGTGGAACTGTATTTATGTGCTTGTATGCTTTTGATTTTGTTGTAGTGAAGTTATTTGTATTGTGTGTTTTGGGTTGTAGTTAAACTCTTCACAAAGGAGTTTTCATTCTAGTATCCTCTTTAGTGCTCTTTTTTAGCATAAGTATTTTAAAATTTGGTTCTATTGTGGAATATCTTGTTTTCTCCACCTAGCATCTGTGGTCTCTTAGGATTTGCAATATGTAGATGATTACTCATGCCTTTCTGCTTTTATGGTCTCTGCTGAGAAATGAGGTAATCTTACAAGTTTGCCAGTATATGTTACCTGGCTTTAACCCCTTGCAGCTTTTAATATTTTTCTTTGTTTGGTACACTTAATGTTTTCATTATTATGTGGTAGGAGAATTTTATTTTCTGTTCTAGTCTACTTGGTGTTCTGTAGGCCTCTTGTATTCTTTTTTAAAATAGTTTATTCAGATTACAGCTAAATTGTTTTACCCTTACTTGTATCCTTCAGCTCTCCCCTTCCTCCCACTTTAACTCTATTCCCCTCCCCTAGGTCTGGGGCAGAAGGGGACCTCCTCCTCCACCATATCATCATAGGTTATCAGATCTCTTCTTGGTATCCTGCTTATTCTTTCTCTGAGTGCCATCAGGTCTCCCCACAAAGGGAAGTAATCAAATATGGGGCACCAAAGTTCATATCAGATTCAGTCCCTGCTCTCCACACAACTGTGGAGAATGTCCTGTCTATTATCTAGATCTGAGTAGGGGTTCACTGTTTACTGCATATGTTGTCCTTTGTCAGTGCAGTTGTTTGAGTAGACACCCCTGGGTCCAGGTCTGCCTGTAATGGTGTTCTTCTTTTAGATTTCTAGGATGCTCTGTATCCTTCTATTCCCTCATTCTCTGATACTTCTCTCACCTAGAGTCCCAATAGGAAGTGCTCACATATATCCCAATCTCCTGGTATGTAAAGATATTCATGGGACATTTCTTTTGGGCTACTCTCCTATTATAAGTGAGTGCATACCATGTGAGTCTTTCTGGGTCTGGGTTAACTCACTCAGTATGATCATTTCTAGTTCCATCCATTTGTCTGCAAATTTAGGGATTTCCTTGTTTTTAGTAGCTGACTAGTATTCCACAGTGTAAATGTACCACAGTTCCCTTATTCATTCTTCAACTGAGGGAGGTTTAGGTTGTTTCCAGGTTCTGGCTATTATGAATAAGGCTGCTATGAACATGGTTCAGCATATGAACTTTTTGTGTGATTGAGCATCTTCTGAGTATATTCCAAGAAGTGAAATAGCTAGGAATTGAGGAAGAACCCTTCCAATTTTATTGAGAAAGCACCAGATAGATTTCCAAAGCAGTTGTACAAGTTTGCACTGATAACAATGAAAGAGTGTTCCCTTTTCTTTTCATCCTCGACCAGGATGTGCTCTCACTTGAGTTTCTGATCTTAGCCATTCTGATGGGTGTTAGATGGAATCTCAGTGTCATTTTAATTTGCATTTCTCTGATGACTAAGGACATTGTACATTTCTTTAAGTGTTTCTCAGCTACTCAATATTCCTCTGTTGAGAATTCTGTTTAATTCTGAGACCCATTTCTTTTTAAAATTAATTTATTCATATTACATCTAAATTATTATGCCATCCTTTGTATCCTCCCATTTCTCCCTCCCTCCTGCATGCCCCCTACTCCCCTCCCCTATAACTGTGACTGAAGGAGACATTCTCTCCCCATATATGCCTGCTATCCTTCCTCTGAGTGCCATCAGGCCTTCCTATCCAGGGGACATGAAACCCATTTCTTAATACGGTTATTTGGTTTGTCATTCTGTAATTTCCTGTGAAGTTTATATATTTTGTATAATAGACCTTTGTCAGGGGTAGGGATGATAAAGATTGTTTCTGAGTCCGTAGGCTGTTGCTTTGTTCTGTTGAGAGTGTCTTACAGACACTTCTCAGCCTCATGAGGTCCCATTTATTAATTAGTGACTTTAAGGCCTGGGCTGTTGGAGTTCTGTTCAGGAAGTTGTATCCTCTGTCAATGTGTTCCAGGCCCTTCATCACTTTTTCTTCTAAGTGATTTATTGTCTCTGTTTTTATGTTGAGTCCTTAATCCATTGGGACTTGAGTTTTGTGCATGGTGATAAATATGAGTCTACTTGCATTTTTCTACATGTAGACATCCAGTTAGACCAGCACCATTTCTTGTAGATGGTCTCCTATTTCCATTGAATAGATTTGGTTTCTTTGTCAAAAAACAAGTGTCCATATGTGTATGGATTTATTTCCGTGTCTTTGATTCGATTTCATTGATCACCAGTACCATGCTATTTTAATTACTGTGGCTCTATAGTATAGCTTGAGATGAGGGATGGAGATTCTTCCAGAGGATCTTTTTTGTACAGCTATTGTGTTTTTTTTTATTTCCATATGAAGTTTAAAATTGATCTTTCAATGTCTTTTAAAATCTGTATAGGTATTTTGATAAGGATTGCATTGAATCTGTAAATTGCTTTTGATAGTATGGCAATTTTTACTATGTTAATTCTCCCAATCCACAACATGGGAGATCTTCCCATCTTCTGATGTCATCTTCAATCTTTTTCTTCAGAGATTTCAAGTTTTTTTTCAAACAAGTCCTTCACTTCTTTGGTTAGAGTTATTCATAGATATTTTATATTGCTTGTGGCTATCGTGAAGGGTGTAGTTTCCTTTATGTCTTCCTCTGCATGTTTATCCTTTGTATATACGAAGGTGACTGAGTTTTTTGAGTTAATTTTGTATCCAGCCATTTTGCTGAATGTGTTTATCAGCTGTAGTAGTAGTCTGGTGGAATTTTGGAGGTCACTTATGTACACTATCATATCATCTGCAAATAGAGATAATTTGATTTCATCCTTTCAGATTTCGATTCCCTTGATCTTCTTTCACTGTCTTATTATTCTAGCTAGAACTTCAGAAGCTATATTGAAGAGATATGGAGAAAGTAGTAGGTCTTGCCTGGTCCACAATTTTAAAGAAATTTCTTTGAGTATCTCTCCATTTAATTTGATGTTTGCTATTTGATTGCTGTATATAGCTTTTATTACATTTAGGTTTGTGTCTTGTATCCCTTATCTTTCCTGGGCTCTAAACCTGAATGGATATTGGATTTTGTCAAATTTTTTTTACATCTAAGGTGATAATCATGTTGGTTTTTTTCTTTCAGTTTCTTTATATGTTGGATTACATTGATGGATTTCTTTATATTAAAACACCTCTGCATGCCTGGAATGGAGCCTACCTGGTCATAATAAATGATATCTTTGATATCTTCTTATATTCAGTTTGTGGGTATTTTATTGAGGATTTTTGCATCAATGTTCATAAGAGAAATTGGTATGAAATTCTCTTTCTTTGTTGTGTCTCTGTGAGGTTTAGGTATCAAAATGAGTGTGTCCTCATAAAATGAATTTGGTAATACTTCATCCATTTCTACCTCTTGGAGTAGCTTAAAGAGTATCAGCATTAACTCTTCTTTTAAGGTCTGGTAGAATTCTGGGCTGAAATAATCTGGGCCTTTTTTGTTTGGGAGACCATTAATGACTGCTTCTATTTCTGTAGGAGAAATAGGTATATTTAATTTGTTTATCTGATCTTGATTCAATTTTGGCAAGTGGAATTAATCAAGAAAATTGTCTGTTTCCCTTAGATTTTCAAATTTTATTGCATATATGACTTTGAAGTAGGATCTTATGATTCTTTGTGTTTCTTAATTGTCTGTTGTTATGTCTCTCTTTTCATTTCTTTTTTTTTAAATTTAATTAATGTCTCTCTGCCTTTTAGTTAGTCTGGTTAAAAGTTTGTCTATCTTCTTGATTTTTCTTGAATTACCAGATCCTGGTTTTGTTGATTCTCTTAACTGTTCTCTTTGTTTCTAATTTATTGATTTCAGCACCGAGTATGATTATTTCCAGATGTTTATGCTTCTTCCTTATTTTTGGTTCTTTTTTCTAGGGCTTTCAGATGTGTCATTAAGTGGCTTATATGAGATGTTTCCAATTTATTTATAAAGGCACTTAGTGCTATGAATTTTGGTTAGAAGTCTATTTTATTAGATATTAAAATAGCTACAGCAGCTTACTTCTTGTGTCCATTTGATTGGAATAACTTTTTCCAACAGTTTACTTAGATATAATGTCTATCCAATTGGCTGAGATGTATTTCTAGAATGTAGAAAAATGTTGAGTCTTGTATGAGTATCCATTTAGTTAGTCTGTGGCTTTTTATTTGAGAATTGAGACCATTGATGTTGAGGGATATTAATTACCAGTGACTGTTAAGTTCCTTTATTTTGATGTTGGTTGCAGTAGAGTGTTTGTATGGTTATATTTTTGTAATGGTATGGTTATCTATTTCTCATGTAATTTTTCTTGTAGCTTGTCACTTTTGGTTGCAGGTTTCATTCTAGTAATTTCTATAAGGCCAGATTTCTGAATAGGTACTGTTTGAATTTGTTTTTGTCATGGAATATATTATTTCTCCATAAATGATTATTGATAGTTTCACTGATGATAGTAGTCTGGCCTGGTATCTGTGGTCTCATAGCATTTGAAGGACATCTATAGAGGCCCTTCTGTCCTTTATGGTCTCTGCTGAGAATGCGAGTGTAATTCTAAAAGGTTTGCCATTATATGTTACTTGGTCCTTTTTCCTTGCCACTTTTAATATTTTTTCTTTGTTCTGTATATTTTTTTGGTTTGATTATTATGTGGCAGGAAGATTTTCTTCTCGAGTCTATTCTTTTCAGTGTTCGGTAGACCCCTTGGATGTTTATATGCTTCTCCTTCTTGAAACAGGAAATTTCCTTCTGTGATTTTGTTGAAGATATTTTCTGGGTCTTGGAGTCAAGCATTTTTTCTTTCCTCAATGATTATTATGCTCAGATTTCATCTTTTCAAGGTGTCCTTCATTTTGTGGATTTTTTCCTCAGAAATTTTTCAGATTAACATTTTCTTTGATAGTTGCTTCAAGTTCTATGATTGTATCTTCTAGTCCAAAGATTTGTTCCTCCATTTCTTGGATTCTGTTAGAGAAGCTCACCTCTGTGTTAACTGCCTTTTCTAAGATTTCTCATTCCTGTTTTTCTTCCATTCGTGCCTTTGTCATTGTTTCCATTTTCATCTTTATAACTTGAACTGTTTCATTGATTTCCTTCATCTGATTGTTTGTATATTCCTGAATTTTTTCCAGTGCTTATATATAGGCCTTCAGATGTTGAGCTGTTTTATTGATTTCCTTCATCTGATTGTGTTTTCCTGAATTTCTTCCATTGCCTCTCTATAGGCCTCTTTTATGTCTTCAACCTGTTTGGCTACATCTTTCGGCATTTGTTTATATGTTTTATTCATTTCTTTCACTATAATCTTTATTACTAAGGATTTGAGATTATTTTCTTGTATTTTGACTTTGTTTGAGTTCTCAGAATTGCTTTCTTTGGGGTAGCCTGTATCTGGAGATGTCATATTGTTTTAGTATTTGTTGTTTGCATTCTCATTCAGTCTTTTAGTCATCTTGCTGTTTCTGATGTCGAGAGTTAGTTTCTGGTGTTTTTCACTGGTCATTGAGAGCATATTATTTGCAAATAATTATAGGTTGAGGGCCCTTGCCTGTGCATATCATAGAATTCATCACTGGAACAGACAAGTGAACTGTTTTCAGCTCCAGGAGACTCTGCTTCACATCTTAGGCTCCCTACTGTGTCAGCAGAGGTAAGCTCATGCCAAGTCCTATTTAGAAAGGACAACTGTGGTTGGTTCAGTCCTGCGACATTGGAGCCACTGGTTAGTTTTCTGTCCTGTTTTTTCAGGCCTTCCCAGCCTCTCACAAGAGTATGGGAGGCCCTGACATGCTGTAGAGCTTAACTAGGCCAGGTTAGATCTGCTCAATTGTTTAGGCATTGTCCACTGTGTCTTATAGCTAGGTTCCTGCCTGGCTTCATTTAGACAGGACTGCTGTGGCTGGGTAATGTGTTCACAGCCACCTGGGCTTCTGTGTGGCACCTGTGGCTTTCTGTGGATTGCTAGGTATGTGGGGATCTGTGGACCTGTTTCCCTGAGTTTTCCAAAGGCCAGAAACTCAAGTGCTTCACAGCCTGGAGATCAGTCTCACATCCACGTTCATGTTATAGAGCCTGGATGAAGTTTGCAGGCAGGTTCTGGTCCAGAGTCTGGGGATGGGCTCCTGTCCTCCATTGGCTGTTGGTTGACCCAGAGCCAGGCATGCCTGTGTTGGACTTCACTCACCTAGTGTTCTCCAGTTCTTGCAGCCTGTGACTCCCAGTCAGATTTCTAGTCTCCATGTGGCATATCAGATATGGGGCGTGAGAGGTGCCGCCATCTTGGAGTCATCAAAGTACCACCTCTTGAATTCTTTTTTTTTTAATTTGTTCTTGTTACATCTCAATGGTTATCCCATTCCTTGTATCCTCCCATTCTTCCTTCCCTCCCATTTCCCCCATATTCTCCTCCTCTATGACTGTAAAGGCATCTTGCACTTGATAATGGGGAAATTGTCTTCTTTGATTTTGTTGAATATTTTATCTGAGCCTTGGAGCTAGAAATCTTCCCTTTCTTTGATTCCTATATTTCTGAGGTTTCAACTTTTCATGTTGTCTTTAATTTCTTAGATGTTTCATGTCAGTAACTTTTTAGCTTTAACATTTTCTTTACTGGATGTATCAAATTCTTCCACTGTGGCTCCTATACTTAGATTCTTTCCTCTAGCTCTTGTATTCTGTTGGCCACACTTACCTCTGTAGTTCCTATTTGATTCGCTAAATTCTCCCTCAGTAGGATTTCCTTAGTTTTTGCTTTCTTTATTTCATTTCCATTTTCAGATCTTGAACTGTTTTATTGATTTCCTTCACCTGTTTGTTTCTATTTTCCTGAAATTCTAACAGATTTATTCATTTCCTCTCTAAAGGTCTGAAGCTGATTGCTTTTACATCCTTGTATTTGTTGAATGATTTTCTTTTATTATTATTTGCATAAGTAAAGATTTAATGTCATTTTCTTGTGCTTCAGTTGTGTTAAGGGATCTAGAGCTTTTTGCCATAAGATAACTGAGTTCTAAAGATCCCATATTGTTCTGGTTTTATTGATTGTATTTTATGCTGACATTCTACCATTTAGTTGTCCATAGTATTGGATGGTAGATCCTGTTGCCTACTGGAATTCTGGGGGCATTCATGAAATGCCATTACCAGGAGGCTGTATGTTTCTGATGGTATTCTCCTCAGAATTTTGATAACAATTTCAGTGTGGCAGTGTTAATGGGGTAATAGTTGTTTTTCCTATCATAGAAGAGAACCACTCCATGAGAGGGTCTGAGGTGGGAGTACACAAGCTGTGGTATATGGAAAGTCTCTGCTCAGTGACAGTGAGTGACCGTGGTTGGAGCTGGCAGGTATTGGAATGTCTGAAGCTGAGGCCTGGCCAGAGGAAGCCCAGTTTTTTTCCCCCAGGGTTTAGCTGGGTGACCTGTGGTTGGATCTGAAAATTTCCTCACACTGTGGCCTCTTTTCCCACCTGTGAAAGATAGCAGTTTTGTGTTTTGGCATTTACTGCAGGTCTGTCATTTGCTTTGCTCTCGCTGCTTTCTGCTGTTCAGTTTTGATTCACACTTGGTGCTGCCATCTTGAATGTCCTATACTTGTTTTTTATTTGTCCCTTCTCATGATCTATCTCATGGATTTCCCCTTGATAACCCATTTCTTACATATCCACTGCTACGAAATGTATTGTTTGATTATGCCTCCCAATAATTTCGAGCTAGAAGATTACTGTTCAGCGTGGTACTTTCAAGAACTGTAGAAACCTCTAAGATATAGGACTGAGTGTGGAAGCTGATTACATTATGATGGTTCTGCTGTCAGAAAGTATCATTTCTCATATGCTTCTGACTTGTTCTTATAAGAAGACATGTTTATTAAAAAGACAGACTGACTTCGGAAACTATCTTGCTTTATTATATCAAATGATAATATTTTGGTTCATTCTCTTGGTTGCTCAAAGCATCATGAATTTCTGTATTCAAAAAGCCTCCACTGAGGAATGTTAGCCAATCTTGGGTTTCACGCTGCCAAACTGTCAGCTAAATGCACTTTTTTTTGTTAATTATCATTATTGAGACACAGTAACTCTATTATGAAAACAAACATCAGACAAAGATACTCCTGATGCAGCAAGCACTGTTTAAGGGCTTCAAACATTATTAAAAATTAGAACAGTATAGGATGATTCTAATAATGGATAAAAATAATATCTTTGAAAGCAACCAGCACATGTTGAAATATTAGAAGCAATTATTCCTTAAAATTCTACTCTCTATTTATTTCTATATTTTTCTCTTCAACATTTAAAAACTACTATACCTATGAATATTTCTTAAATTTAACTAGGGTAAAGTTGAAAGAACTCTTAAGAGTATCTGTGTAGTTTGAGCGGGACCCCTGGGCCCAAATCTGCCTATCATATTGTTCTACTTGTAGATTTCTAGGACCCTCTGGATCCTTTTATTTTGCTGTTCTCCCATGCGTCTCTCATTTAGAGTCCCAATAGGATGCCTTCCCCTCTGTCCCAGTTTCCTGGTAAGTGAAGGCTTTTGTGGGACATGCCCCTTGGGCTAGTATGCAGATATAAGTGAGTATATACCATTTGAGTCTTTCTGCTTCTGGGTTAACTCACTCATTATGATCATTTCTAGCTCAATCCATTCATCCACAAATTTCGGGAATTCCTTGTTTTTAATAGCTGAGTAGTATTCCATAGTGTATATGTACCACAGTTTCTTTATCCACTCTTCTACTGAGGGACACTTAGGCTGTTTCCATGTTCTGGCTATTATGAATAAGGCTGCTATGAACATGGTTGAGCAAATTTTCTTGTTGTGTGCTGGAGCATCTTCTGGGTATATTCCAAGGAGTGGAATAGCTGGGTCTTGAGGAAGCCCTATTCCCATTTTTCTGAGATAGCACCAGATAGATTTCCAAAGTGGCTGTACTAGTTTGCATTCCCACCAGCAATGAAGGAGTGTTCCTCTCAGGAGGTAAACTTTAAACCCCTTCCCAGATCTAGCCAATGGTCAGAATATTCTCCACAGTTGAGTGGAGAGTGTGATACGACTTTCTCACGTACTCTGGTGCCTCACATTTGACCATGTCCCCTGGAGGGGGAGACCTGGTGGCACTCAGAGGAAGGACAGCAAGTAGCCAAGAAGAGACTTGATACCCTATGAGAATATATAGGGGGAGGTAATCCCCCTCAGGAACAGTCATAGGGGAGGGGAATAATGGGAAAATGGAGGGGGGAGGAATGGGAGGATACAAGGGATGGGATAAACATTGAGATGTAACAAGAATAAATTAATAAAAATATAAAAAAATCATTAAACTGAAAAAAAAAGAGTATCTGTGTATATACCAAGTGTTTAAAATAATTTAGTTCTATATTATTTTGATCTGTACTGTGAGCAGATAATGTAATTAATCACTCAACAATATAAATCACAATGTTGTTAACTATTAATTTTCTTTATTACATAAACTTTGAAGTTCTTCTAACATATAGAAAGTCATGTAATTATTTATCTAGCAGATGCAGCTTTTCTAAGTCATTCCCTATTGCATGTTCATAAAAATATTTATTGAAGCACAACGTCTTTAGTTGTAATATCAGCATTCTTCCTGAGCACTAATGTTGTGGACTTAGAGATGTTGAATAATAGCTTAATTTTCTGAGTATAGAATTTCATGTAACATTTTATTGTCAAAGGACATTTTGCATAATACTCTGTGTTATGCTTGGCTGGTTAATATGTTGTTTTTTTATTCAAGTATGCTTTATGCCTCTTATATAAGTTACTTTTTAGGTATAAAGTTCTAAAGAACTCCAAATTTTTTTATTTTGTCATAGAAAAACCATCTGTCTTTCTCTGCTCTTGCTAACTACTGATGACTGAAAAGTTTTAAATTTCTAGAAATAGGGCAGAGTGGCTTCATGGACAATGAGGATAAAATTGTTAACACTAAGATTCCTTTTAATTTTTAGTAAGATCTGGAATGTACTTTATCTGTTATTTGTCAAAGTTTAAATTTAAGTTATTTTAAATTGAATAATACTTTTAAACAGGTGCCTGCCTGTAACCCTAATACTTGGGGAGGCAGAGGCAGATGGGTCTCTGTGCATAGAAACCGAGCATGGTATACAAAGTGAGTCAAGGGAAGCCAAGGCTACCATAGAAACCCTGTTTTTTTTTTTTTTTAAAGAAAGTTTTTTACATTAAATACTCTATGCATGAATAAAGCAGTTTTTGTACAGCATAAATTAGAAAGTTTTGCTGTTAAAGAAAATTGAAATGAATTCCACTACCTCAGTCAAACCACGTCTTTCCTTACTGAAATATAATTATTATCCTTTAGTATTATACTAACTTGTAATATGTTTCCTGATTAATATTACACTCTATTTATTATTAAAAAGTAAATTGTGTGCATCAATATTTTATTTTGTAGACCTGTGTGAGAACATGATGCTCAATAACATTGCATAAAGAACAAAAAACAGTCATAGGGGAGGGGAATAATGGGAAAATGGGGGGGGGAGGAATGGGAGGATACAAGGGATGGGATAAACATTGAGATGTAACAAGAATAAATTAATAAAAAAAAAAAGAAAGAAAAGAAAAGTAAAAAAAAAAAAAAAAAAAAAAAAAAGAACAAAAAACACCCTATCTTTAAAAGCAAGTGTGATAACTGGGAATATTGGAGTTACTCAGATTAAATAGATGCTTAAATGTCCATGCTAAGATTGATATCTTTTATTTTTATGATAGCCTAAATTCATAAAAATATTTGAAGCAAAGAAGATGTGAGGAGTGTCATATTTGAGAAAAAATTCTAGAGTGTTAATGCAATAGACGACCTTTATATTCATGGAGAAGCTTTTGGAAAACATGCAGCCAAAGATAAGAGAAGATAAATCCTTCATGAAATAAAGTCAGTGACAATTAAGAAATGAATAAAACATAAATATTTAGAAAATGAAAACTAAATTTAAAATGAACTAAATGATCACTTAAAGGAA
This sequence comes from Acomys russatus, assembly GCF_903995435.1. Classification (NCBI taxonomy): domain Eukaryota; kingdom Metazoa; phylum Chordata; class Mammalia; order Rodentia; family Muridae; genus Acomys; species Acomys russatus. Next base: position 632,038 of record NC_067137.1, on the reverse strand, counting down.
AGCAAATATGGCAAAATATTTTATTGCTGACATTTAGAACTGATCAGGTATCCATTACTTGATATAGGAGATAATAAATGATACTTGGGGAATTATGAATTTGAAATTATTAGTTTGAAATTAAGAAAAAACAATAGTCCCCCTTTATACAAATTATTAATGGGCCAAGAAAGAAATTATAGAAACCACACCTTTCACAATAGCCACAAATAATATAAAATATCTTCTTGTGACTCTAACCAAACAAGTGAAAGAACTGTATAAAAATAACATCAAGTCTTTGAAGAAAACAATTGGTGATGATATCAGAAGATTGAAATATCTTCCATGGTTATTGATCAGTGGAATTAATACAGTAAAAATGGTTATGTTACCAAAAGGAATGTATAGTTTCAATGCAATTCTCATTAAAACTCCAACACAATTCGTTTTGTTTTGTTTTGTTTGTTTTTCAAGACGAGGTTTCTCTGTGTAGGCTTAGACTCACTTTGTAGGCCAGGTTATCCCTGAATTCACAGAGGTCTGACTGCTTCTGCCTCTCCTGCTATTGGGAATACAGGTATAAACCACTTCACCTGCCACAACATAATTCATTACAGACTTTGAAAGAGTACTTCTCCACTTCATATGGAAAAACACAAATCCAAGGATGGCTAAAACAATTCTGTTTACTAAAAAAGGTTCTGGAAGTATCATAATCCCTGGTTTCAAGCTATACTACAGAACAATAATAATAACAGTGGAAGTTACTAGCATAGAAATAGACTGGCCTATAAATGGAATCAAATTAAAGACCCAAAAGTAAATGCACACACCTACAGACACTTATTTGACAAACAAGCCAAAACCATATAATGGAAAAGAGAAAGCATCTTCTACACATGGTGCTGGTTGAACTGGATGTCTGTATGTAGAAAAATGCAAATGGATCCATATTCATCACCATGCACAAAACTCCAAGTGGATCAAAAACCTGAACATACACTAAATAAAAAAGTAGAGAAAGTGGGAATTGCCTTGAAAACATTGGTGCAAGAAACAACTTCCTGAAAAGAACTCCAAAAGCTCAGGCATTATGTTTAACAATTAATAAATTGAACTTCATGAAACATGAAATTTCTGCAAGGCAAAGGACACAGTTAATAGGATGAAACTTCCGTCTATAGTTTGGGAAAAGATCTTCACCAACCCTACATCATACAGATGAATAATATCCAAAATAGTTAAAGAATTTAAAAAATTTAACACGGATAAATTAAATAATTGAATTAAAAATGTATATAGAGCTAAACAGAATTCTCAATAGAGGAATCTTTAATGGCCTAGATGCACTTAAAAATGCTCAATATCTTCAGTTATCATAGAAATGCAAATCAAAACGATTCTGAGACTCATATTGCACCAAGCAGAATGACTAAGATAAAAAACTCAAGTAACAGCACATTCTGGCAAGGATGTAGAGAAAGGTGAACATTCCTCCATTGCTGATGGGAGTGCAAACTTGTACTCATACTTTGGAAATTCATTTTGTGGTTTTTCAGAAAGTTTTTCAAGATGCACCCATACCACTCCTGTGCATATACCTAAAAGGCACATCACCAATCCACCAGAATACTTGCTCAACTATGTTCATAGAATCTTTACTGATAAAAGCCAGAAACTGAAAACAACCTAGATATCCCTTATTCAAAGAATGGACAGAGAGAGTGTGGTAGATTTGCACAACTTAAAGCTATTAAAGATAAATACAATCTATCAAAAGATAGGGCATCATGAAATTTACATGCAAATGCATGGAACTAGAAAAGTTTGTTCTGAATGAGGGAACACAATCCCAGAAAAACAAGCATGGTATGTACTCACTTATAAGTTCATATTAGCTGTAATGTAATGTACAGAATAACCATGCTGTATTCCATAGACAAAAAGAAACTAAACAACAAGAATAACAAGAAGAATCCAAGAGAGGATGTTTGAATCTCACACAGAAGGGGAAATAAAATAGACACTGCAACTTTATGGAGGAAGGGAATAATGTAGAAGAGTGGATGGGGATGTTATCAGGGTGGAGATCATATATGAGGAGAGCAGGGTGGAGCAAGATGGGAGAGAATATGGAAATCAGTGGGGTGGGGAATCTCTGGAATTAGTTGAAGACTAGAGACAGATGAGGCTCTGGGGAGTGTATGATGGTGACCCTCTCTGAAGTTCCCAGCAGAAGGAGATATGGATCCTGAAATGGCCATCTTCTGTAGCCATGCAGGGAGTCTCAGTGGCAAGAGGGGAAAACAACCACACATAAAACCTTTGACCTAATATTTGTCTTGCATAAAAGAAGTGTAGAGATAAAGATGGAGCAGAGTTCAAGAGAATGCAAACCATTGACTGGCCCAATTTGAGTCCCACTTCATAGGAGCAATCCAAACCCTGACATGATTAATGACACTCTGCTATGCTTACAGAGAATAGCCTAGAATAACTTTCTTCTAAGAGGGGTCAAACAGCAAGTGATGGAAACAGATGCAGAGACTCAGAACTGAACAAGAGGTGAAATTCTGTGTGTATTGTGGAAAAGTAGGAGATAAGAATTGAGGGATCAAGGACACCAAAAGAAAACACCTACAAAGTAAACTATCCTGGGCCCATGGGAGTTCACAGTTACTGAACAACAATAGAAGAACATGCATCAGCTGGACCTGGGCCCACTATACATATATAGCAGCTATGCATCTTAATCATCAGGTGGTTTCTCTAACAATTGGAACAGAGTTGTCTTTGAGCCTGCTTTTTGAAACCTTTCCCTCAGCTGTGCTACCTTGTCTGGCCACAATGAAGGAGCATACACTTACTACTGTTGTGACTACTATTTCAAGTTTCCAGGGTGGGTTGGTATCCAAGGCGGACCTCCCTTTTTCTATGGAGAAAGGAAGGGGGAATGGGGTTAGGAGGCTGTAAGTGTGAGAGTGGGAGGAGATGGGAAAGTGGGCTTTGATCAGGATGTGAATATAGCTTTAAATAAAGGTAAAAATTCATTGTCAAGGATGGTGATGGTCATTAAAGTTGTAAAAAGATTGCAATAGAAAGTTGTAACAAACGTGTTTCAGAAGGAATTTGAGATTTTATGTCATGTGATTAAGTTATAAGAAATATAAGATTAGAATGTTAGGGTTATAGATGTTAAAGGTCATAGCCCCTCAGGTAGATCAATATTAGAGTCAGATAGACAGATAAAGAAAACCAGAGAGGGAGTGGTGGAGTCAGGAGCAGATAGCACCCTTGAATATTAGGGAGAAGACTAAGATGTATTTACAGGACTGTATTAAGTAATCTGAAAGTGACAATATGAAGAATGGCCCTGAAATGTGTTTATGCCCTTAGGAGACCAAAATTGCATACTTTGACCCTTTTCATACTTAAATCTAAATTGTATAATAGGTTAGGAGAAAGGACACTTTAATTTGTTGTCATGACACAACAGAGACTTAAAATATACAATTATTTCAAGATAATACCACAGTCTTTATACTTTCAATTCAATGTGTTTTAGTGGAAGCTGATAAACACAATGTTGATTCAAGAAATATTATTGAAATAAAGCCTTAATATGAGCAGGTTCTTCTTATTTCAAATGTCTGAAAAGAGAAAATTTGTGAAATATGGGTTAAAAATAAGAAGTCCACATTGGTTCATCACTTCACTTTGACTAATAAAGGATTGGCTATAATTTTACTCTGAAACTCAAGGCACAACACAAGTTTTCTTAGGATCTGAGTCTCTGAAGTTTTTTCTTATATTGTCAGACCAATCATACATGATTTATTGTTTTCTATTCCTGGAATTATCACACACATTGTACAATAAAAATACCATGGTTTGTGTAAGATGTCTCCCATTGTGCATATTATTCTTACAATATGATTAATAATATACTAAGCTTGAGTGCCTGTAAGGCTTTCAGACTACTTTAATTTCTCAGCTCATCATAAAGAAATTTTATTAAGCATTCTTAACATTGTGCTAAATAACAGAAACTCTGCCATAATGTCCGTCATGTCATCTGGCCCATGCATTTCCCAAGATATGTTCTTGTTTGTTGTACACACATTCTATTGGCAGAACTACATAGAAAATATGTTACTGCCAATCAAACCCCAGGATATGGGGCAACCTGCTGCTGCATTCACACACCAGATTCAGTTCTGAAAAATATCATACTCTAAAATAAATGTTTTCTAAACAAAATGTGATAGCCCATATTGAAATGTAAATAAAAGCAAGTTATTTACACAGCTGTGAGTATTACAAGTGGTAAAATATTGTTATAGAAAAAGGGCATAAAAATAACATTTCCAAATAAATCTAGAGTATGAGACACTTTTTACAATTCATAATACAGTAAGAGTGGCTGAGTATTGAAGATAAAAGACTAGAAACAAAGGAAAAGATTAACATCAGCAGAATGATATTCTATCATTCAGGCCTAGGCTAAACCAAAGTGAAACACAAACACACACACACACACACACAAACACACACACACACAAACCCACCTGATTTTAACAACAGTACTTAGAGAAAAACATCTTTGTAAGGATTTCACTGTCTCCTGATGCTTCAACACTCTAAAGAAAGGGGGAACATCATACATTTCTTATGTTTTCCTGGACCACAGTTTCTTCCAGAATAGAAGTGAGAAGAATAAAATGAGACTGCTTCCTGAGCCTTGTGGGTTACTGAAAAGGAAAACCACTGGTGTCTCACATGTACAGAATGCATTAACATTCTCACTGTTTTGTACAGCTAGGAACATAAGAGGAGCATACACAACAAAACCCCATTCACATTAGCTGGTTAGAGAGTTTGCTAACAAGCCATAACTGATAAATATACTATCATGAAGTTAATCACATATAGAAAAACATAAGAGAAAAGTGTGAAATAATCAAAATTATAAATGAAAAATAGAAGCACTAATAACAAAGAAATAATTGAAAGCAATACAGTGAACAATTGCAGATTAACAAAGTGAATAGCCTGCAGGACATACATGATTTCCCAGAATTGTTTCTCCAACCCTGTGTAAATCAAGAAACAAAATATGGCCTGTATTTTCCTTGGCTGGTGCTATAGTTCGAGCGGGACCCCTTGGCCCAAATCTACCTATCATAATATTCTTCTTGTAGGTTCTAGGACCTTCTGGATCCTTCTACTTTGCTATTCTCCCATGCTTCTCTCATTTAGAGTCCCAATAGGATGTCCTCCCATCTGTCCCAGTTTCCTAGTAAGTGAAGACTTTAATGGGACATGCCCCTTGGGCTAGTATGCAGATAAAAATGAGTATATACCATTTGAGTCTTTCTGCTTCTGGGTTAACTCACTCATTATGATCATTTCTAGTTCAATCCATTCATCCACACATACTCTGGTGCCTCATGTTTGACCATATCCCATGGAGGGGGAGACCTGGTGACACTCAGAAGAAGGATAGAAGGCTACCAAGAAGAGACATGATACACTATGAGCATAAAAAGGGGGAGGAAGTCCCCCTCAGGAACGGTCATAGGGGAGGGGAGTAAGGTGAAAATGGGAGGGAGGGAGGAATGGGAAGATAAAAGGGATGGGATAACCATTGAGATGTAACAAGAATAAATTAATAATAAAAAAGAAACAAAATATGGAGTCTAATAATAAAGAGAACCAATTCCCACAGAAAAACCCATGACAGATGTCCCATCGTGAAATATACAATAATCCTCTCTCAGCTCTTTTCTAAAACTTCATGTAGAGGTAGCATACCCCAACTGCATTTTGTGAGGTCATCGTGAACAAATTACAAAAAGAAAGATATTACAAGTGAAATGAGATAGGGACCAATTATTCTACTGAACATAGATGACAAATTTATCAATGAAAGACTGACAAACTGAGTACCAAAATACAACAAAATTTCATTTGCTATGATCAAAATATATTTGTTCCTAGAATGGAAAGATGTTTACCAACCATGGATTAAAAAAATGAGATTTATCCCATTAAAACAGTGATGGGAATGGGTATATAGTTATCTTATTAGATGTAGAAATACAGACGAGATAAATACAAAGTCTTAACAAAATATAAACTTTTTATAAATCTCAATGTGACATTCTAAGAGTAATAAATGCATTATATTCTCTGGTAAAAATCTGGATATTTTTATGCTAAGACCAGGAATAAGACAAGGACATTCATTTTTTTTTTTAATGATACAACTGTGTGGGGCTAATTTAAATATTATAAATATATAAACAATGCAGAAGTACACAGAGAGTAAGAGTATGCATTTTCCTATATTATACAAGTGAAGTTCTCATGTTCAGCAGTATTTTTCACATTGGGTATTTCACAGAAACAAATCTTGTAGACATGGGACTAATTCAACCCCAAAAGCTTGTATCTAGAAATATTTGTTACAACCCCTACCCAGATCTAGCCAATGGACAGGACATTCTCAACTGTTGAGTGGAGAGTGGAGACAGATTTTCACATGAACTTTAGTGCCCCCTTTTTGACCACGTCCTCTTGATGGGAAGGCCTGGTGGCATGCAGAGAAAGGATAGCAGGCTACCAAGTGGAGACTTTATACCCTATGAGCATATATACAGGGAGGAAGTCACCCTCAGTCACAGACATAGGGGAGAGGAGTAGGGGTAAAGAGGGAGGGAGGAAGGAATGGGAGGATACAAGAGATGGGCTAACAATTGAGCTGTAATAAAAATAAATTAATAAAATATTTTTTAAAAAGTTGTTACAAACATATGTTAATACAAAAGAGAAAGCACCATACTCTCAAATGTGCATGCAGCCACTGTAGGATTTTCTCTGTATGGAATTTTAAGTACATTTCTTCTTTTTTTTATTAATTTAAAAAATGTTTACATATACATTTATATTATTACACATATATACAATCAATTACAGCAAGAAAAAATGAGACAATCAGGAATTATCTAAATGTTACATTCTTTTTATTTTAGTTTAATAATTTATTCAGATTACATATCAATTGCTATCCCATCACTTGTATCATCCCATTCCTTCCTCACTCCCACATTCATCCTATTCTCCTCCCCTAGGTCTATGACTGAGTATGACCTCCTCAGCCACTATATGGTCATCAGCTATCAAGTCTCATCTTGGTAGCCTGCTTATTCTTTCTCTGATTGCCACCAGGCCTCCCCACTAAGGGGAAGTGGTCAAATATAGGGCACCAAAGTTCATGTCAGAGTCAGTCTCCATTCTCAGTGTTTTGGCTATTTGTATTTGGCATCTTTGAAAACAAAGAAAAACAAAAATATAAAAAGAAAAGAACAAACAAAAAATCTGCCTTTCCTATCTTAGTGAGTATAAAATTCTGAATGTAAACAATTATCTATCAACTCTCATCATTATCAACATACACATCTATCTAGGCCTAAAAAATGTCTTAGCCCCTAAACAATTAAGCTAATATTGTAAAACTAATCTATGTAGACTTCAACTCCATCAGAGACTTGAGAAGGAATAAAATTAATTGCCTAAATATATAGGGAGTACAGGTGAGCAGCTTCCCAAATAAGGTGACAGACACAATTTGGTACCTGAGCAGTCACTCAGAGCTCTCTATAATGTTGGAGCACCATCCTCAATTTTCTTGCACAATATATCTGACAGACGTATTTGTTGGGTAGGAACTATTGAGGTCTTACTTACTTATCCTGTGTTCACAGAGTTTGGCCATCTACTCTGCCTGCATCCAATTTTAATGATTTTAGGCAGAATTCTGTCTGTGGTTGAAACAAGGACATTTTGGCCTTGTTTGCCACATTTGAAGCCATCTCCATAAAGAGATTCTTTGATGCTCAGCATTCTCTTTGAGGTTGGCTGGGCATTGCCAGAAAATAACCTGTCTCATAGTCAATGAATCCTTGAAATAATAAAAAACTTTTTAGAACATATTCTGTATGTCTCTGAGGTTTTTGAAGACCTTATGTAACTACTTTATCCTTCCATAGAGTCCTATATATCTGTTGTATCTAAGATGTATATTCTTGTGATAAAGAAAGACTAGTAAATGATATGGCCATGACTTGAAAAACTAGCAATTAACTTGCATAAATTATTTATTATAAACAGCTTGCAGTAGCCCTTTAAAAGTATTGGAAGTAAACCTCTTTTTCTAAGGAGTCCTCAAATACATTCCTTAAATATAATATTTACAAATGATGAATAAGGTTGGAGTTTTCTTTTTTAATTTTTAAAAAATTTTACATATACATTTATATAATTGTACATATAAAGAACTACATACAGCAAGAAGAACCATGAAACCATCAGGAATTATATTAATTTACATTCATAGTGTTCTGGCTATTTGTATTTGGCAACCTTGCAGAAAACATATTTCCTCTCTTGGTAAGTTGAAAATTCTGATTGTACATCCTCCGTTTATCATATCTTATCTCTATCAATTTAAAAGATCTATCTAGACCTAAAAATATCTTAACTCTTAAAGAACCAAGCTTAATTATAAAACTAAATTATCTGGTCTTCAAAAACATTAGAGACTTGAAGGGGAAAAAATTAATTCCATGAGTAAACAGGAAGTTCAGGTAAGAAGATTCCAAAGGGAAATAAAAGACAGAGATAGCTTGCTTCCTGAATACTCACCTGCAACTTGCTCTCACTTTGGAGCATTCTCTTCAGCTTTCTTGCTCAGTATATCTGACAGACATATTTGTGAGGCAAGAATTATTGTCGACTTGCTCACCCAGTCTTGACAGAGTTTGGCTGTTGAATCTGCCTGCATCCAAGCTTGCCTATTTTTAGGCAGAATTCTATCTATAGATGAAAGAGGACATTTTGCCCAGTGGCTGCCTTCCCACATTGAAGCCTTCTCCAAAAGGAAGTTTTTTGTTGTTCATCAACATCTTTGAGGTAGGCTAGGTGTTGCCAGGAGTTAATCTGTCTTATTGTCAAAGAATCTTTAAAACAATAAAGACATCTTTAAATGCCATATTTTGTAGGACGCTGAGATTTTTAAAGACCATATCTATTTTACTTTATCTATCTATAGAATCATATCTATCTGTTTACACCTAGAATGTATATTCTTGTGATAAAAACAAACTAGTATTTGACATGACCATGAATTGATCAACTAACAATTAACTTGTATAATTTACTATCTTAAAAAGCCTGCAATAACACTTTCAATGTATTGAACATCACCCTTCTGTTCTATTTTATTTTTATGTGTACTATACCTCATATTACAGTAGAAGTATATAATGTATATATAGAATAATCTTAAAGTTGAATTCTATAACAATGTTTCAAAATTAAACTTATTTTGCATCAATATGCAAAATTCTATAGCACTAAATTAAAATTAACCTTGTGAGCAACAAGTAAGTTGAGGAGTAGCCTCAATAATCTACTTTTGTGCTATCATTCATATATATTTCTACACCCCCTTCTTTCTTTTCAAGCCCTATCTCCATACCTACAAAAGAAAAGGGAAATTGGAGACACCCCTGAGTCCAACCCAATTTTCTTTCTGAATAAAACCAATAGTAACTTATAGCCAAATTCCAATGAAAGTAATAATCTATTGCTCAAGAAGGCAACAAAAAAAGCCTCCCGATCCTCTACACCCTTAAGGGAAATGGGCATCATTCTCTTAATGTTTCTTCTAGCCTATTTTGGATGAATAATAGCTTTTTAGGGCTCAAATAAAATTGCAGGGAATGGCTAAACAAGTTAGGAAAAGCATTTGTGGTCCAGTTTCTAAATGTTGAGAAATTCCAGGCTTAGTAGAAGTCCTGTGTGTGATAGTTTGAAATGCTGGAACAATTGGGATTGGAAGTTTTCTTCAAAGCTATCTTTGGAGCTGTCCTTTTCTGATGGGGCACAACATATGAACCACATGGTGCTGTAACATGAAGGATGCAGAATGTCTGTGTCCAGCATCCTGAGAGGAATGGATCCTGTCAGGTCTGATCCTGCAAAAATGTCTGGCTTATTGTTCTGAAAATATACAATTTCTCACAAGTAATATACAGTCCTAAAATTATAAATATATGACAATTAAGGGTAGTTCTCTGTCCTTTGTATGAGCAGAAGAAAGACATTTGTACATCTTTATTCATGCCATATGAAGATTGGCATCTAATCCTAACTCACTGGGATTCTGTATCTCACAAGAAATACTGTCTATGCATAGACATTCATGTCTCAGAACTATTCCCATGTAGTGCAATTAGCAGTATACATTACTTGCTTGTTCTACAGTACAAATATTTACATCTCTATTGTTGTCTTCTCCATACTTGCCTCTCAATGCCCCAGATCCCTCCAACATTTCCTCTCCCATCTTCCCCTATTCTCAGAAAGGGAGATCTCTTTCCATAATATTTGACATGTGCCCATATAGTCTCATCTGTACTACCTATATTCTTTTCATCTGTGACCTGGCGAGGCAGCCCAACAAGGAGGAAGTGATCAATATTAGGGGGCCAGTGTCCCTGACAGAAGAAATCCCTACTCCCCATATTCTCAGATTCATAAGGAGACTGTGCTACCTATCTACTACATGTGAACAAAGTGTCTGGATCCTCGTCATGCATGTTCCTTGGTTCATTAGTCTCTGTAGCAACCCAGGCCTCTGCCTGAATTTTTTAAATTTTTATTTTATTTATTAGCATTTATTCACATTACCTCCTAATTTTATCCGCTCCCTCTTATCTTCTCATTCCCATCCTCTCTTCATCTTCTGCCTATTCCTTTCCCATAGACCTCTTGCAACAGCTTATTAAATTTTATCAGGACAGCCTGAATCACATTCCACTATGTGCCCACTTGGCCACTTTGCCAAGGGACAGAGACCAAAATCATGGGCACCTGTGTACATGTCAAAGATTCAGCAGCAGTTCCTTCCTTCTTCCCACATAAAGAATCAGCAGTCCATTGGTTTTATCTGAACAGGGGGCCTTGGTTCTCTGCATGCATTGTCCTTGACTGATGCATCAGTTTGTGCAGGTCCTGCTGTGTCCAGCTTCCCAGGACTTGATGGGCTCCTTATGAAGCTCCTGCTACTTCCTGTACCATACATACCACCAACTCTTCCCTACAACTCTCATCAATCTGCTCAGAGTGCAGATTGTACTCCCAGTATCTGCCTTGATCGATCCCCTCTGGGTTGAGTCTCTCAGAGGACATCTAAGTTGGACTAATATCTATTTATAAGTTCATATATTTTATGTACATCTTTCTGGCTCTGGGTTCCCTCACATAGGATGATAATTTCTAGTTCCATCCATTTGCCTGCAAGTTTCAAGGTTTCCTTGTTTTTAATGGCTGAATAGTAGTCCAGTGTGTAAATGTACCACAATTTCTTTATCCATTCTTAAGTTTAGGGATATCAAGATTATTTCCAGATTCTGGCTATTACAAATAAAGCTGCTGTGAACACAGTTGAGCAAATGTCTTTATTGCATGGTGGAGTATCTTTCAGGTATATCCCCAGGAGTGATATAGCTGAGAAAGTACCAGATTCATTTCCAAAGTTGTTGTACAAGTTTGCACTCTCACCAGCAGTAAATGAGTGCTCACCTTTCTCCAAATCCTTGCTAATATGTATTGTCACCTGGGTTTTATTTTCTTAGCCATTTGGATAAGTGTAAGATGTAATCAGAGTCTTTTGCAATTCCCTGATGACTAGGGACATTAAGCATTTCTCTAAGTGTTTCTCATACATTTGATATTCCTATGTTGAGAATTCAGTTTAGCTCTGTACCCCACTTTTCATTGGATTATTTCATTTTGTGGTCTTTTATTTCTTGAATTCTTTATGTATTTTAGATATTAGCTGTTTGTCAGATGTAGGGTTGGTAAAGAGCTTTGTCTGTAACTTTGTTCTGTTGATAGTGTCCTTTGCCTTACAGAAGTTTCCCAGTTTCATCAGGTCCCATTTATTTATTGTTCATGTTAGAGCCTGAACTATTGGTGTTCTGTTCAGGAAATTGTCTCCTGAGGACACCAATTCTCATCACTTGTGTTCATAACAGTATTCAGAATCTTACTGAAGGAAACTAGGCAAGGAAAATAAAGAGAGGGTATATAAACTAGAAGAATAAAATAAAATTGTATCTGTAGAAAATATTTATACTATGCTGAATATATGTAAAAAACTGTCAAAAATAAGTGAATTTAACAAGTACCTTGTCGTGTCCCTTCTGACCAGCGAAAAATAAGGACACAACCTGAGCGTTCTTCTCCAGGCAGTTTATTCAGGAACCTTTTCAGCAAGCTTCTTCTTCTCCCACTCGCTCGCTTCTCCTCCCCCAATACCTCCGCGCCCCTTTATATCTTCTGCCTCAACCAATCAGCAGCCCTTACATCGGTAGCTCCAATTGGTTACATCAGAGCAAAGCATGGCCCACAACCCAAATAAGGACTTGTTCACCAGAAGCAGAATTGCAAGTCATCCTGCCTGGCAGGTTGCCAGGCGCCATCTTAGCAAGGGTGATAGCTTCAGCTTCCCACAGTACCTAAATAAAATCTCACCTACATATTCATACATTAACATGCTCTTTAAAAGGAAATTGAGACAAACAAAAATTTTCACCGTAGAATCGAAAGAAATGAAGTAATTTATAAATTTGTGCAGTTGATGAAATATTTGAACAGAAAACTAACACATTAAAAAGAAACTAAGCACAAATTAATTTAAGTATAGTCTATGCTCATGGATTGCGCTCAGTAGTATTTTTGAAGTCTCCATTCCTCTCAAAGCAATACAAAGACACAGTATAGCAGGATTATGAGCAGAGTATAGCCAGATACTTCACTTTGACATTTGAGGAAACAGGAGCTACAGGTCTCCCTGGCCTTCTTAGTCCATAAACAAGTGTGGATTAGAGAATCCTCTGCTAGAGAACTTTTTTATATCACAAAGAAAAATAAAATAAGAACACATAAATCCTCCAATGAAACTGAGAAAATCAACCTTGCTATATTCTTCAAATATATTACCATTAGTTGTTTCATTTAATCATAGTTTTGCAGAAGTGTTCATAAGAATAATGTTTTCCATAATACTTTTGTCTTCTGTTTGAAGAGTCTTGTATAATGTCAAATTTTTATTGTACCAATTCACTATGATCTCCTCTTACTAACTTCTATTTTAATATAGAGTTTCAGTGAAGAATGTAGAAATGACAGAGGAGGAAATGTCTGTGCCTATATAGATATAATCTGGAGAAAGCATAGGGACATTTCTGTAGGAATAAACATAAATTTTTGTACTCATATAAAGCCATATAAGTAGTGAATAGCAAAAATATTTTAAAAGAAAATGAACAAAACTGGATTATTCAAATCATAGTTATTGATTTAAAGTTATATTTCTGGTTGTAATAATCTAACAGTATAGATCTAAAACTAATAAAACAATGAAATAGAATGGAAAGTTGAAAAATAAATGAAGGCAGCATGGCTAAATGAATATGAAAAAACATGAAAATATAGTATTTTCAGTAAATAAGTTTTAAAATGTGTTATATACATACACTTATGTATATAAATGTATACCTATATATTACATACACACATATATAATATTTGGATTTATATCCTCAGGCATATAAGAAACACTGAAGAGTTAAATACATGCATATGATACTGGAAAGACAATAAAAATCTTAAAATAACACAGGGATAAAGTCCTTTAACATGAATTTTGGCCATAATTTGTGTTTTTTTTTTTTGTTTGTTTGTTTGTCACTGTGTTTGTTTGTTTGTTTGTTTTTGACAGTGCACCCCTCCTCAATAAAAAGATAAATCACAAGGAAAATTATTTGTACTTTTTGGTTTGTTTGATTGTTGATTGGTTGATTTCTTTAGAGACAAGGTTCTTCTGTGTAGCCTTGACCATCCTGAACTCACTTTGTAGACCAGCCTGACCTTGAGTACACAGTGATCTGCCTACCTCTACCTCCCAGAGTGGTGGTATTACATATGTGTGCCACCATGCCTGGTTGTATTGCTTATTTTAAAATTTAGCATTCTTTGTCATTTTTTTTTGAGATCATCATATAATTAATTCTCTTCTATCCAAAGCCTCATATATACCTTTCTTTGAGCATATACATGGGACTGCTTTTTTAAAAAAAGTTTCTCTAAGATCAAGACACAATCTACAGTATTAGAAGGGAACATATTAAAGAAAGTATCTATATTACATCTATCTGATAAGGGAGGTCATCCACAAGATATAAGTAAGGGACCTGGTTTACTGAATAACTTACAAGGAACCACTTTTAAGTGGGAAAATAAATTGATTGGATATTTCCCCTAGAAAAATACAAAATGGCAACCTTTACATGAAAAGGTGTTAATAATTTCTTGTTATCCAAATACAATACCAACCCAAGATGATTGTCATCTTATAATGATTATAATGAATATTATTTTATTAGGGAGGGGAGAGAGATAGAGAATAAAGCAAATATGCTTGTGAAGATATAGAGATAAAAAAATTTTCACTATTTAAAATACAAATTTGCACAGTTATTAACAGAGGATGATATAATCTCAGAAACTAAAATAGACATAATATACTGTCCAACAATTACATAGAAATACTGTCAAAAGGATATGAAGTCAGTTTATAGAAGATCTGTATTGATAACTTCACTAAAACAGCCTTTACAATGTCCATTAAATATACTGTACATACTTATATGTGGATATATTTTGCTGGAATAAAATTGACTATTGAACAGCTTTGAAAGTGGATGTCATCATGGCATTTGTACCTTTATACATAGGCCTAAAAGGCCTTATGGTAAAGTCATGAGACATAGAAAAACAAATCCTATATGAGATCAATCACATGTGTGAAAATGTCTGTTCAGGATTCTAATACAAAATGCCATACTGAGGCAGTTTATAAAGATGAGAAATCTAGCTACTGTGCATTTGGAAGTTAGAAATCTGACATCATGACATCATTGACTTGGAAATGTCTGCTACCTGCTTTTTACCTGACTTTATTACACTGTGCACTTAGATCATAGATAGGCTGACCTATATCTGAAATGTTTGGTTTTAAATGTATCAATCCCAATTATCAGATCTCACCTCTAATCTTGCAGTAATACTTCTTGTATTATGATGACTGTAGGATTAGGGAGTCAAGATAGTTGAATTTTATAAAGACATAAACAGTTAGATTATGTCATTGTGAATTTTGAGGTGGTCATAGTTACAGAAGCAAAGCATAGAATGTTTTTTTTCTAGGTCTCACATTAGTGGAAAATGAAAGTGGGGTTTTTAGAGCAGGAGCCTGTAGTTTTGAATAGCCATAAGTTTCAGAGACCTTTCGCAGATATAGTTGAGCTCCATGGCATTGCTAGAACAATACTAGTAATAACAAAGGATGCAGAAGTCAACTCATAAAGGTAATGTATGTGTCCCTAAAACAAAACAAATGAGACTGGTTGTCTACTTAATAAAATAAAGCTTTCTTTGGATCCTGATTCAAAGTCCAAAAACTGTGTCATCAGCATAAGCTCAAATGTCCATTATCTGTGTTAAAATGTGGTTTTTTTTTTTAAAGGGAAAGGGTCACTAGCATAAGAGGACAACTACATGGAATTGAAACAACTGAGCTTAAAGCAACAATCCATTCCTGCTAGAACTTTTGAACTAATTGTAGTGCTGGTATCATGTGGCATAAGCTCTTCCACTGGGATCCACTGTTTAAGGTCTTTATTCCCTCACAGTGTCACACTACGAATTGAAACTCTGAAACTTAAATCTGATTACAGAAAAAGTACTTCACCACAGCAAATGTACTTATCCCAAGCTCAATGGCAAGCACATGTTCTGTGTGCATTGCCTGATATATGTCAGCAGTTGCTTTTTTTCATTTTGGGACAAATTAATTTCAAATACCCGATTGTAATTTTGTCTTCCTTTGAAATTTCCCACACGTAGATGATCAATAATATTTTTCTGCTGCTCTGAGAGATCAAGACCCAAGTATTGTGTATCTAAAGAATTTCAGAAAAGTGGTTGCATTTTCTGACATGCGCTAGATTAATTATTGAAAATAAAATAAAATTTTTATTTTAAATTAAATTAAAATTATTTTTAAATTAACTTTTAAAATTAGCACAGAAGCTGTACTTGTAGTCCCTTAGACTTTTATCATAAAAACACCCATGTATTTATTAACAGTCTTTGTTTTATCCTCCACCCCCAAGTGACCTACTATCAACTCCCATTATACCTTCCTAAGCAATAATTGCTAAGTCACTTGGATACAGTCCAACATCAACTCCTTATCCAAAACTTTTCTTCTTTGTTGCACAAATGTGATCATCCATCAAAGGATAACTATCAGCATCAAAAAACATAAATGTCACCAAATTATCTTTTTCAAAAATATACAGTCTCTCCTCACCTTGGTAAGCAAAATTCCAAACCAGGGAAAGATAAGTGTCTCAGCTTTTCCAAGCATCAATATTTTATTTGCTGTCCTTGTAAATGAAACTCTTTAGTTTACTTAAGCTCTAGTTTCCATGTTTACTCTTTCAGTCTGTTATACTGGGCACAACATTTTTTGTTTGTTTGTTGTTTTGTTTTCTGTTGCAAACATTGAATGCACGGTCTTGCACAGCCTGTGAAAGTGTCCTGCTTTTGAGCTTGTAATGTAGAATGTCAAAAAGACTAGGCTGCTGGACTTTAATAACACACTCTCATTTTCCTACAATGAAAACAACAGACTTGACAAAAGTGTCATTTCTTCAAAGGGTTGAATTTCCTTTTATAAGAAGCAGGAACTAATGAATGAAGTTTCTTCATGTTTGAATATGAGTTTAAACCACTGCAAACATCAAAAACTAGCCTGGCTTCGTCTAATATAAGTCATAACTAAAAGATTAAAAAGATCTTTGCTTTTTAGATTCCATGTAAAGAGGGTTTGTTTATGGTGTCTACAAAGGTAAGAATAAAATTTTCTAATTAGAAATTGAAAAACTTGGTCAATTAATATGCCTTTGTTGTTGGGTTTTGATTGTGACAAAGAGAAGACTTTTTTTATTATTTTAGACACACACTTAATAAAATCTGGTAAAATAGTTGAAGATCAGCAAATACTTTTTTTTAACCATTGACTCTGACTATACAGTAACTATAGCGACAACATTAAAAAGTTCCAGCAACAGTTGTTTTCAGTAGAAAAAAAGAATATGAAAAGGCAACTTATTCTACTTCAACATTATTCTTGCTCATTTTCCCCACCCCAAACAAGCTGAGACAAATTCTTTTAGTTTTCCATAATGGAATATGTATGGCAGACAGACTCTATTTGCAAGTAGTAGGGAATTTTATTCACTATTGTGACTTTTCATTTCCCTCACATTAGTTCTTTGTGTAAAAATTCTGAGGAAGTCTGTACTATAGAAAACCAAAAGTGACAGGCACTGCAGAAATCCAGGACAAATTTCAGCAGCAAGCCCAGTGGAAAAATCCAAAGGCAATAAAACTTGATTTGAAAACTCTGATCAGTGTTAAATCTAAACTTGGGACAAATGGCTAAGTGAGGCACCACTTTCACATGTCAAATGGACCTGGGAGGCAGATTCTCCTAGCTTCTCTCTGTTTTTCATCATTATATGGTATGACTATCATGCCATGCCCCTATCCAAACATCTTTAGCCCAAGTCCTGGGTTGCCCATTCCCAGCTGCTCTTTGATATATAACCCAGGCATGTTTGCAACCCAGCACCTTTTGTCTGCTCTCCCCTCTCCTGTCTCTCCCTTTCTCTTGCCTCCTTTTCTCACATAGCTTGGTTCAGGGTCATGTTCACTCTACACTCTCAGATATTCCTGCCTCTGACTATGCTCTTCCTTTTATCTACAATCCACCTTCTCCTCCACCATACCCAGGAGTCATCTCCTTCCATTTTATTTTTTTCATTCAATCTGCATTTGCTCTTTTCTGGTTAATAATAGATGTTGAATTACAAAAATTAAACTATGAAATAATAGGTCTAGGATTGCCTCAAAATTTTTTCAGCAGTTCCCACTTTCAGAGAGATTGTGCCTCAGACATCCAAAAATAAAAATAAATAAATAAAATACAAAGAAGTAAATGTTCATGCACTCAAATGGGAGCTCAGGCCTCTTTTCTAGTTTGAATTTTTCCCACTACTGTGTGATTTAAGTAAGAAAGCTGAAATATTGAAACTTTACCAAAAACAGCTCTTTTCTCATGTAAAACTTGCCTCTCAATCCCATATGAAATTGCTAACCATCTCTCTAGTTCTTATCTAAACACTAAAGTGTTTTTGAGATGCACAGAGGAAAACTTTGTTAGCCTCTTCCTAGTTTCTAATTCCAATGTTGCTCACCTTCTGAGAGAAGGCTTTAAGGAGCTGTTAGGGATTTCTCCTTGACTGACCTGCAGGATACCTGGGATGAATTCTAATGACCACTCTCCTTGTCACTTTTCTCCTAAATCAAGCATATAAATGCCACCATGAATAAAAGCCAATATGTAGTATGAATGCATTTTACTGTGAGGAGAACAGAGGTGAGGACCCTGGCAGGATATGTCTGCAAATGAGGGCTTCTAACCCCTGATGAAGAAGTACAAAGCAGATAATCAGCTTATAAATGAGTACTAGCAGTTTCATGAAGGTCTTAATTCCAATTAGGATTTGAATTGTTCTACCAATATTGTATAATTTTAATACAACTGTGTGGAGGATTCATAGCTTATATCTGGCAGAAAATTACAGCCTTGCTACACGTAGTAATTCTGCTGAAATAAGAGCAACTATCTTTTGTGTTAACATCTTGATCAAGAAATCGGTAGTTATGCTGTACTTATTAAGGAATATTTATTATATGTTTCTTATTCTTTCACTGTTTTATTACAGTGTTTTATAACATCTAATATGGCATATGTACACCCCCAAACTGGTTTAAAAGCTAACATATCACATTTGGCTAAAATATTCACCAAGCTTAAACTATACTTTGTGTGGATGGTGTGGATGATTAGCGCAGATGTAAAAAAATTGAATAGTTGTAATTTTCATGAGTCTACAAAGAAAGTAATAGAATAAATGTTATTGTTAATTAAGGCAAATCTTAGATAATAGCTTTCAGAAAACCTACATAAAACTCAAAGGTTAGAAGACTTACCATCCTAATAAAATTAGAGTCCAGGATGATCAGAAATCACTGTTTTATTGTATTTTAAAATTAAAAATGGACAATACTTTTACTGAAAAATATAGTTTTATGTATAATTAGCAATTCAATATATTATCTGAAAACCTTAAAAACAAAAAACTAATTTAAGCCATCGCCTTACATAAATTTGAATTACAGAATTTTTTTTTTTAAAGCAGAACAGAGTTCTTTTCACTGGCTCATTACAAATGTTGTTTCCCCAAGAGACATATTCAGAAAGACCCAAACAATTATAGAGGTGATTATATAATGGAAGATTCTCAGAAGTAAATTCCTATATCAAACGTACTTGAGGGGGCAATAGATAGGTTACAGAAAAGGTAAGATTTTATATATAGTTATTATAGGTTTTAGATTTGATCTGATAGCATTGTTGGTTTTGGGCTTTTTAAATAGAAATAATAAATACATTAAAATCCATAGCATTAACCCTTATTGGTAATATTTCAGTGTTATTTGTCACTGTATTAAATTTTGTGTCCTTAAAATGGGATTTAGACATTCAATATCTACATAAAAGCTAAAATAAAATCTGATTATATGGGTTATCAATTAGGTACAACTTTTATTGTTGCTATTTGTGTTGCAGTAAAGAAAGAGGACATTCAAAGGAAAGAGGAAGCATGATGTTTGTATGGTGCTTTTGACAAAAAGTAGAAGGCAATTGTCTTGAGTAAGTGACATGTCCCTGCCCACAGGAAAAGTCGCATCAGGGTTCACCTGACAGAGGGAGTAAGGATTGAAAGTAGAGTACAGCGAAGCAAGAAATAATGAATCAAGTCAGGAAATTTGTGATCAAGATTCTTTTTAATGCAGACAAATAAGACTTTATATAGCAAGGTCAATAGGATCTATTCTGATGCCTCTCTCCCTAGCTCCCAAGGCACAAAAAACATGATAGCCTAAAGAACTTGCTACCCTGTAAGAACTTCCTACTACTGAGTAGCTCTCTGAAAGGTTATCCTTAACCCTCCCAGTGTTTCTCAGTGGGGCCTTCCCTACTTCTTTCAAAGGTAAATAGTCCAAGGATGACTTCCTGCAGACTCAGCAACTGGAAGGTCACAGCTTGCAGCCTAAGCATGGGATTACTGACATAGCCAACTTTGGCATGGCTCCCCAAAAGTAAGAAACATCCTAGACTCAAGAATGATTACAAAATGTTCTTCATGTCATTAGAGAGTACCCAAGTCTTTAGATAAGTTTCATTTTTCACTATTCACACAGAGAAGATACGAAGGTTTTCTATCATACATGGGGTTAGTGTCAGAAATAAAGAACTAGAGCCACCTGACCACGTAAAAGTAAATGTTGCTATGCCTTAAGTCCACATCAAATATTAGTGCAAAATATACATAAGAAGAGTCTGCTACTTAAAACTATAATTTTAACAAATTCTGTTAGTAATTGAGAGGTTACAAAAAATTTAAGTCAGTCTTTAAAATACTTAAGAGATAGATGTGGCAGTATTTTAAAATTGAATAAAGACAAAGTACACAGAATAATTCATTTTTACATTAACCCACAGACTTGACAGTTTTTAAGAGATAGTATTTACATATGTTAGGTGGGAGGATAATAAAAATATCATATATCAGTTTGGTAGGATTTAACTGTATATATAAAGGTAGAAATGCTATTCACTACTTTTAATATGATTTAATTGAAGTAGAATTACAGCCCTTTTCTCCTGTTTTTTTGCTCCCTCCAGTTCCTCCTAACTACCTTCTTTCAAACCTCTCCCATGTGCCCTATATTCTCAAATTGATAGCTTCTTTTCCTGTGAATATTATTGTACATTGTGGGCACAAATGTATAAAAGTATAACCTGCTACATCTGTTATTTATTTGTTGTTTTGGTTTTTCTTTGTTTGTTTGTTTGTTTGTTTTGTATACATATAGTTTCCGGGCTGACCACTTGAGGACAGCCCAGAAGGAGGCTCATTTTTGGAAGACTCTCATTCTTCTTTATCCAGCAATACCTTGTTGCCTGCAGTTGTTTTCTAAAGAAGGGTGTCGTAGACCACAAGGTCTTCAACGGGTACCTGTGGAGAGGGCAGACAAGTGGGGGGACAGGAGACACAAAGAAATGAGGGCAAGTCTGGATTCTGATCAAACCCCATCTATTGAAAACTTTCACAGAGTTTTTATAGGCACAGAGGCATGGGTATTTGCGTAAGCAAGGGTTGCTATGGATACCTAATTCTGGAATGCTCCAGAAGGTGTCTATCTTTACAGTGGCTATAATCACAGAAGAGGAGGAAATTTCAGAGAGAAAGGGAAGTTGTAAAAGATCTGGAAAGATTAGTCAGAAAAGAGTTCCCGGAACTGCTGCTTGCAGGCAGCTGGCCTTTAATCTGATTTTACCAGTAGTCTTATTGGAAAAGCTAGTTTATAGCCAGAAAGGAGTAGCTCTTACTATGAGCTTGGGGATCTTAGAATGACTGTCCCCCACAATAAACCATAACAGGTGTCTAACTGCTGAATCATGACAGGGTCAGCTGGTTTCTGGTAAATGACAGACTGCTGGATAAATAGGAGCGTAAAGGTGTAGGCTCTAACAAGATGTTTGAACATTAGCTATATGGCCTACTGTGCCCAACAGATGGGGCCCCCTCAAATTTCCCCTTCCTATGTTAGCAGGCTGATGTAGATATACCCTATTCAGGTCTTGCTTATGCAGCTATTTCTTGGAGATACTGTTTCAAAGCAGAATTCCTGAATGATTACAAAATGATCTTCATGTCATTAAAGGTAGGCTTCTTTGAAGAGGGGTTGGTAATTAAAGACTTAGGGTATTATTTCCTTTCCTTGAGTCAGCTTAAGTCCTTTTAAACAATTTCATTCACCATTAAGTGCCACATATTGCACCATATGCATTGCTGACCATGTTGATTCCTATCTTGGTTCATATGTGTGTGCTGTAGCTAGATAGAACTGTTTAATTTCTTTATTCCTTTGAAAGTTTGCATTATATTTTTGTACTTTAAAGGAATAAGTATCTCAATTTAGCATTAAGATAGCAAGACAGTAGAAAAACTAAAAATCTAAGCTCACAAATTTATGAAAATAAATAAATTTTGGGCATTTTGAACTTAATAAAATACAATATGAAATAAATGATGAGACCTGTTAGAGATTCTTAGAAAAAGTAAATGAAATTAACATATTTCTTTTGATTCATTTTTACAAAGGAAAAGTGGAACAAATAATATGAAAGTAATTGTAAAAATAATTTTATAACATGCCAGCACATGTAGTATAGAAAACAAAACATGGTAATTATTAAGTAAAATTACAATTATTTAATATGATAAAAATTAATAACTTCAAGCAAATTAAATTTGATTAAATGCTTAAATGGTTCTCATGAAGAGTTTTTAGAGTATTCTATCAATTCTTTTTTTTAGTTCATACAATGTATTTTCATCATATTGCCCTCTCACCTAACTCCTCTTAGTCCTCTTGTTTCACTTCCCAACAAATTCAACTTTTTGCTCTTTAAAAACAATTTTAACCTTAAGTTCAACTTGTGTTGCTAAACTACTGTTGGTTATGAGTCTTGTTCTGGGAAGATGTTGAACTAACTGAGGTCATTCATACAAAAAGACTAACTTTCCTCACAGAAGGTATCAAATGCCAATATTTTCTCAATTCAGGAGAAAGGACTACTTAATACCCACCAAACCTCTTTATATTGGTATTTTTTTTACAGCTTGATCCTGTTTGAACTCATAGATCACCTCTAACATTTACAATCTTTCTGCTTTCTTTCCCACACACATCCCTGAGCCTTGTGGGGAGGAATGTGATATAAACATCCCCGCTAGAGTTAAGCACTGCTATCTCTTATTATTTGCACATTGACCAGTTTGAGATTCTGTGTTAACCACCATATACTCTAAGATAAACAATCTCTGGTAAAGGTTTCAGAGATTGATTGACCTATGGCTATAGCAATAAATCATGGGGTGTCATTTTAATACTATGTCAACATATCAGAGTAATAGTAGTAGGTTCTCCTCTAGGCCTGTGACTTATTTAGACAAATTTCTTTGTCCCATTATTAGCCAAAGATTTGAAATTTATGTCCTTGTAGAACAGTCTTTAAATCAAATTAGAAAGTGGTTGGTTACTATCATCTAATTTCTGCCACTACTGCACCAATGGGTATATATTGCTATGAAGGTCATTACTGTAGCTCACAGAATTTGCAGCTGGTTGATATTGAAGATTGTTTTCTCTTCTGCTAATAGAGATGGTACATTCCATCTGTAGAGTTTTGCTAACTGGATCCCCAGATAAAGACTTCCAGAGTTAGTTTAATCATCTCTCATGAAGGATTGTTCTTACTACTTTTGTTGTCAGAGTTGTTTGTTTGCTTGCTTGCTTTTATTTAGGCCAGAAAGCAAACAGAGAAATGTTTTTCTCCAGAGGAATAAGACTTTTATATAAAAATTAAAAACTAATACTGAAAAACATTTCTAAAAGATTAAAATAACTGAAGAGCTTGTATGTGGAAACTTTGATATAATATATATTCAGGCCTAGGGGATAGATACATGATTTTAATGCATTCTAAAACTTTTCCTTCATTCCCAAAAATTTTGACTATTCAAATCCAGAAAAAGAAATGTGCCTTTCTAATAAGTATATTTTTCATAGAAATAAAGACTATATGTAAAACCAACATATATTTACGAATTTAATCTCATCTAACATATTGTAAATACATTTTTAAAAATTTTATTAATTTATTCTTGTTACATCTCAATGGTTATCCCATCCCCCTTTTGTCCTCCCATTCTTCCCTCCCTCCCATTTTTCCCTTATTCCTCTCCCCTATGACTGTTCCTGAGGGGGATTTACTCCCTCTTTATATGATCATAGGCTATAAAGTCTCTTCTTGGTAACCTGCTATCCTTCCTCTGAGTGCCACCAGTTCTCCCCCTCCAGGGGACATAGTCAAATATGAGGCACCAGAGTTCGTGTGCAAGTCATACCCCACTCTCCACTCAACTGTTGGGAATATTCTGTCTTCTCAGCCTCATAAGTTCCCATTTATTAATTGTTGACATTATACCTGGGCTGTTGGTGTTCTGTTCAGGAAGTTGTCTCCTATGCCAATATGTTCCAGGCTCTTCCCCACTTTTTCTGCTAAGTGACTTAATGTCTCTGATTTTATGTTGAGGACTTTGATCCACTTGGATTTGAGTTTTGTGCAAGGTGACACATACGGGTCCAGTTTCATTTGTTTATACATAGACCTCCTATTAGACCAGCACCATTTGTTGAAGAGGCTATCTTTTTTCCATTGAATGGTTTTGGCTTCTTTGTCAAAAATCAAGAGACCGTGTGTGTGTAGTTTCCTATCTGGGTCTTCAATTCGATTCCACTGATCAACCAGCCTGTTGCTGTGCCAGTACCATGCTGTTTTAATTACTATTGCTTTATAGTACAGTTTGAGATCAGGTATGGTGATTCCTCCAGAGGATCTTTTATTGTCCAAGATTGTCTTAGCTATTCTGGGTTTTTGTTTTTCCATATGAAGTTCAGAATTGAACTTTCAATGTCTTTAAAAATTGTGTAGATATTTTGATAGGGATTGCATTGAATCTGTAGATTGCTTTTGGTAGGATGGCCATTTTTACTGTGTTAATTCTCCCGATCCATGAGCAAGGATGATCATTCCATCTTCTCATTTCATCTTCAACCTCTTTCTTCAGAGTTTTGAAAAATTTTCCAAGCAAGTCCTTCACTTGCTTAGTTAGAGTGACTCCTAAATATTGTATATTGCTTGTGGCTAATGTGTAGGGTATTGTTTTCTTAATTTCTTCCTCTGCAAGCTTTTTATTTGTGTAAAGGAAGGCTACAGACTTTTTTGAATTAATTTTGTATCCAGCCAATTTGCTGAAGGTGTTTATCAGCTGTAGGAGTTCTCTGGTGGAATTTTGAGGGTCACTCATGTACACTACCATACCATCTGCAAATAGGGATAATTTGACTTCCTCCTTTCCCATCTGGATACCCTTGATCTCCTTTTGTTTTCTTATTGCTGTGGCTAGGACTTCGAGTACTATATTGAACAGATATGGAGAGAGCGGTCAGCCTTGCCTTGTTCCTGATTTAAGAGGGATTTCTTACAGTATCTCACCATTTAATTTGATTTTGGCTATTGGCTTGCTGTATATAGTCTTTATTGTGTTGAGGGAAGTGCCTTGTATCTCTGATCTCTCTAAAACTTTAAACATGAATGAGTGTTGGATTTTATCAAATGCTTTCTCTGCATCCAAATAGATGATCATGTGGTTTTTCATTTTCAGTTTGTTTATATGGTGGATTACATTGATGGATTTCTGTATATTAAACCATCCCTGCATGCCTGGAATGAAGCCTACTTGGTCATGATGAATGATATCTTTGATGTGCTCTTGTATTTGTTTTGCAAGTATTTTATTTAGTATTTTTGCAATGATGTTCATAAGAGAAATTGGTCTGAAATTCTCTTTCTTTGTTGAGTCTTTGTGAGGTTTAGGTATCAATGTGACTATGGCCTCATAGAATGAATTTGGTAATGTTCCATCCATTTCTATCTTTTAGAGTAGCTTGAATTGTATCGGTATTAGCTCGCCCTTGAAGGTCTGGTAGAATTCTGCACTGAAACCATCTGGCCCTGGGCTTTTTTTGGTTGGGAGACTCTTGATGATTGCTTCTATTTCTGTAGGGGAAATGGGATTATTTAGCTTGTTTATCTGTTCTTCACTCAACTTTGGCAAGTGAACTTGATCAAGATAATTGTCCTTTTCCCTTAGATTTTCAAATTTTGTGGCATATATGCCTTCAAAGTAGGATCTTATGATTCTTTGAATTTCTTCAGTGTCTGTTGTTATGTCTCCCTTTTCATTTCTGATTTTGTTGATTTCAATACTGTCTCTCTGCCTTTTAGTTAGTTTGGCTAACAGTCTGTCTATCTTGTTGATTTTCTCAAAGAACCAGCTCTTGGTTTTGTTGATTCTTTGGACTGTTTTCTTAGTTTCTAATTTGTTAATTTCCACCCTGAGTTTGATTATTTCCAGACATCTACTCCTCTTGGGTGTTTCAGCTTCTTTTTTTCCTAGGACTTCCAGTTGTGTCATTGAGATGCTTATGTGTGACGTTTCCAATTTCTTTTTAAAGGCACTTAGTGCAATGAATTTTCCTCTTAGAACTGCTTTCAATGTATCCCACACATTTGTGTATATTGTTCCTTCATTTTCATTGAATTTCAGAAACTCCTTGATTTCTTTCTTTATTTCTTCCCTGACCCAGGTGTCATTTAGCAGAGAGTTATTTAGTTTCCACGTAACTGTAGGCTTTTGTTTTATATATATTGTTGTGGAATTGTAGCCTAAGAGCATAGTGATATGATAATATACAAGGTATTATTTCATTCCTCTTTTGTCTGTTGAGGCTTGCTTTGTGACCTACGATGTGATCAATTTTGGAGAAGGTTCCATGGGGTGCAGAGAAGAAGGTATATTCTTTCTTGTTTGGGTGAAAGGTTCTATTGATATCTGTTAGATCCTTTTGACCCATGGCATTGGTTAATGATGTTATTTCTCGACTTAGTTTCTGTTTCAATGATTTATCCTCAAGTGAGAGTGGGGTGTTGAAGTCTCCCACTATTATTGTGAGGGGATCGATATGTGGTTTAAGCTTTTTTAGCAAATCTTTTACAAATGTGGGTGCCCTTGTATTGGGAGCATAGATGTTCAGAATTGTGATGTCATCTTGGTTGACTTTACCTTTGATGAGTATGAAGTGTCCTTCCTTATCCATTTTGATTAATTTTGGTTGAAAGTCTATTTTGTTCGATATTAACATGGCTATGCCTGCTTGCGTCTTGTGACTATTTGCTTGGAATATTTTTTTTCAACCTTTTACCCTGAGGTAATGCCTATCATTATGGGTGAGATGTGTTTCTTGAATGCAGAAAAATGTTGGATCTTGTTTATGCATGCATTCATTTATTCTTTGTCCTTTTTTATTGGAGAATTGAGACCATTGACGTTGAGAGATATTAATGACCAGTGACTGTTAAGTGTCTTAATTTTAATGTTGGTTCCAGTCAAGCATTTGTGTAGTTGTGCTTTTGCCATGGTATAGTGATGTATTTCCTGAGTAGCTTTGGTTGCAGCTTGACCATTTGGCATGGAGTTTTCCTTCTAGTACATTCTGTAAGGGTGGATTTGTGGATAAGTACTGTTTGAATTTGTTTTTTTCATGGAGTATTTTGTTTTCTCCATCAATGGTTACTGATAGTTTTGCTGGGTAATGTAATCTGGCCTGGCATCTGTTGACTATTAAGGTTTGCAGTATCTCTGTCTAGGCCCTTCTACCTTTTATAGTCTCTGCTGAGAATTGGGTGTAATTCTGATAGGTTTGCCATTAAATGTTATTTGGCCCTTTTCTCTTGCAGCTTTTAATATTTTTTATTTATTCTGTATATTTTGTGTTTTGATTATTATGTGATGGGCAGTTTTTCTTTTCTGGTCTGTTCTATTTGGTGTCTGTAGGCCTCTTGAATGTTTATAGGTATCTCTTTAGATTGGGGAAATTTTCTTCTATGATTTTGTTGAGAATAGTTTCTGGGCCTTGGAGTTTGATATCTTCTCTTTCTTCAATGCCTATTATCCTCAGATTTCTTCTTTTCATGGTGTCCTTAATCTCTTGGATGTTTTGTGTGAGTAGTTTTACAGATATGGCATTTTCTTTAATGGTTGCTTCAAGATCTGTGATTACATCTTCTTGATGTGAGATTCCTTCTTCCATATCTTGGATTCTGTTAGAAAAGCTCACCTTTGTGTTGCTCTCCTTCTTCTCTGAGGTCTCACGTTCTCGTTTTTCTTCTGTCTGTGTATTTATTATTAAATCTATTTTCATCTTCATATCTTGAACTGATTTTTTGATTTCTTTTATCTGATTTTTTGTATATTCCTGAGTTTCTTCCATTGCCTCTTTATAGGTCTTCAGAGCTTGAAGAGTTTTATTTATTTCTTTCATCTGGTTCTTTTGCATTTTCCTGAAAAATTTCCAGTTCCACTCTATGTGCTTCTTTTATGTCTCTCACCTGTTTGGCTACATCTTTCTCCATTTGATTACAAATTTTATTTGTTTCCTCCATTATCATCCTCATTACTATGGATTTGAGGTCATTTTCTTGTATTTCAGTTGTGTTTGAGTTCTCTGGGTTTTTTTTTTTTTCTTTGGGATAGCTTGAAACTGGAGACACCATGTTGTTTTTGTTTTTTTTTTTTTTTTTTTTGCGTATGCTTTTACACTGTTCTTTAAACATTTTGCACTCTCTGTTTTTGTTGAGTAGCTTCCAAAGTTGGGTGGATGGAGTCTGATGATAGATTCACTTGTGTTCTGCTGCTTTCCCTAGGCTGGATGCTCTGATCCTTCACTGGTGTGAATGGCAGGAGGCTAACCTTGTCGTTTTGGACTCTCATATCCAGTGATTCTCAGCTCCCCTGTACTGTGGGTCCTGCAATTGTTCTGGGTCTCTGAATGGATGTTGGGTTAGGTCAAATTGTCCACAGCCTTCTGTGTCCCCTGCCAAGTCCACCCAGGGACACTGGGCCCGAACCACTCTCCAAGCTCAGCTAGATTCTCAGGGCCCAAGCTGTCTGTTGAGCTCAACTAGGGACTCTGGGCCCAATCCATGCACTGAGCTCTCTTAGGGACTCTGGCCCCAAAATGCACAATCAGAATCCAGCCAGAATTTTTTGGCTGGGACTGGGCACCAAGCTCAGCTAGGGGCTTTTGGCCCAAAGCGCATGCTGTGGTCAGTTATTGACTCAGGGACTGAATCGTCCTCCAAGCTCAGGCAAAAATTCTGGATTCAAACTGCGCACTGTGTCCAACCAGCGTCTTAAAGCCAGGACTGTGCCAAAAGCTCAGCTAGAGTCTCTGGACCCAATCTGTCTGCCAAACACAATTAGGGACTCTGGCCCCAAACTGAACGCCGAGCTCCGCCCATGTCTCCAGGGCGGAATTGTGCACCAAACTCAGCCAGGACTCTGGACCCACACTGCATTCTGAATTCAGCCCAGGACTCCAGGCCTAAACTGCGAGAGACCCTGGCTGAGCTGAGAGACCCTGGTTGCCTTGAACTCCAGCTGACCCTTTCCAGCCAGCCTATACAGAAAGAACTTATCAAACATTTTGCCTGGCAACGGACAAACCGCAAACATCGTGCTTGGCCCCAGGAGAGGGAACTTGGCCCTGAGAAAAGGAACACTCAGTGTACCGTGGCTTTGTAGCCTTTCTCAGAAGTCACGGTACATGAACATCTGACATGCTGTGGTCTCTGGGAAAAGACCGCGGGGCCACCTGTCTCCTCCCCCCGCCCTACACATTGTCCCAGGGGTTCCTACCCCGGAAGATTCTGTACTTTCCCACTGCTCTCCCTCCTTCCCCTGCCCTTCTTGAAGCACACTTTAAAAATCATACACCTGCTTTCAGTAAATGACTCTTGATAAGACATACTTTCTTGAGTCGTGCCTTCTCTCTCGCCCGTTCTTCCTTCACAGGCCACGACCCCCTTCGAGACCCCGAATAACTGAACCCGCGGGTCGGGGACAGTGGCGCCCAGACGTGGTTGTCGGAGTACGGGTCGCCCCCCGGACAGATTAAGATTGCGATCACCCCTGTGACTTCATGGTTGTTGCCGCTCGCCCGGCCACTTCAACTATTAGGTGAGTCATCTGTCCAATTTCTCAGAATGGGTAAAACTTTGTCTAAAGAGGCAGAATTCATCAAGGGCCACAAAGAGGCCCTCAGAGATAGAGGCATAAGTGTTAAAAAGAAACATTTGATTGAATTTTTCATTTTTGTCGATGAGAAATGTCCCTGGTTCATTATTGATGGGCCGACGATAGATTCACACAAATGTCAGTGAGTCGGTCGTGATTTAAATGTCCTCATAATTAGGGATGTGAATGAGGCCCTAGAACACGACATTTTTTTATACTGGGGGCTCATCCGTGACATAATTCAAGCCTCCGATTCGGAGACTTGACACAAACAACTTCTTTCTGTTGCGGAGTACTATCTCAAGTCTTCCCTCTCACCTTCTCGCTCCTCCTCTCGCACCTCTGCTCCTGCCTCTTCTCCTTTCACTCTCATAGATATCCCTCAGGACTCCCCTGTCGACCCATCTCCAGACCCTCCCCAGCAGCTGCCTCCTTCTTCTATGGCCCCTCGCTATCCCTCTCTCCCATCCGCCTATGATGACCCTCTCTCTTCTGTAGACCGCGGCTGCTCTCCTTTCTGTGCCCCTGTCTTTCCTGTGACAAAAAAACCCTCCCTCTAACCCCCCTCCCTCTGCTCCGCCCACCGTCCTCCTTGCCCGGAATGGTGACGACCCCCTAGATCCCGGAGATGCTGCGACCTTTGAGGATAAAGCCGCCTGCTACCACTCCGAAGAGTGGCCTCCCTTGCCCCTCTCTACCCTTCCCCCTCCCATCAGTGCCTCCTTCCCTGCTGCCGCTCCTCCTCCTCCTCTTCCAGCTCCAGCTGCGCCGGAGTTGGCTGCTCCGCCGGCCCGCGCGCCTGCCTCTTTGCCTGCCACGCCCCCTTTGCCTTTCACTGCACTCACCGCTATGAAATCCCGCCCGACTCAACAGATTCAAGACCTTATGGAAGTCCTCCAACTTCAAAATCGCTCGCCTTCAAAAACAGCTTTCGCTTTTAAACTTCTTGTCTTTCACAGACTTCAGTTCCCTGCCTTACTTTCCCTGTCACTTGCTCTCAATCTAATCCTGCTCCTCCCCCATCCTCCAGAGAAGCTGAGGCTGCGAGAGAAGATCCTGCACCCGCCCCATCTGCCACATGCTCTCGCGCTCTCCAGCTGGGGCCCATCCCCGGGTCCTCCTCTCCCTTCACTCTTTAATTTCTCTGCCATCATGTTAAAGCCTCAGCTGCCACAATGGGCCCCCCAGCCCATCCAATTTTTGCCGGCATCAGGGGTCAGCCAGCCCCAATCCAGCCCACTGTTGCCTCCCCCTCAGCCCCTGCCCCCACCACCTAAGACCTATTATTTAATCCTAGGGCGTGCCTCTGCAGCTCTTCAAGGCATTACCATTTTCCCCTCCCTTGTAGACAATGATTACACTGGGGAGATTAAAATCTGGGCCTCCCCCACGAGAGGGCCCCTCACCATCCGTCAGGGCCAACGTATTGTTCAGGCCCTACCCCTTCCTCTCAATACCTCTACGCCCTCATTGGGGCCGCCCAGGGGGCCCTGTGCTCCCGGATCCTCTGACATTTATTGGGTCCAAAAGATTACCAGAGAACGCCCACACCTTAAACTTAAACTTAATGGCAAATACTTTGAAGGCATTCTCGATTCAGGAGCAGGTTCCACTGTTTTATCTCAGGCCTCCTGGCCTTCCTCCTGGCTGTGCCACCCCTCCCTAACCCACCTCCAGGGCATAGGCATATCCACCAATACCCTCTAAAGCTCCCAGATTCTTACATGGGAGGATCCTGATGGCAATACGGGCTGTGTTCAGCCATTCATCGTCCCTGGCCTGCCTGTTAACCTTTGGGGGCGAGATATATTAACCCAGATGGGAGTTTACCTTTTCAGCCCCTCTCCTACTGTGACACAACAAATGCTAGATCAGGGATTCCTCCCCGGTCAGGGCTTGGGCAAAAATAGTCAGGGATGCCCAACCCCTGTCCAGACCACTCCCAAACTAGATCG